>NC_138230.1:16825071-17119293 GCF_964197995.2 Scardinius erythrophthalmus
TTGTCTGTTAGGAGGTAGACCAGACGGCCCAGCTCTTCTGGGATGGTGCTTGTCCGAACCACAGTGCCTGGAATATTCTCATCCTTCATAATCATCCAGCCGTATGCGGACTTCCCCATGTCCAGGTTTACTCTTAGACTACACACACATATAGATGACTTACTAAAATAAGTTTGTTCTTCTCATTTGAAGCTTTGATGATTTGGCTGTAATATGTCACATTACTATAATCTGGGTGATATTATTATAACTGTACCTGATGGGGATGATGTATGAAAACAGAACAACAAAACGGAACAGGTTTCGGAACCAGGGCCCAAGAAATCCCTGCAAAGCGACCATAACAACTGAGAGAACCACCTGAGCCAGGAACAGAGCTTTTGTTAGGCGGTTTAACTCCAGGTCCAACAGTCCCACCTGCAGAGGAAGAGTGAAAGATAGAGAGTCTGAGATCAAATTCTTGACCTCATATGCAAATCATCTGCTTATCCTTTGTCCTATTACTTGATTACTTTCTTTAGTGTGCAATGTTACTGTCTGAGCATGAAAAATGTCTGCAAAATTAAAAAGCACAAAGTCAACTCCAAAGGATCAGTAAGCAACATTTCTGAACTCCCAGAAATTCCTCAATTGTAGTCCCGGGAAAGAACACATCACAATATTACTTGTTTTAATAATTACTGTCCAAGGTATGTGCAAAAGAAAAAGGAGCGAGGCCTGGTTTAGATGCGTTAGTAATGTGTTTTTAGTAATGTAATGTAAACTTGCGGTTATAGTAAGGGGTGTGACATTTCTGTAACACGCTCGAAGCGGTTGAACAATCACGACACACTGGTCCAGCCGACCAATCAGAGCACATTGTGGTGAGCACTTCAATCAGAGCAATTTTCGGAAGGAGGGGCTTCCATAGATATGCATACGTAGGTGCCACATTTGACCGCTCCAGACTCATTGGCGTGCCTGATATCTTGTAAGGGTCAGTGTGGCATCACCCACAGTAAGAATCAATGATGCCACAACATTACGCAGCTTCTGGTTGTGAAAGCAGATTTTAATTCCCGAAGAAATGGGATAACCTTTCACAGGTGAGAATGTGTTGGTATTAACGTTTTTACTATGGTACTTTGGTAATGTTTATACTTTTACAAAGGTAACTTTTTAATGTCGTGTCAGCTGACGCCTTCGTCTTGTTCATTAAGCAAAATCATCTGCTGAAGTCTATTTCATATATAGATATTCATACATGCGTAACTAAGTTTGCAGACGCTCAGTCAACCTGCGTTTGAATGTTCACTGACCGGTCCAATATGGCGGACAGCTTATGTATAGCGGCCCATTGAAACTGCCGCTAATGAGGCATATATGTTTATATAGTCTATGCATAATACATATTGCTAGATTTAAGAATATTTAGTAATGAATATTTCCAGGGAAACTTGATGGAAAGAGTGATAATTATAGTGATTATTATGATTTATTTATTATTATATTTTATAGGATGCATTAATAACAAAAATTTGAAAAGAAATTCACAAAATGAATGAGTTTGTGGTTAAAGCACTCTTAGCCAAAGCATGTGATATCCCCTCTGAGAACAAGAACCTTAAGAGTTCCTCTCATCTGGAGTGATCTGAAATGTTACTCTTATGAAAAATAAAACAACCTGCCCATAAGCCAGCACTGATCAATGCCCCCCAGGCCCGTTCCAGACCGCAGACCTTTCTCATGCTAATAGTGTATGTGGAGGAGAGAAGAGATGAGAGGCATTTAACCAAGAAGCCCACTGCTGTTGTCGTCTCTCTGTGAAAAGCACAGGAGGCAAAACCAGAAAAATAAAAGCAGAACGCCTCTTCATAGAAACGGCCCCCTGACAAAAGAGCTGGAGTTTTCCCCTTTTTCTCTCAAGTATGTCCCCTCAGCCAATGGAATATGTGGGAAAATGATGTCAAAAAAGAAGTTTTTCTTGTTTCCCTCTGGCGAGGGCCGACAGCGCGGCCTGCGCGAAAACACTGAGGTCTTTCATCTCGGCAGCGCGCTAATAAAAACAGCAACACATAACACCGTCCCCTGAGAAAAGGAATCTGCGTGAAAGGGACGGGGGGAGGGGGGAGAGGGGATGGACAAATTGAACAGAAAAGACAAAAAATGCAAGCAAAATTAATCCCCCAAACTGGCTATGGCCCCCCAGTCCCTGGAGAACTGCGTAAACTGGGAGACACTGGGAGAGAAGAGCTGCTGTCTGATTTATCAGCTGTAGTTTAAAACCCCTCCGATGGCCTGCCACCCCACTCCGAGCTTCATGCTTCAGCTAGTGAGGAAAAAGGGGGGAATGGAAGGATTAAAATGAAGAAAAATTAAGACAGAGGACATAGTTCCCCAGCTGAAAGGGAGGAATCCCCCTTTATGGGGGCAAAACAATGCAGAGGCTGAATTTTGCAAAGCTGGCCGGGGATCGGGTGAAGCCGTTATTCATTCAGCCCGAGAGGAAAAAGCGACTCAATTACCTCAAGCTGAAGATGCTATCAATGAATCGAGAGTGCATATTTTACTCTATTCAACCGGGCCTCGTTTAAAGTGAAAGGAATGATTCAACCTGCCCTCGCTGCCTGTATGTTTTGTGTGTGAAATTTGATGACGACTTTGTGCCTGCATAATGAATATTCATTGGTTGAAATCCATCAAGTATACGGAGGCTGTTACAACAATATGGCATTATGCTAGTGCTCCAGAAACTGGATATGCAATACAGCTAAATGTAACATGCCATTCACGGTCCAGGGCCGCAGACGAGGCCTAGAAGAAGTGTATTCACTTTACGAAACGAATATATCAACTAAAATAATCAAAGCTACTGAATTTTTTCAGTTTTTGTCTCGAATATTTGATTCTGATTAGTCAATCACTGCATCATGTGGTAAAATAATTATGTATAACGACCGCTAAATTGCATTATTGGCTGTTGTCCCTGGCAACCAATCTCCTCTCACATTATAAAATAACTCAAATCAATATTTGCCGTTCATTTATTGATTCATTTGGTAGGAAGTGTTTTTTCGTCATAGCCGTGACCTGCTGGTGAAGCTGTGGTGCCTCCCACTCTATACTTTTACTGTGTTCTTGCCACTCTCCAATAACATTGCAAAAAGTCAAGTGCAAAAAAAAAAAATAAAATAAAATAAAATAAAATAAAATAAAATAAAATAAAATAAAATAAAATAAAATAAAATAAAATAAAATAAAATAAAATAAAATAAAATAAAATAAAATAAAACAAAACAAAATAAAATAAAATAAATCTAACTGGGCATCTACAGTACAGTGCTTAAATAAAATCCAACTGAACTTCTACATTGCGTTCAATACAATAGATCAAATCAAAACCTATCTGAGCATCTACACTGCTTAAATAAAATAAAACAAAATAAAATATCTAACTGAGCTTGTACATTTCTACACTGCTTAAATATACCAGTAAATATAACACCTCAAGTAGTGAGATGTCTGGTCAGCGAAGAGGGTTGTCCGACCCTTTGTCACATCCTTCAGACCACCAAGGTTTCGATCCTCAAAGAGAATATCGCTCCATATTACAACAATGACAGACACACACACAGTGTAAAGTGATAGCTTATGTGCTGTCAGCAGCTTCAAGTGAGAGCTTAGAGCTTTGTGCAAGGAATGTCACAACAGATTATAAGAGGCGAAAACGTTCTCAGTGACTTTCGCCGAGTCGTATCGACTTTCCCGCCCCGTCTCGTTCCCTGTATTGGCACCTCTGACATCATCTCCTTGAGATATTGAATTCCACTCTCGCACACAGAACATGGTAGAGCTATGAGCTCCGCTAGAGCTGCTGCTATCACACACATCTTGCAGCATCCATGACAGGGTCTGAAACACTTCATGACATGAAGAATAGTGGTTAACCAATATGGGTTTCACGGATGGTTTTTGTGACGATGATATCTAGCACACAAGCTAATGGCTAATAAAATGTTTACAAATTATAAGAAAATAAATGCACTCAAATGATTAAATAAATACATAAGTTTAACATTTACAAAAAAAAATTGTAAATAGAAAATCCACATTATGCACTGACAAATGATATACCAAATAATATTGCAAAATTGATGATTGTTGTCACACAGGTTTTCTCAAACGTTCTTTTCATCTGCCATTTGTCAAAAAACAGACCCAAACTAATACCACTGGTCAAGCAAATGTTGCTATGTAAGGCTAATTGGAAAGATTAATAATGTACGTATCTTATGTTGTGACAGCCCTACTGTGTTCACACTTATTTGGAGAAATCAACCTACGTTTAGATTATAGTTGACTTTGTATATTAAACGATATTAAACTACACTCAAAAGGAAACCGTTTTAACATTGGCAAAATTATATCAGATTTAATACATTTAAAGGCTACGATATACTTCAAGCGAAATCGAAGAACGAACTGATGTTCATGTCATTTCGAACAAAATCATGCCAAAACGAACTTGGTTTGGAGCTCGTTTTGGGAGTTCGAAACAGCTTGCCAATGCCAACTTTCCGTAAAAGTTCGCTACGGCTGGTAAACACCTTTGTACTACCATTGACCTGTGGCGATTACGTAATAGGTAGATGTGCGTGGAGGCTCCACCTTCTTTCACGTGGAAATCTTTTCCGCTTCATTTCCGTCGAGGTCAGACGTCTGTGGGTAAAAACATGAACACACTGGAGAGCTGCTTTATAGTAGAAAATTAAGTTGTACTACTGATGAAACGACACACTGACACAATTTTAATGTTTAATAAGGTAAAGCTGCTTGATTTTAAGCTATCTATTGTATAAAGTGCTATATAAATAAACTTGTGCCGAATTGCAGAGCAATAAACTTTTCTTATCCTTTTAAAAAATTTTTTGATGTTTTCTCAGTTTTGTTTTGTGTTTATTTTGTTATTGATAGGAAAACGCGCAGCACATATTTACATATTCTTAATGCTGCTCTCATCAGTGTGGGCTGCGTCAGGATGTTCGCTAACAGTATATCCCTGGTCACGCATTTCGAACTTTGTTTTACCCCTAAGCGAAAGATGAAAAAGAACTTTGCTGTGAGTATATCGGGGCCTTAAGGCTTAACAACAAACACCTTGCAAGTAAGATTTAAGAAAGTACCATGACATGCTGTTTTAAGACCTATCAAGTCATTAAAAGCTATAAGAGTTGGGTAGGCGACATTTTAACAAGTTTGGGGTCAGCAGTATTTTTGTTACATTTATAAATTTTCTTTTTTAAATAAATGCTTTTTTTATATATATTTTAGAAAATCTGAAAATTGTATACTGTGGTTTCCAAAAAATAGCAGTTTGAGCCGTTTTCAATACTGATAATAAGAAATGTTTCTTGAGCATCAAATCAGCATAGAATTATTTCTGATGACACATTTCTGATGAGTTCATATGACACTGAATACTGAAGTAATGATGCTGAAAATTCAGCTTTGCATCACAGTTGTAATGACAATATATATATATATATATATATATATATATATATATATATATATATATATATATATATATATATATATATATATATATATATATATATATATATATATATATATATATATATATATTAGAGGTGGGCATAGATTAATTTTTTTAATCTAGATTAATTTTGAAATTAATCTAGATTAATCTAGATTAAAATGGCTCATTTGAATTCTGCCGAAGGCATTCAGAATATGTGTGCTACCCAAATAATGACTATAAAAGTAAGTCTTTGAGAACGGGTTTCTCAAGCCAGGTGGCGCATTAGACCAGGGGCTCATCTCCTGTTTCCAAAATGCATCACAAACTGCTTGAGAAAGCTGTTCTACTCATAGACTGTAAAAAGTTACTACTGTACTGTTACCGTCCGTAGGCAACATTAGGTAGGCCTATGTTATTATCAACTACTATAGGCTATCAATTAGGGATGGGCGATATGGCCTAAAATCCATATTGTGATATACATTGCAGCCTCTTGCGATAACGATATTATTATAAAACCATTTCAGAACAGGTTACACAGACCCTGCTAAACAACTGCTAAATTTTTTTTTTTTTTTTAAAGGGTGCATGTAGTTTTGAGAACATATATTGTGCAAAACTGTAAGTATACAACATCATTTTGCAGATAAATAAAATTTAAGTACACTAGCTGCAGAGACTTAAGTAGGTCTAATGTTTATTATGGCTTGGAGCTTATGAAACCCCAAATTTAAAATTAGAATATTCTAACTGATGTCTTTTCAGTTAAAAAGAAACACAACAACGATTCTTTAAATCGGGCGCAGACAGAGATTATGTTCTACACCACTCAGATATATTGGGAATAATACGCGCGCGCGCTGGTATTCAGTGATATGTTTCGTTTTGAATTTGAGGTGGTAGAACGGACTAGTCGTGTGTTAACTTACCGAACTGTTACACCACACAGTCTACGTCGGACGGCTTAAATCCGAACTAAGTCCAAATAATGGATGTTGCACCGATCTTTTACACCAGCTTTAACTTTCAGCCGTGTTTACTTAAGATGACGACGAATATGATGCGTTGCAGCCGGGTGTACCTCGCGGCCGCGGGTAGATTGCGTCATCATAGCTTGTGTAGCTTGAGCCAGCTCCCAACCCAACTTGGAGAATAGATTAACGGCGGTATTTTTTTTTATCGCGCGATAAGAGTCTCGCGTTAACGCCGATAACGGCCCACCACTAATATATATATATATATATATATATATATATATATATATATATATATATTTTTTTTTTTTTTTTTTTTTTTTTATTAAAGGTAGGGTAGGCAATTTAAGAGAGGCTAGCAATAGCAAGCTAGCTTTGAAAGCTTGAGAGAGCATCTCCAAAGAAAGCCTCCTCCAAAACACATGAACGCACACAGCAGAGTTTGCAAAGCGCCACGAGAGAGAGACGGTGTTAAACTACCTCATGTCTCACAGCACATAACATTACAATGATAATGAACATAAACAACTTACAGAGCTCTTACTTGTACCACCTGACTGCTGCATTTATTTCGGCGTTAAAGGGATAGTTCACTTTGAAAATAAATTTCAATTTCGCGCCGTCAGATCATTTGGACGTGTGCTGTTTTCAAGAGATAACAACGATATAAATACTGTTCGTTTTCTCACACAAACCGCTCGTTTCGTGTCTTAGGCCATCAATGTGTACTTATGATGGGGAATTGTTTCATTTGGACGATGGGGAATTGTTTTAATTTGGACTCTGTGCCTGTGTTTTGAGACAGTGACCATAGACCTGCATTATATAACTGACAGACAAGAACGGTTTGACCTAAAAATATCAAAATTGAAACTACTGCGGAAACAAAGACACCTACATCTTGGATGCCCTTGAGGTAAGCTAAAACATATCAAAAATTAATTTCAAAGTGAACTATCCCTTTAATAGTGTTGACATAGAAAAGCTCCGGGTAGAATGTCACGGGTTGCCATTTTAATATTTTGACCACTTCTATTATTGATTGCTCTCAGGATATGAAGAGAGTTTCAACCAGTATAACAAAAGTGTTTATAAAATAAAAAAAAATTGCCTACCATACCTACAGATAAAAGCTATTTTAAATTGTAGTAATATTTCACAATATTGTTTTTATAGTATCTTTTAATAAATAAATGCAGACTTGGTGAGTGTGAGACTTTTTTTTTTTTTTTTTTACATAAAATGTAACCCCTACATTTTTGACCAGTCGTGTACATATGAGTAGAACAATGCCAGAGCTCTGAACTATGTCGATAAGTTTAAAAAAGGGAAAAAAGGCCAAAGACAGCAGGGGTCAGTTAGGGGAGGGGTAATGAGTGTAATGGGATTTGACGTTTTTAAGTTTACTTTTACAGCATTGACGTCCACTGTATCTAATCATTAAGGGGAATTCTGCAGGATTAAGGCTCTGCCACAAATGTCACGCAAGCCCTTGGTTGGTTAATTTCCCTCTAGATTAATCTCTCTGGGGTTGTCCTTTCACATCGACAGGTCCAAATTCATCACTAAGATCAGGGTTGAAAACCACCTCAACTGTTCGCTATTTTTATTTGGTTTAAATTGAAAGGTTAAAAGGAAAAAGAAAAACAATCCCTGGGTAATGTCTAGTGAATATTGACAATTCAACTGTAGATATCACAACTCATACTTATGTTATTGAATTATTATAATTTTTTTTCAAACAATCAGCCTTTGGGAGAAAAACTAATTACAGAAACCAAGTATTTCACTTTTCATAACCAAACAAACAAACAAACCCACCTTGTTTTTGGACTGTGACGTGTTCAGCACACTTCGCATCTCTTTCCCTGTATATATGACCACACCTATGACAGTACCTGGAAAAACAAAAACAAATTGGATGACTGATTGCAAATGGACAACAATAAATAAAACAGGCCGTGTGTCTATGGCCGGCCTAATGAACAATTAGCTCAAAAAAGTGTGTTTCCAGTTAACGGATGCAGCTGAGACTCAGACAAATGATTCAATATGTGGGACACCCAGAAATAAACCGTTACAATGAGGCCTATTATAGTCAGATCAATGGTGCTGCTTTGGTAATGGACTGATTCATTAAAGTAAACTAATTACTGATGGAGTACGCAGCCTACTACTAAACGAGGAAGTGCCGAAGTCCAACTTTTGTTTAAACACTGTAACACAATATATAACGTGCTGCAACAGAGTTTAAATATTTCTCATTTTCTTTAAGCTCGACATATCGTTTCATGTTTGGAAAGCAACGAAACCTAGGATGCTCTCAAGGGGGTCTTTAATGGGCTAGGACTACAGGGCATATCGGTTTCTCGCCCCATGGTGTTTTGTGTTGGGTCTGCTTGGTTGGATGGGATGACGTCACCAGACTGTGTTTTGCGGGGAGATATGGAAGGACTTTCTTCGGCTGAAGGTCACACCATGCTGGGGAATATGAAGAACCTCTAAAAACCCCTGGAGAACCAAGACATGGGCAACCACAGATCAATGAAGGGCCGATCGCTGGCACAAACGCATGCCGCTTGAAGGAATAGCCCTGCTATTATTGTTGAACTGGGATCAGATTCTAAACAACAGACCCCTAGGAGATGTCGGAGAAAGCGTAGCGGCAAAAACCGATCTCGGACCTGTTCTTTGGGGACACGTTTCATTGACACCGCAGGGATAGGACTGCAAAAAGCCAGACACTTCGGCTTCCCATTAACGGCTACTCATATTTCTCTGCTCATGAGATTGTTTGAATAGTAGCAGATGAGTCTGGTGATCTCAAGTGACAAACAAACGGGAGAGCGAAGGGGGTCTTGAGTGATGCTAGCGGATTGCCTCAGTATCAACGGCACACTCTCCTACAACACAATAAACTCAAAAGATATTTGACCTGTGATGAATATTTCAGACCTCTGAGGCTTGTGTTTTTCTTAAATTCCTATAAAAGAAAATTCACGCTGGAAAAGACTTTTCTTACCAGATGCCACCACAGTGCTGGCCCACAGGGTGTTCTCAATGCTCAAACTCTCGTGGATGGGAGGGTCACAGTCCTCCTGGGAACAGAGGTCGTACATTAGTCTGGGTTTATACATCTCAGTCTGTTTTGATTTCATGGTTATCTAGCACAGGAAAAAGCGGTTATCAATTATGGCCTTTAAAAAGCAGGTCAATAAAAATGACAAAGACTCAAAGCACAAATAATGAATCGATGAACTTTCATCACGACGAATGGCAAGTAGGGAATTAGACAACAGATTGAATTACACTAATGCCCGGTTTGGCGACACAGTCCATTTAAAGGGAATGGCGAAATCGGTTTGACTTGATTTGCCTTGTTTAGAAAAACAGCACCATGCTGAACATTATAATAAGACCTTGTTTAGTGTTAGCACGCTCTGTGCTGAGCAGAACAGAACAGAATTTCTGACCCCAGGCCATAAATCAGGGGAGAAGCGCAGAAATTAAATCTTTAAATGCTTATTTCCACATAACATGTTGCGGCTGGGTGAATACGGATGATATCTAATTATCCGCTGTCAGTAGGGCATAATATACAGTGAGAAAGAGGACCACACACACATCGCGGCTGCTGAGACATGCGCATTGATGCAGATAGCGAGAGAGATGTGTCCTCTATTCAAGACGGCCCACTTGCTTTGTCATTTGTCTCTTTCTGGCCAACAGATGTAGCAATGCCAACCTGACAGAAACCGAAGAGAGGTTTATCAATAGAAAAGGCCTTTTATCAATGATAAGGCAATGAAAGAAATGGGAGTGTTTTAAACCATAAATCATAACTCCATACGTAGGATAAAAGTTATATAAAACTTTTAGGTCAAATTATAAGATTTCGTTGAAATAGAAAGGAACAGTTCCAAGATGAGCATTCATAATTTTATTCTGCAGCTGTGAATCTGACAAGTTTAATGAAAAACATTTGGTTGCATCATAACTTAAAGGGATAGTTCATCCAAAAATTTGAATTCTGTCATCACTTACTCACGTTGTTCCAGACCTGTATGACTTTCTTTAGCGAAACATAAAAGAAGATATTTTGAGAAATGTCCCTGTGCTTTTTGTCCACAGAATGGAAGTCAATGCTCATCAAAACTGTTTGATTACCAATATATGTTCTGCAGAAGAATGAACATTTTTGGGTGAACCATCCCTTTGAACTAAAACATGTGAACTGGTCGATTTATGTCTAAATCTAGTTAAACCCCCTTTTATTTAGCTATGTAAATGAGAAAATGTTTTGTTTATTTTGGAACATCATTATTTTTATACTACCGTTCAAAAGTCTGGAGTCAACTTAGTCAAAAAGTGTTTTAAAATAATAATAATAATAATAATATCCTTCAGTAAGGATACCTTATATTGATTACATTTTACAAAGTTACAAAATATTTCTCTTTCAAATAAATTAATAAATTCAAAGAATCATACAAAAAGTATCATGGTTTTCATACAAATATTAGGCGGCACAACTGTTTTAAACAATGCAAATAATAAATATTTCTTGAGCACAATTCAGCATATTATGAATTAAAATATTAAAACAGAAAAGAGTTGTAATAACATCTCATAATCTTACCGTTAAAAAAAAAAAATCAATTAAATGCAGCCTTTGTGATAAGAATCTTCTTTTCAAAAACATTTATAAAATTTTACCGAACCAAAACTTTTTAATGGTAGTATTTACTGCATACAGCTAATAATAAATACTAGAAATGAACCCCAAATCCAAAACTTACCACAAAAAAAATGTCTTAATTTAGAACAAAAAAAAAAATTTCCCCAAAACTAACATACACATGCATGTACAGTCAAGTGTAAAAAAGCATCAAGAGTGACCATCCCATTTTAAATAGGCTGATCTCTGCGATACTAACACAGATGTGTGTGCATGTGAGACATTAAGAACGATCATATTATTTCACAATTACAATTACGATCATATCACAATTATAGACTGTTTTATCCGAAGTGACATACAAATGAGAATAATAAAAAGCAGAAGCGATCCATCAAGTGATTAATCAATGGATTTAAATGTCACTGTAAGGGCCTGTATTGATGTCCGAATCATAAAACTTTATTAAAGTGAAAATTCTGTCATCATTTACTTACCCTCATTTAATTTTGAATAATGTACTGGTGGCACTTTTCTATGCAATTATAACGAAGAGATTTAAAGCTTTAAATTGACATTAAATTAGCTTTAATTAAAAAGAGAATATTCGAGGAAGAAATTCCTATGGGTCTGGACAACAAAAGGGTGAGTAAATAATGACAACATACTCCTTTAAATAAACAAAGCACTGAAGTGGCAATAAGGTGCAGCAAGTGTGTGGGCAGTAAAGAACTGTGGGAAACAGCGTTTGGAAGCGTGTCCCTATAGCTGCAGATTTGTGAAAGCAGGCTCAGGAGGGTGACTCAGCGCAGGAAGTGATCTTCTGCCCCTGCATGCTGTGTGGCCAAGAGCGAAGACTTCAAACAAAGACAGGCTTCATGTGGGGGGTCCCTTTTTCCTCCCTCTTTCTTTCTCCGGTACCGCGCTAATCTGCTGTTAATAAGGAACTGTGCTCGGCCAATGGGCTGGGAGTGAGCCTAACAACCCGTGATGTCATCAGCGTTGTGAGGAATGCGCCTCGTTGGCCGGTTTTACATTCCAGAGACACTTCAGCTCATAGTCATGTGAACAGGCACACTTTGAGAATCCATGTTATTTTAATGTGCAATTAAAAACAGCGGTTAGGTTTAGTTTACTGGGCAACAACACAACATTAAATACCTCTACAAAAACCTAACAGCGGGTTTAAATTGGGGCCGTGACGTCACAGCGCATGCTAAACGAAGCCTCGTAAAAATTCCTTTATTAATAGCAGTTTCTCTTACCCTTGTGAAGTTCCCCTCAAAACTGTGAATGTCCAGTTGAGGCTTCTGGGCGTAAACGTATGCGCTGATTGAGAAGAGATCCTGCGGATAAGCAAACGGAAAGGTCAAGAAAAACATTAACGCAATAAATCAGCACCAGAAATGTCATCCAATGAACAAAGTTCTGGGCTCGGTCCAAACCCAACCTCTTGTTTCGTGCAAGTGTTATGGCAGGACTCAAAGTGACTAGCAATCAGAGTGATTCTCATGAAAATAAGCCCCTTCTGACATCCTGCCACAAATCTGAATTTCAAACCGAACAAATAATGTAGACAAACCAACGTAATTAAAACACTGATGGGTTGCTTACAAATTATAATGACTTTTGAATTTGATGACATTCTGCAAGTATGAAAAACAGGGATGTTTAGCGATCTGACTGTCAAGCCCACCAGACACCCGATCCGACCGCTCCCGCTGCTTTACTGCGCCAATCATTCGGCGACTTGTTGAAATTTTAATTCTGTGATCACATTAAGTGGTTTCGGAAAGACAAATACAAACGTGAACCCTTGCTCGAGGTGAGTGTCATCTCCACACTGATGGCACTGGGAGACAGACCGTTTGGTGGATTCCAGTTGTCTCTCGGGGTAAAGTTACCGGCCCATGTGAAACAAACCCTCCGGCCAGTAAATCAGATACACAGTGATATCAAACATGAGCCTACGTATCATCAGCCTGAGAGAGTCTGAGCGTGGGCCTACGGGGGTAAAGTTTCCGACCCATCCGCGAACAGAACAGAAGGAGCTGAAATGTGATTTTGGATGCAGCTGCTTTCGTTCCAGAAGAAGATGGGTGCTGATGTGTCTGACGGTTCAAATCATCTTACTTTTAAATGATTTATATTTTTTTATATACTTTGTTTTGAGCAATAAAACCATTTTTGTAGTTATACAGAAGCACATTCAAGTAAAATGTATGTCACAAAAAAGATGTGGGAGTGGGGTATAAAGTGGGGTTATACTTTGGTATAAAAACATTTATATGATCCCAAGCATGAATGCACCATTAATAGACTTAAAAATGTGGCATTAAGATCACAGCAATTTGGAGTATGTACTGTTTTTGTGCAAGAAAATGTTCATACCCCTAAGGCAGGTAGTCTTTGAGTACAAGCAACAGTGACTCGCAGTTTCCAATCTGTCTCTCCATCCAGCTGATCTGTTCTAATAAAACATGAACCTGGAAAACCAAAATATTTGCATCTTAAATCTGACAGACAAAAATATAACACGTTTTTAGTTCAAAAATCTAATTTAACTTGACAACATGCAGTGATCTGTTCTGAAGTCCTGTTCTGAAGAGTATTATCTGACAGAATAGTGAGAGGGCTGGAGATGAATGTGTGAAGGACACATTTGTTATGGGCAAAAACTTTGGCCCCTGTACACTAAAGAACTCTGAATGCTTAACATATTGTTCATATTGATCTCAAACAAGACTGATATAATGGTAGGCGGTAGACAGGAAAGGTCGCAGTCTTTAAGCTCTCAGTGCAAATGCTTCAGTGTTCATCATGTTCCATATACTGAGTTTGCCTACATTATCCAACCTTACTGAAGTACAGCCTGTCAAAACATGTCCGATCATTTCTTTGAAAAAAAAAAAAAATAATAATAATAATAATTATTATTATTATTATTATTATTATTATATACACACACACATATATACATACATACATGTGTATAATAATAATTATTATTATTATTATATAATTATTATACACACACACATATATATATATGTATATGTATATGTATATGTATTTGTATGTGTATATATATATATATATATATATATATATATATATATATATATATATATATATATATATACAGTATGTATATACATACATATACATATAAATATTAAATATTTTTTTTACGAAATGAGATTTTGCATTATAATACTAAGAATTATCATAAAGATAATGTCTCAATTTAAAAAAATCTTAAAATAGACTTCACTGACTGTAAAAAAAATAATTATAATAATTATCTTTTAAGGTTGGGGTGAAATATGGACATGTTTTACATGCTTCAGTAAACCATACAAGTTACAACACAAAGGATCTGCTCACTAAGACTTGGTTAATGTCGTACTAATAAATTATTAATAATCAACTCTGTAAAATATTTATAGACACAGAAAATCTAAAAACCAAACAGAAGAAAATAAATTAAATGAAAAATTAAGAATGAAAATAAGTGAAGAAATTGTGTTTTAAAATTCTATCCAATTTGTTAAAAGCTTCAGATTTAAGTAAATTCAAAGGGCCATAGAGTCTACAATGGCTAAAGAACCAGAAACACTGGTTAAGCATATCAGACAAAAACATTTTTTTTGTATATATATATTTTTCTGATTTTTAATTTCACTATGGAAAGCACAGCAATTTTAGCAGCTATTGAAAACTGTACAATAAATAACTGTACAACAACTGTAATAATGTGTCATAATGTGACTTAAGTCATGGCTCAGCGTCAAGGCAAATGCTGGTAATCGTACACACACACTCTCGCCCACTCTCACAGAGAACATCGTTCCTCAGACTTCAAGAAGTTAGGCTATACGTTCAAACCAGAAAGTGAAGCATACAAAATATTAAAAAGTGGCACTTGAAGAAAAAAATTTACAAGCACATATTTCAAGAGAAACAGCTCTCATAAAGATGTTTGTAAGGTTTCAAATGAAAATTAAGAAAGTATTTGGACACTTGAAACATCAGCTTAACTTCTATATAGTTCAAGTGATGAACTACCTGTGGTTACTCTTCTAAGACACTTGTATTCACCTTGGGCCACATGGTTTGATATGTTTATTATCTTATTTAATGACGTTAAAAGATTTTATGTGTGAATAAAAGGCGTAAAAGTGTTGAGGCCTACTGCATGTAAATATATTAATATATATGTTAGCATTATAAAAAAAGAAAATGAATATTTTTTAAATGTTCTCTACAAGTGACTCATAGGCTGCATATATGGGCACAGTGTTGGAAACCACTGGCTTAATGACAAGTAGTTTTCAGGGACGACTGAAAGCTCTGTTTGTATGTGAAGAGTGAAACTCACCAGTCTTCTCAGAAGTTCTCAGAAAAATCATATCCGCAGGAATTCTCTGATTCTACAAAACAAAACATCAGACATCTTTAAAAAGGCATTTTAAGGTATCCATTCTATGCTTTATGCTTTGCTTCAAAACTGAGCGAGCTGGCCACCTACACAGCTTATAATCTATAGAGACATATATTAATTTATTCACATACATATATACACTGTATATGCGCGTGTCAGTGAATCCAGTTCTGTAACGTTTTAGTGTTCTTAACCTATTTTAGTGTTGCGTTGAATAATTGAACAAGGTCATTTCCCTAGCAAGCAATTAAAGCGAACCACAGACAGTAAGAGGAGAGACAGACACAATGTCCCATTAAAAGAATGACAGGATTTCATGTGACGGATCACATAGCAGAAAGTTTATGCTGATACCTTGAACAACAAAAGAGAGAGGAAGGGATAAAAAAGGACAACAAACCTTTTCCACAATGATTAAATCTCCGACCTGTATGTCTGAGCTCTTTATTTGGACCTTCCCTGAAAAGCAAGATGGACAAATAATTGTAATTAGAAATGAATTATTAAGCCTTAGGCAATTTACATTTAATTAAAATACTTTTTAAAATGATCAATATTAGGGTTGTAAAAGTTAACATATCAAGATGGGTTAACTAGGTTTAATTCAGTTAGCACACTTATTTTCTTCAATTTGATTTTTCTAAAAGAACATTCAGAGCTAACCGGGACTGAACAGAGTCGCTAAGATTTCACACACATGCACATTAGCTCCTATCAGAGTACCCGTTTCCCACTAGATGGAGAAAGACATTCTTTACATTTATTCATAAATTAAACCCAGGCAGGGCGTTTAACAAAAGTCATTTGCATTCTTTGTATGGTGAAATTAAATTATCATCGAAGCTCAACAAGTTGCATATCACCCATGAGTGAAACACTGTTATTCACAGAAATGTGGAGGATTGCACCTTTATACATGTAATATTATGTTCATAAAATTATTGAATTGCATATTTTGTATAGTTACTAAATTTCAGATTTTCTATGCAATTGGATGTACTTTGAGAAATATAGAACCTTTTTTGTACAAGTACTTACATTAAAAATGAACTAAATGCTATTTCAAAAATGTAAGATTAATAGATTAAATAAATTATTTTACAACAATTGCAAAACCAGAGGTAAATTATTTTAGATTTCTAAAACACTGGATGAGGATTTGAATACATCAAGTCAGTATCAACTCTTTTCATTATTCAATTATTTCCACAGGCTTCAAAGGCTGCAACTCTTAGTTAGTCAGTGGAGCTCAAAACATGTGCATATGACACATCATGTATAATATCATCAGGATGTGTCACATTGTGGTCACCTCTCATTGTGAGTTTACTGTACAGCTGGGAATTCATCTCTTTATCTCTCCTGCAACGGCGAACTTCGTCAACTGCCTCTCTCACCATGGTGACAGCCAACACAAAACCCTGAAAGACAAGGGGGGGAAAAAAGGAACAACAAAAGTGATGAATGAATTTACTTTTAGAGTTCAATCTCCACCTTCATAAGGTTAGACGTACTCACCAGCGGGGCCCAGTAAGTGTACAAATATCCTATCTTAAGCGATGGAACAAACTGAGAACAAGCCACTACCAGAAAATACAAGTTGAGGAAGAACTTAAACTGCTGGTAAAGAACCTAAAACAAAAGAAAGAGAAAGCACCACAAATAAATCAACAACCAGCAATATATTTGATGAAGATTTTATAAAATGCCCATGACAATATGAATCGAAAAGCATTTAAGTACTTGTAATGACAGTAATACATGTGAGTGACATCCTAACACAGCTTTTGGTGGCACACCTGATTGGCTTATACATAATTCATCGTACAAGCTGCAAATACTTTGCCAAGGACACATACACAAGGTGCGTTCCTCTGAATAAGACATCGCCAGCAGTCATAATACAGTAGATCGCTTACACACTCAGTGGAAAAAGATCCGTTAGATTGCTGTTACACCCCCTTCCTTCACAGCTAGTTACACATTAACCTGATTACTGAGCAAATCTGCTGTGCGTACAATGGGTAGAGATTTCACTTTAAACAGCCTAGCGAGAGCTAAAGAATAAAGCATCATAAAATAAAAAATAATATTCTAAATTATAAAAAATATGAATGACATAAATACACAAAAATAATAAGACAGTGATAAAAAACTTTGGCATTTTAAAAAAGAAGTTTGCATTCTCAACAAAACACATGCATCAGAGATATATGGCCTTACCCCTGGCACAAAAGTGACAAAGTTGTATTTCTGATTCTTGATGGCATTTCTGGGGTACTTCTCTTCACATTTCTCGGGATGTCCCAGCCACACTGTCCGAGCCTTCAACTCTTTCTTCCTGCGACATGTGTGAACCAGACATTCACAACAGCTGCGTGACAGAGACCACGGGAGGAAAAAGATCATCCAGTGATTAGACAAATTCGCTTAAAGGAGACACAGCGCTACAGGCGCAGTTCAGGCCTGGATTCCAGTAAACGGTCTTCATTTAAAAATATCCCTGACCGAATAATTAACAAATATCAAGGCTGGTCATAACGCCTAATTTAAGGGTTGTGCTGAAAACTGGTGATTTTGGAGAATTATCACCCTGTTAATCACTTAAAATGCACTTGAAAACTAACACTGAGACTTTTTGTGGAATTCATCACCAGTCAGGCGTATCCAGTTGATTCCACTTGAAATACAACTGACGTTAATGCAACATTAATGTAACTGATGTTACAGAGAGTGAAGGCAGCCTAGTTTCACTAGAACTTCAAGCAGACGATACAGAGAACTTCCACTAAGAAGTAACACTTGACACGGTAGTGCCAGAAAATAGTATAAGAAGAGGCAGAATGCTCTCGAAACCCTCAACATTTAAAGCATTTTAATTGTCAATTTAATTTGTCAATGAGCAACTCATTTTACTTCCGTAATATAATATATTTTAATGTCCTGAAGAATTAAACAGAGAAAAAACAAGTTCATTTTGATTTCATGTCGACTGAGAATAATACACATATTGATAATAAAGACAAGCAAATAATCAAGGGGGCTGAAGATGAGTATAGTTTTAGTGAACAATGAAAAACTTCATCTAAGGTTCCTGTGTGTTCCATGCAGGCCTAGCAATACCTAAAGGGAACAACAAACCTGTAGATGATGTCCTCTGTAACACCCCTGTCAAATAAACCCCTCCCTAGTAAACGAATGCTCCGATTCGCTGTGAAGGTCAGAGAGAGCACCAAACACTTTGTTGACCTTCATATTCATTTTATATTCTAGCGGTTGCCGTCCCTGCTGAACGGCGTGACGGTACTCTGCCGGTACTCTGCGCAGTTTACATAGTCATGCTGATTGGTTTGGCTGGCACTGAACTAAATTACATAAACCTTGAAAAAAATATAATAATATTTGTGTTGGCCCCTTTTGTCTCCTGTCTGTAAGTGCCAGCTCCCTGATTCATAAGAGAGATTATTTGCTCAAATGAATGTAGTTCAAATAATAGGGCCGTTTGAATAAGCAGAGTTATTCTGCTTGAATTATTTGTTCATTTCATAATCCTTTGCCTAAGCACACAGAAAATTACTGGAAAGCAGCAAACTGGTCAGCTGTGTGAAATCCCATTTGTTCATTAGGAGCAGAAAAAAAAAATCAATACCAAGCTTACAATTGAGATGCGCCGCTGATAACCTAGAGCATAAGTGGAGAAGAGTCAAGCACACACGTTCATAACCATAAATTACTAATATATCTTTTAATCACGTCACATGTCATTGATGCAACACAAAAGGCATTGAGATATTCTGGGAATGCACGTCCAAATAGACATTGAGCCTATTGATATTGTTGGCTGGATAAGCAAATTTTCGGTTGGCGTGTTTGACCTTCTGACTGATGATGCGCAGAGAACACCTCAACCAAAAAACACAACCTGTGCTTGTGCATGTATTTCATGCACAGTTACCGGTGCGTTAGAAAGGAGCTGAGCCAACCTGGCACAAGCTCTACATACACACACAATAGGCTGCATGACAATGGTGACATTTATTAATAAAAGGTGAAGGCCAAGATCTTTTTAAATGTTTTCAGCAAAACATCTATCTATCTATCTATCTATCTATCTATCTATCTATCTATCTATCTATCTATCTATCTATCTATCTATCTATCTATCTATCTATCTATATATCTACCTATCTACCTATCTATCTTTTCATCTACCTACCTACCCATCCATCCATCCATCCATCCATCCATCCGTTTATGACTCTCAATCAATTTTACAAACACATTTTAAATCATATTAATAAATATACCAATCAAATTAATCATAAGTAATCAAATGTATCAATATGTTCTCATAAAAGTATATTCCTGGCTTATCAACAACTATTAGCTTCCACAACAACGCACAGTAACATTCTGTTTATTACTACAAGCGCGCATTGCAGTTATTTTATCTGCCACTTTGAAAGCTTCAGCTCTTTTTAAATTTGGATGGATTCTGATTGGCAGTCAATGTTTTTATCATTCATAAGTTTGAAAAAATCATTCTGAAAGCAATTCCAACGATATCGCTCCTTTATGCCGTTATCGTTATAGCTGTGGCGTTGAGTTCTCTATTCTCATAGAATTAGAATGATTATTAAAACTTCATAGATGTCCCCCTTGGTGTGAAAATGCCTTTAAATTCAAGAACAATCCATTTGCAGTAGGGTTGCTGCTGTAGTCTGTGTTACCTGCTGTGTTACATGGTGTTCAGCTGCACACCGATTACATTACTTGGCCACTGTAATGTATTTTTTTTTATAGAAATAAAAACCATTTAGATCAGTTAGACAATACAATAGACGCCAAAATTATGAACAAAACGTATGCTCTGCTCCATATACAGCACAAGTTGCAGAGTGCAACAGGAGTCAGATTACAGATTTGCTAAAATAATAGATTTGTCGATTAATCGTTTTTTTTCGTGGTTGATTCGATATTGATTTTCCATGTATTTCCACAAACATTGAACATAATATCTGATTGACGTTGATCTTATTACTAGTCTTTTCCACTTTTTCATCCTCTTATTTACCTTGCACGAGCGTGACAGCGGAGACCCTGTCATTTATTCTGTGCTGAACATGGCGGATGCAGGTTCGCTTTTCAGCATGAAAGACGTTGAAGGAACTGCATGGTCACGAAAGTTTATCATTTGCACGCATTTTCAAGCCTTGCCAATTTAAAGGGATACTCCACTTTAAAATGAAAATTCTGTCATCATATACTCACCCACATGTTGTTTCAAACCTGTATGAATTTCTTTCTTCAGTTTTTGGTACCATTGACTTCCACTTGGGCGGTATTGGAATTTTGATACCGTCAAACCTCCTCCCTATTTTACCGGGGTATACGGTATTACCGTGACTAATTAAAAATTATGCCATAATGGGCTCAGACGGCGTCACCAAACTGTTGGCTTGTGCCTACACCGTTCAGAAACTGAATGCCAGATCAAAAAAAATAAATAAATAAATAAATCAAGCCGTGCACGTTTTGTCTGAGTCCGGCCGACGGCATTAACTGTTATTATGAGCCCGAGCCCACCATTATTCAACATAATATCTGTGTGCGTGCAACAAGCAAGAAGTGCCTTTGTAATCCGGTGAGGCGTGTCCATTGATTTTTATTGATAAAACTTTTCTGCAAAGATGGAAGTTGACGATCGCCATCTCTGTAGTGAACGCGCCTATAGAGAGAAATGCACATCATTGATCAATCAGATTTATTTTCGTTTTGAATTGTTTCGTTTAAAGAAATTGACGATCGCCATCTCCATAGTGAACGATAGAGAGAAATGCACATCATGGATTACAGAGAGTAGACTAGTCTATTTCTTTTCTTTTCGTTTTGTATGGTTTCGTTTACTGAAATTGATGATCGCATCTCTGTATGAACGCGCCTGAGAAATGCACATCATGGATTAAATAATCAGAGTGGCCTTTTTCTTTTCGTTTTGAATTGTTTCGTTTAAAGAAATTGACGATCGGCATCTCTGTGAACGCTATAGAGAAAAATGCACATCATGGATTAATCAGAGAGTAGCCTACCCTATATTTCTTTTCGTTTTGAATTGTTTTGTTTAAAGAAATTGACGATCGCCATCTCTGAGTTTCGGTTAATTTATGAGATTTCAATGCAAGTGACCGTGGCATGCCAGCGCCCATCATGTCATGATTATATTAAATCCAGGCAATTTGGTTGATGAAAAATTTATTAAAATTAAGATACAATTTATACAAAACGAAATTCGTTTTAAAGAGGCCTTTTACAAAACGAAATTTATTGAAGTGGTCAAATCGTCTGACTCCCGATGCATCCCATCTTATTTGTGCTGTTCACTTTTCATAATCAACAAAGATGGAAAAAATAACATTATAATATTTTAACAAATACGAAACTTAATGCGCTTATTTAATGAACTCGAGAACAAAATGCATCCTGGCAGTAGTGAGTGGGTGGTAGTTTCGGAGATGCGACATTAGGTTGAGGTGTTTACATCTCTCGCGGTCACCTTTTTATGGCACAATTTACAAATTGCCTCGTCAGTATTTACCGCCTCTCCCTTCTCATTTGGCTGGAACCAGAAATATTACCAAACTGCAACCACACAAGCATTTTTAGGCAATAAATAAATTATATATATTATAGGCTATATAAGTGCCGGTAATGAAGGTATTGAAACTGATACCGGTGCTATTTTAAGATCCCGCGGTATCCGATATTACCGTAATACCGCCCAACCCTAATAGTATATATTTTTTCCTACTATGGAACACTCGCGTAGCTACGGGTGGGCCTGGGTGGGCCTGGGCCCACCCACCTGTCAGTCAGGCCCATCTAGTCACTCAGTGGCCTCACAAGGTAGCCTAGGAAATTATGTTGCGATTATAACAATTTTGACCTATAAAAATAAATCTTAATGTTTCTTGATTCTTGTTTGGTTGTCATGGTGATGACGAAATGCCCGCGTAGCGCATTTCGGAGTCAGACTCAGATGATTGCGAACAGCCCATTCCCCCTTCACAACGACGAGCACATTTCACAGAGGGACACTGAAGTTTAGCTAAGTAACGTTATGTTAAACTAAAATGAAAACAGAGCAACAAGTTTGTGTCAAAAAGACCACGGCCACCACAGGAGGAAGATAATGCAGATGTTCAGGAGAATTGACTGCATTGTTGGACAATAACGAAATCATTGCAGTGTTCAACTCTTAAGGGGGTCGCACACTGGACGCGCAGCGCCGCGTCTAGGACAACTCTCACCTGAAAATCCGATAATGTCAGCAATTTTCATTCAAGCAGCTGATTTCTGTGCATGAATATAAAACTAAACGTATATTGCAGCCCAGGGTGAAGTCAGATTCATTAACTACGATTTGAGACAAATAAATGTAAATTTAATATAAAACTATGTAAATAGCGCTCTGTGGCGCGGCAGGATTTTGAACAAGGTCCTGAGCCGTTGCTGGGCGCAGCGGACAGACGCCGCCGGTGTGTGTAGTGTACACTACACTCAGAGAATAATGTGTTCGAATTTAAAACTGTGTGCGACCCCCAGCCCCGTCGTCTCCTGTTATAAGCTAGTCATCAAAAGTAAGCAAATCTACGTTTATGTAGTTGCCTAGTCAATGTTGTTTATATAACGTGGTTTATGTGGCCGCTGAGCCAGACTATGACCAAGCATTGTTTTTGGTTTTTACACACTGTCCACTACTGTCCTGCTGATTTGATGATGTTGTTTCGCATCTGTCAGATGCGCGTGTGTGTGTGGTGTGGCCTGGCCGCGCGCAGTGGAAATGCTGTTCTTATCGTTATGTTCTTTATTAACACTGCTTATGATGACATACATGCTTGTGCTCTGATTAAACTGTGGTGTATTCAAGCAGGTGTAGTTGTGTTGGCCTATTTTGATAACAGATGCATTTTAGGCTGTGCCCACCTGATTTTCTCTGGGCCCACCCACATTGTGATTCCTGGCTACGCTACTGCTATGGAAGTCAATGGTACCAGAAACCGTCTGGTTACTGACATTCTTCTAAATATCTTCCTTTCTGTTCAGCAGAAGAAAGAAATTCATACAGGTTTGAAACAACATGAGGGTGAGTATATGATGACAGAATTTTCATTTTAAAGTGGAGTATCCCTTTAAGCATTCAAGCGAAAGAGAACTTGCGCGTGTTGTGTGAGAAGTTTGTGCACACACACCCGAAGCGCACACAGCTGCGCGTCTGAGACAGCATGCAAATAATAAAGTTAATTCTCTTTCACGTCTCTTTGCGCTAAAATGGACAAATTCACAAAATGGCCGCCTTTGCGAGTATCCAAATAAACATAGTTGGTTATGGCTATGGAGAAAGAACGTATATTGAATGATGTATGAGTATACTGGATCCATGCATTAGTCTTAAATTGACAGCAGCCTAATATTCCTGCTGCTGTCTTTGTTTTTAATGTTAATCACACTATAAAATACAAAGAAATCATTCCATGCTCTTCAATGAATAACTTTTTTATGGAAATAAAAACCCATTTAGTTCAGTCGGACAATGGATGCTAAAATTATGAACTGAAAGTGTCTGCTCAGCTCCATATATAGCACAAGCTGCAGAGTGCAACAGGAGTCAGATTTCACTTATCACATGACAAGAGTAAGGACAGATGACTGACAGGATGATGGCAGAGGATTTGGTGCGCAATAGATCCTGGGCGTCACTGACAACTGACAATGCATGATGTAGTTTTGGTTTCTTGCCACTGTCGCATTTGGCTTGCTTAGTTTGGCACTTAATATTCAACAATATTATTGATCTGCCTGCATTGACACCATTGTATGAGAACTGAACTGAGCTGGACGATTTCATCACTGTTTTCTTCAGAGCTGCTGTATAGATAAATTAACTAAATTAAAAAAAAAATTTACAACAGAAATCCCTATATACAGAGTGCACTTGATCGCAAATTCAAAAGTGAAAGGAAAAACAAGCATGCTTAAAAAAAAAAAACTATTTCAATAACCCCCATATTGATAGCAGCTCCCTTATGCCCACAAATTATTGGCCATATTGAGTATGCGTGATCGCGATTTAAAAACAAAAGAGAAAAGCGAGTGCGCATTAACCAGTGTTATCGGTAATACCAGTGTTGTAGCAAGTTTATATACTGGTGTAAAAAAATCCTCACTGTGACATCCCTAATTTGCAGTCGAGTTTTTAAAGTGGGGGTGAAACACTCAGTTTTAGTCAATCTCATGTTAATCTTGAGTACCTACAGAGTAGTATTGCATCCTTCATATCTCCAAAAAGTCTTTAGTTTTATCATATTTATAAAAGAAAGATAGGCTGTACCGAGTCTTTCCGGAAAAAAACGAGCGGCTGGAGGCATGCCGTGTGGGCGGAGCTAAAGCTGTGCTTACATGCCGATAGCTATCAACACACAGACATTTGAAGCAGTTTTACTCACCGCCTGCGGTTCCAACGCACGACCGTGAACCTTTATCGTTGGGACTGCTCCATCCTTAAGCATTAAACGATCTGCAAATCCGGCGTCGAACTGGGCCTTGTTTATAAAACGATCATCGTCGAAATGCAGGGAACAAACAAAAACACTTGCACAATTCCGTTGATGCTCTGGAAAAACAAACTCCATCCACTGCTCCCTTAACGTTGGGTTCTTTGGGAATCTGTGCAGGGTTGTCTTGCACTGGCAACAAAAAAACCCACTTCTTTGGTGACATAGACTTCCCTAAAGCCGAGCACAGCGCCTTGATGGGCGCACTGCTTTCGCTCTCTCGCGCTGGTCTACGGGTGTGCGCGCGCCCTTCCGGAGAAGTGCCCTTTGGACCCATATAAGGAAATTCCGCACCATCTGGCGTCACACATGCCCTTACTCGAAAAAAACTTTCCGAAACTTGTGACAAACCGGAAGGAGTATTTTTGCCACAGAAACTTTGTCCAAGTTTAGCATGGGAATCCAACTCTTTAACAGTGTAAAAAACTCAGTATGCATGAAATAGCATTTCACCCCCCCCCCCGATCCCCCCCCCCCTCCTTTAAATATGAGGGCATTCACACAGAACAGGTTCTCACATTCCTTCTGTCCTGTTTTTTTATATTTTTGTACTTTTCAGCATTTTTTACCATGGGCCTCACATTTTTGAGACACAGCGTCAAATTTAAAAAGTGGTTCACGTTGGAGAAGCAAATACTACGTATAACCAGACCATTTGTGAGCACTCAGATATTGAAAGAAGCAACTTAAACGTACAGTATGGAATTTTTTTCGCTGCTAGGGGTCGCTAACCTCTTACAATAACAAAGGCGTAGTTTGATGACACAGCATTTGCTAAGAATTATGGATCTTGTCGTCAAAGTCAAGCCGACCGATCTAATAATGTTTATGGATGAGTAAATACATCAATGTTTTTATCATGACTGTGATATGAAGCAAGTCGGGATTGCTAAGAGACAGCTATCAGCTCCACACGCGACGCGAGTCCCGCGGATATAACAGTTAAAAGGAATATGGACATTTCATTCTACCGAACTACACGCAAAGCAGAATTACAACTCACAGGTCAGTTTATTAGACAAATTAAACTTGTGAGGTAACGCAGCGCTGTTTCACTTGGTCTAACATTACACACTAAACTGCATTTGAATGTGTTGAAATGTATGTGTTAGTTTGTTTGTATGAGACTAGCAGTAAGCTAGATCAACATTAGAATAACATACAGATCATATTATAACATTTTATCATTGTTGAACTATATAACATTGATTCGTTTTATGTAAATGTGCTCACCTGTTTAATAAAGTACATGTAGAAGCGGTCGAAGTCTCGGAAGTGGAGCTCTCGTTTATATACTGTCTATGGGAGCTCTAGGCATCTCGAAAACACCGCGCTGATATTGATTCTCGTTTTAGTTCTCCTTTTTTATCCAAAGTCTGCTTGCCATGGTCCATAATGTTTGAACGAAACAACAACAGCGTGCAGATAGACATTTCGAACTACACATTTGTCTGCGTCTGTCGCTTTGGTTACTATATCAGAGGGCTCTGGTTCATAGCATGACCATACGAGCGGAAACCAGGGACAACGCGGATATGACGCCACTGATGGCGACAAGACGGAAATAAAGAAACGGGACGTTTCTCGAATTAAATTACAAATTTCTCCTGGTTTGAAAGTTGTTGGAAACAGTCGGGATAATGTAAGTACACAACTAAAAAAAATATATAACATAGATATAGTGATTTTTGCTATTTTTAAAGCAAACAAGTTACATATTGTGCCTTTAATGCTTAAATATTAACGTGAGCTCTCATGTCAGGCTGTTACCTGATGCACAGGACCTTCCATCCTCCACAGAGGAACCAGCCCAGTCCTCTGTGTCTCTGACTCACTCTTGCTCTGGGCAGAGTCTGATAGTCACTTTCGTCATTTTCGAAAGCTTCCTCTGACATCATCAATGGCATCTCATCAAGGTTTAAGGATTCGTCTTCAATCTGATACCTGAAACATTGTTACAAAAAAGGATGGCATTACACCTCTGACAAGTTAGGCATCATCATTTTTTGTCAAAATTATAAATTATAAAAGTTGTGTAGGATAATTTCTCCTTTATATAAATTCACTAAATAGCTAAAAAGCTACAAAAACGGTATAGGATTTCTATATCAAATTAAGGTGTCACGACTCAAATGTAATAAATAGACTGTTTGTTAAATTGTTATCCAACAAAAACATTCCTACTTTCATTATAACCTATCAAATATAAAAAGACATTATGCAATAAAATAAGGACATTTTTAAAGGCGCCTACATGAATGAGTGGAACAAAAAAAAATGCAGAAGTTAAGGGAACTGTTCCTCTCTCACACTGTGTTCCTCATTTATCGAGACGAGTCTCAAACCCAGATCAGCAGAATGCTATTGTGACACTCTGAAACAGCCGACGTCCCAAGAGGATATCAGCTTCCACCCACACAAAAGCCTGGCCGTTTCTGCACCAGATCCACTTTAGCATTAGCGTCAAAACCTGCAAGCTCCCTTTTCATTTTAGAGTTGTCCGTGGATAGACTTAATTCATGCAATTAGGCCTCTGTGATCACTGTAAACACTGACAGCCTTTTTGCAGTCGAACACTGAAATAAGTATAAAAATATACCAGATTCAGACCATGCTGACTGAACAGGCCCTCCTAAGCCAGTGATATCGAGTTGGATAAATTATTAAAGAAGCATTATACACTTACAATGGCAGATATTAACAACCTACAAACTCTAGTCCTAAGGATTTTAAAAGGAACAGTCCATTTTCTTCGAAAAGAAAGAACAGGGCAGAAATAGATTTGAGAGATCAGTTAGTGTGAATCATATTTAATCCTCCGCAAAACACTGAACGCTCACATTGTGTAGTGAAGATTACAGCACTGACTGATAAAAAAAGATATTACCATCAAATCTGCTTAACAATCATTAAGTATGTTTGACCTTCTGTTTCCCATTATTAATGTGGTCAATGCATGATCAATGTGTGAATAATGGTCTAAATTAAATGTTCATCATATCAAGCAATTGTGTCTTTTGAGAAGACCTGGATAGAAACGGCTTGATTCATATGATTTACATAACTATTTCTTTCTGAATTGTGAATGTTTGGGGGGAATGGACTTTTAATAAAGCGAACGAAATCTCTCAGGTTCCATTAAAATATCTTCATTTGTGTTTCGAAGATGAACAAAAGTCTTATGGGTTTGAAACGACATGAGGGTAAATGAGAAAGTCGGACTGGTCGGGGGGCTCAAACAACTGACCTACAAATGGCTTAGTTGTAGCTAACTCTGTATAATAATTTATAATTAATTAAAACTCATTTCTTTTGTGTTTGGGGGTGAAATATGGTCCACACATGTTCTTGACAAGTTTCGTGAGATTCACCATTATAAGAGACTATGAACTAATGGGAAATGACAAATAGTAGCTCTACAAAGGCTAATCGGTTCCTGCCACAGTAGGCAAGTTATTATTGAGGTATGTCAACAAAAGCACATCACTCTGAAATGTGTCTAAGTGGATTTAAACTTTTGATGTCCATTAAAAATTATTTTTGGTTAAACTGTCTTGACAGTGGTCAAGCAGAAATGGGTGTAATAAAAAAAGACAACCAAGTTAGCTGACCGGTGTAATCATAAACCGAATCGATACAGTCTAGTGAGGCCGATGTAAGAGATTTGTAGCCTGCAGGCCCACCGCTGATATTTGTATTCAATTGTATGATAAAGGAAATCAGATCACCATCAAATCTGCTTAACCAGCCATATAGATCAAGAAAGACAACAGAATAAGCAAAGTATGAGCCAAACATAGCTGGTGGTCCAATTTATCTCTCCTAACTGTGGTCAGTTCTTCTGCTCTTCTCTTTCCTCCTCAATAAAACAAAATGATTCGCAAAGTTATTGTGCGCAATAGCATTACCCCAAACAATGAAATCAAATTAAGCAATCTCTTTGGTTTACGTCCATCCTCTCAAGCAGCAACGCCACAAGTGATCCTTAGACTGTCAGTATTTGACAAACAGCTGGATGCCATAAATACAGATCCTGTCCGCTGTTAGGCTATTTATGCGGTTCAGGAAAACCAGATAGACATTTGTTTCTAAATTAGTATCTTTGCCTCACATAAACCATGGGACAAAAGTTTGCAGAGAGATATCGTGATTCGTGACAAGATCGGCATCAGCAGACCACGGCATGTGATGCATATACCTAAGGCAAATGAGATGCTGTATGCGATATGCTATAGAAGGAACAAAGCCTCATATGATGGTCACCAAAAGTTCATGATATGTTCTATGAATGTACCGTGAATTGTGTTTTATGTACCAAATGCACAAGAGGCATTACTTGTGATGTTTAATGAATGTAAATTGAATGTTTAATTAATGTTTTTAGAACATCTTCTGAGCCTTAGGTACATTCATTAAATATCACATATGCTTCATGCTTCAATTTATATGAAATGTTCCATACATGGTACTAACAGTAACAACCACAGAATAGCTCATCATAGCCAGAGTACGCTTCAATGGATGTTGTACCTAAGATGTTTAATAAAAAGGAACCGGAATGACAAATATCTCACATGATTATATCACATCTTAATCACCACATGCATCTCTCGGGGAGTCTTGTATCCTCTCGTGTCCTATCAGCTGTAATCTGACACTGACAGCTCGCGCTGCTGAATTTACACTGCCGCTAGACTGTTAGCCCGTTAGCACTCAACCCCGGAACCGTGGTATAAACAAACCCAATATCAAAACATACATTATTATAACAACTCAACTGACAGTCTTGTGTTAAAAAAGAGGTGTTTAAGATCAATATCCAACCGTATACATACCTGGCAGGTCTGCCAGCATTATAATACGCAGTTTTTCTCGAATTCGTCCGTACAGGATTCAAAAGGATGCTGTCTGCCATCTTTACTTGGCTACGTATGAATGTCGTCATGTCCGGAACAAAGTGAGGGAAATATCTGCTGTAATCTGGAAATATGGTTTTAAAGGTATTTTATTTTTATTTAAGTGTATTTTAATATCTAACTTGGTTGAATTAATTGACTATTTTTGGTTATTTCACACTAGGCATCTTACCATTGTTGTCTTGCTGCTTTTGAGGTTTGGCTTCCCAAATGATACCAAGATTTTGCATTTAAATAACAGTAATATAATTATTTAATTAAGGATTTTTTTTTAAAATAACACTATTAATAACAATGTCTGCCTAAAGTTTGTCTCAACACAGACACACACACACAGAGAGAAAGAGATAGAGAGTGAAGCCTTTTGATGACACAAACAAAATATTTTGTTTGAGATTTATTTATTGAGGGTGGCAGCAATATTGCATCTTAGAAATAAATCCAGTTCAGTCAGTGTGTTTGAGAGACCACCTCAGTTGTTCCATGAAAAAATACTGATGTTCAGACAGAAAAGAAAACCTGGTGTACTTTTTATTCATTATAACATATCTGAGTACAAAAATAGTGTCTCTTTTTCATGCAGAGGACACATCAAATACCCCGTCCCTTTTCACCATTACCTATTTTATGAAAAAAAAACTGCTCATTCATATTTTTTATGTTTTTCTCCCATCACTAAACAATATATTATTTAAGGAAAATAGCACTACAAAATAAAATAACATAAAATAAAATAAAAAACACTAAAATGACCTGACATGACACGCTTAGTAAATAAGACATAAGCTACCATTACAGACAAGTATATTGTTTCACTTTTTTCTTCTTTTCCCGTGTTCATAAATGTTTCTGGAAACATTTATTTAGTTTGTTCTTAATAGGAAAACACTTCTAAATTTTGAAATATAATAGTCCCGCAACACGTTCGGATGCATCACAAGGCCTGATAACTATACTTTAAACTGAAGTGTAAAGGTGTTTTTAATGCAAGATCTTTATTAGCACTCATATTATACTTCATAGTCTCATGTTGGCCCGCTAATTCATTTTGCATGTAAAAGTAAATAAGGCAGAAAATAGCATAAAACACATAATCAGAATTAATAACATAGGCTGGTACAAGATGAAACGTTTGATTGTTGATGGCAGCTAAAATGACACTAGCTTTCATGGTGGTGTACTTAATTTGCATGAAAATAAACGGTTTGCATCTAATGCATAGCAGCAAAGCAGTGGGATGTCAAAGAAGAATACATCTCTTTTCAAAAACTCTGAAATGTCTCTTTATCTTTTGCTCGGGATTTAAGTTACATACTTTCAGCTGTAGCTATATTAAGACCACAGTGTGGGAATGAAAAGTTTCTATTATATATGCAAACATGTTCCCTTTCCCATGAATTGAGCAATGTCTGACAGCACAATCAGAGGATAAAACAAATAAAATAAAATACATATTTACAACATAAAATAATCATTTTATCTCAAAGCAATGCCCTTGAATCAAGTGTAAGGTTTCAGTCAGTGGACATAATTGAAAAACTAACCGTGGCCTCAGTTTAAACAATAAAATAAAAAAAACAATTGCCATTATAGTATAAGATAAAGAATCTTTTCCCACATGAATCAAGCACATTCTAAAGAGTTTATTCAGATTTTCAAAAATCAAGACATGTTTATTTTCAATGTTCCTTATGCAAGGAGAAAGAATATGTCATCTTTACTTTAATTGATTCCGATGTCTTTTTTGTCCTCAATCATCATGGAGAAGTGTTGTCCAGTACCCCTTTCTAAGCCTGTTTTTTCCATGGCTGTGATTGGTGGGCTGTTTCCAGTGCTAGCCTTGTCCGTGGGCACAGTAATGGCAGGAAGCTGGGGGACTCCTCCACTCTGAATGACGGATATTTCATTGTTCCTCATTGCTAAGCCATTAGTAATAGCTGCTGCATATCGGCTCCAGAAGTTTTGGTCCACATTCATGGCCCGCGCTGCTAAATCCTTCTGAAACGCTTCGCTGAATTTCAGGGCGTCACCGCCCAGAAGGGCAATTGGGTTTTCCACAGACAGTCGTCTACCTCTACGGGCCGGAGTGTTATTCCACATATGGGTGCCCATGTGCACCTGTTGACAAACAGAAATTAAAGAGAAATCAATGACAAATATTTGTACGCACTTTGTGGTAGATGTGTATTACTCTGTAAAGAATGATAAAAAAAAATGACCACCATGATGTTGTGATGACCGCCATGTGTATTTGCATTGTTGTTGTTTTTTTATTATTATTTTTTTATTTTTGCCTTTAATTGACAGAATGGTGGAGGACTGAAAGGAAACGTGCACAACAGCTTTTGACATGTTGGGAGCAACGCACAACTCCAACACTGGTAAGCATTACATGAAAATTATAAAATTAAAACTGATTTGAAAAGTGCATCTGTTTCATATAACCTGTTCACTATTATATAATAATTAATACTTGTGAATAAGTGAACATCTGAAATAACATAATCAATAATGATCACATACCTTGAGATTACCCTTGGTTGTGAACGCTCGACCGCAGACAGAGCAGCCGAAAGGTTTTTCGCCTGTGTGTGTGCGCTCGTGGATCTGCAAGGCGCTGGCAGAAGAGAAGTTCTTCCCACATGCACTGCAGTTGTGTTGCTTAGGGGTCCGTCGGGGAGGGGGTGGTCCAGTGAGTGTGGTGACGCCCGGTATCATCACCTCAGAGCGTGAGGTGGGAGACTGCAGGCCAAATGCAGGGAAAGGCCCTTCTTTTAGCATGTATGGTCTACTGCAAGCACTCTCCAGTTTCACTGCAGTCGGCGAATTTTTTGTATCCTGATCAGTAAACCTTTGAGCATTTTCTGAGAATAAAAATAAAAAATAAGAATAAAATTAACACTGAAATCAAATAAACAAATACTGCAAAACTATGCATTAAGTGTTTAAGGGGAAATGTGTAATTTCTGGCTTTGCAAAGCCAAACAGAAGTGCAAAAATATAATATCATTTAAATATATTAATATATATATTTTTAATTTTCTACCAACACTCCCCTGTCCTCCATTACTTAAACAAACAGACCAGTCCAGCCCCAAACTCGAACCATTAACTGAGCTATATTGCGGTGCTGGGCAATGTGTAGCACCACAGTGTTTACACATTTCAGGTGAATTGAATACGGCTTACGCACAGTTGTCTATGCATATTTAGGTAGGATTTTAGAAAAAAACATTTACTTCACCATTTAAGTAATTAAATTTACACTAAAGAAAAAAAATTGTTTTACTGATTGTTCAGTTTACTTAAAAATAAGCCCAAGTTAAACAATTCTTGAATATTTTGCCACAACTTAATTTCATTACGTTCAAATCACTTACATTTGTAAAACAGACGTTAACTTAATCCTTTGTGTTGAGACTGCATAAATCATTTTTGTTGACATTATTAACTGGACAGTGGACTTCTAATTCCCAACATGCTTTACATAGACTGCATTAGGAGAATAAATGGTATCTAAGAGTTATTTGATGTTTATGAGTAAAGGGAAATACCTATTAGTGTTTAATGTTATGTTATAGTTTCTGTGTGGTTACTTATGTGATGAAGAGTGTAGCTTGTGCTTAGGTTATGGGCTACATGATGACTATGGTGTGTGTTGTTTCAGTCAGTACTTACAGTACTGAGACCAATATTTTCTTATTTGATCATTCCATGCATTACATATAATAATACATATATATTTAGTATGCTAACATGCACTAATGCTAGATAGAATTTATCTAACACAAGAAGTTAAATTTAGGTTTGTTCAACAAAACATTATTTGTTTTAACCCTCTGGGGTCTAAGGTATTGTCTGGGCCATAGAGGTGTTTTGACATGCCCTGACATTTGTGCTTATTTCAGTTATTCTTGTCTTGTTGTGCTAACCTAAAATAACTGTGCGGAAAAGCTTTCCTCAGTTTAATTAAACTCATTGAACAAATCTATTTTTAAGGGTGTTTTATGGCTATCATATACAGTAGCAGTTTAAGCTTACCATGTTCCTTGCTGAAACATTGCACGTTGAAAGGGTTTTCTTTCTTTACTGTAGACTGGATAGGCTGTATTCCTGTTTGATTAAGAGTCACCCCGTTGACTGTGTTTGCTGCAGGACAATCTGTTGTTTCAGATTTTACTATAGCTGTTTCCTCAGGGGTTTTAGAGGAGAGGTTCAGAGAGACTGGGTGCTCATGTTGGCCTTCAGGTTGACTGTTGAGATAGGGTGGAATGTGAATAGAACTAGATGAATGTGGCATTAATCTAGTTCCCATGCTATGGTTCTCCATCTCACCAGTGGTGATCAAGCCCAGAGCATGAAGATCATTATCCATAGGTCCGTACTTGACCATCTTTTTTCCATTTGATTGGCTTAGACTGATGGATGAGTCACTCCTTACATTTTGAGATTCTGATACACTGGTTGACAGAGATGAGATAGGTGGTGGACTGTCTGAAAAAGAGCTCAGGGTGTTTTCACTGTTCTCCACAACATCCGCCTCTTCTTCAAATGAAATATCATCAAGACAGTCGTCATCATAAGTGCTCATGCTGTCGAAACTCTCCATATCTGTGTCTTTCTCGTAGATGGTTTCTGCCAAAGGAGTGTTTGGAATCTGCCCACCCATGTGCATGCGTATGTGCTGCTGTAACACAACAGCATTTGTGAATTTTTTCTGACAGATCGGGCATGAATGTTGAATCCGAAGAGGAGGCTTTGCACGGTGGACACCAAAGTGAGTCTTCAAGTTACCCTTTGTGGTGAATGCTCGTCCACAAACCTTGCATTTAAATGGCCTCTCCCCTGTATGGATGCGGTAGTGCATCTTCAGCGCGCTCTGACAGCTAAGCACGCGGTGGCAGATTACACACTGATTGGGATCCATCATCTTCTTGTCAATGTTTTCCACAAGCTGTTGGAGCTTCGATGTCTCAGATGTTTGCATAGAGTCTTGGAGACCACCAAATGGGAACTTGGCCCTGAACTGATCCGAGATGAGTGGAGGAGAGGGTGACTTATTAACAGCTGAAGGAACATCAGTGGACTCTGATACATTCCCCTTAACAGGTGTTTCTGTTGACATGGATTGTGAAAGCAGGCTGTTGGGGTTGTTACCGTTTCTAGTCATACTGTTTGATGGCAGGTGCACTTCCTCTGTATTGAAGCCGTGTGTGATCTCTTCTTCTCTGATTGATTTAGGGGAGGCCGCAATGGTAGACATATCTGTCTCAGTGCCGGTGGGATTGGGTGACGATGGGGCGAGTTCACCTCTGGCTGGTGATGGCCTATGTGGAGATCTTTCAGAGGGTGTGCTTGTAAATGAATCACTTAAGCTTTCAATAATTGGTACTGTGGGCGGCAACTGCAGACCCATTGAGGATGGCACAGTTGGAAGAACAGGTTTGCTGTCTAACCAAGTAGGTCCTGCCTTCTCTGGAGGAAAAGACATCCCATATGGAATCCCAGAACTGGTAGGGATATTGTCAAGGTACTCTGGGACTGGGTACGGGTTCATCTGGACATGAGGGTACTTCTCCTTGTGCCTTTGGAAGTGGACTTTGAGGTTTCCCTTTGTTGAGAAACGGTTGCCACAAATGTTGCATTTGAAGGGCCTCTCACCTGTGTGTGAGCGCAAATGGATCTGTAAGGCGCTGTCGCTGCCAAACACTTTAGCGCAGAACCTACACTTGTGCTTAAAGAATGGGTCCTCAGAATTGGGCTTGTTGTCAAAAATGGAGACGCCGGGCAGTTTGCCCTTACGGTGCTTCATCATAGCAGCAAGTGGGTCTAATGCACTGGCAGTGGCTGCAATGCTGGCCAGTGGATTGGGAAATATGACTCCGTTGGGAGGGCTTTGAGGTAGTAATGGTAGGTTGGCAGAAGGGCTAAGGAGGCTACTCTGGCAAGCTGATAGTGGACTGGGAGTGCTTACGGACTGGGTGTTACTAACGTTAGAGAGCGATCCACTACAAGTGGGTAAGAGCGGGGAAGCCCCGCTGTAGCTGAAGAGATGAGGGCTGGAGCTTGTTAAGGAAGCAGTGGCACTCTCTAATGCTCTAGAGCCGATTTGTCCACTGCTTGGCTGGGAAGACAGCAACGGTGGTCTCGAAAGCATAGACGCCTGGGATACAGAGGCATGCCCATTCACTGCAGAGGGCATGACCCCAGATAATGGAAGTACAGGGGGTGGAGCGATGCCCTGGAAATTGTAAGTGTTCGAGTCAGAGGGCAGGCTTTTTGAGGCAGGATTAAGGGCGGCTTGCGTAGGCTGCCTATTCATTACAGCGACCTGGCTGCGGATCTGCTCAATGAGCTGCAATTGCTGAACCTGCTGCTGCTGCAGCGCCATCAACTGCTCCAGAATCATGGGTATCGCAGCTGAGTTCAGCTTGCCTGCGGACCCTGCACAGTGAATGCTCTGGGAAAACTGAGCAACGGCCACTCGGGTGCTGTGAAGAATCTCCAGGGTCACATTGGTGCTGGGCATGTCATAATGATTGGTTGTAGGTGGTGCAGGAGAAGAGGTGGGGTTTTCATTGTCAAGTTGTAGAGGGCTGAGGTTTGATGTTTTATGCTCAGGCAAACTTATATCCATTTGTTCATCCAGGTCGATGATATGGGTTTCCTCAGGCATCTCGTCGACTTTCTCAGCCAGCTCGGAGTTGAGCTCGCTGGCCTCCATTTCTGCTGAGTCACTGTGGGCACTCAAAAGGGACTCTGTCGGTGATTCCCGGCAAATGGCCTTCTCTTCATTCTCTTTTACTATCAGCACAGGGGGGTCTTCCGTGCACTTCTGTTGGTGCTCCAGCATTTCGGACCACTTGAAGAATTCAGCACAGCACCTCTCACACACGTTTGTCTCTTCACCCCCGCTGCGGCTCTCTGTGCCGCTGTCCTCCTCATCGCCTCCCCTCAAGCGAAGTGCTGGGAGATAAAGACATAGAGAGAAAGCGTGTGAATAGAAATTTCTGAGATGATAGATTTTTCACAGCTATTCTTGGAGGAGTGAACAATATAGATAAACTAAATCAATTGTACCACTTTACCAATTACTGAAAGCCAGCCTCTTTGTGCTCATGCTCCAAAGACTCAGACGATAATTTTCTTTGCACAATCCATCAAATTATGCGACCTATCTATTGAATATACGGGAGCTTAATGAAATTCTATAGGGGATATTGATTTCCAATGTTTTTATACAATTCACAGCTGCACTGTCAGTTGAGGGCAAATTGAGTCTTTGATTGACTAATCTGAACTCTCCATTGCTATCAAACACTCTTATTTCCTGATGAATTTGAAGAACTAATTCCTCCACTTGACATTGTTGAGTGAAACATTTATCTCTCACTGCTAAAGATGTACAACCTTGAAAAATGCTTTCAGCTTTAAAAGTGTGAACATGGACAATTAACTTCAAACTGTTTTAAATCATGCCATATCTGGTCATTTTTAAAAAAAAGAAGAAAAAAAATAATCTGTCCTTTCACTAGAAGTCAAAGCCTGCAGTGCTATCTTAATACATCTGTTAAGCTGAAATATATAACGACAAGAATATTATTAAGTGTAAAGTATCAATAATGAGCAAGAATATACAACTTAAAAAAGTTGTTAAAAAATCAAAGTGTAATGATCATGGGAGCCAAAAATATTATGTTTGTTTTTAAATTAAATCAGCAGCATTTGATGAGATTTTTTGTTCTGATATTTGAATTAATACAGCACATGAAATACCTAGGTTACATTAAGTTCAGATAAGATCTTAAACTGTTTTAGGTCATTGGTTCACTGGTGAGCATTTAAGGGGTTGTTTTTGAGTAATTTATGCAGAAATATTCTGAGGAAAATATAAACAGAAATAGTTTTACACATAAAAGATGTTTAGTTTAGTGAGATGGCAAAGTGTGTGAGTCTAAACAGAAATCTTTCTATATTTTCAGACTGTTTCTATTTGTGTGTGTGTGTGTGTGTGTGTGTGTGTTTTTTTCTTTATCTTTTTATAGTTTTTTTTTTTTTTTTATAAAAGATGCCATGGAAGATTGTATAGGTGTATTCGCTGTATGATTACCCATCGTTATCGCCTTGATATAGCCACACTGAATGTTTATGACATCAGCGTTTAAGAATAATATTGGATAAAATTTTCTGGAAAAGTGACAGCGAGAAATGAAACGAGTGAAGAGAGGATGACAGAATATCTCAAATAATTTTGTGTTCAGGTGTTGTTTGCGTATCTTCTCAGTTTTTGTGAGCCTTCCTCAGAGGAGTTACAATGTGGGTCATTTGCTTGTCTAATTCCAGTAACTGTGTGGGTGGTCTGAAAAACTCTTAACACCGAAAGGTGAGAGCTAACTGAAACTGATCTAGTGAGGCGACCAATTAACTTAAGGCCATGCCACAAATCATCTTAAAATGTTCATACATTAGTTCACATATATTAGCATTCACTGAATAGTCCAAATAGATTTACAAAGAAAAAATATATACTATGGCGAAACCCCAGTGAAAAGACGGACAAAACTGTGATCATGAGATATATAAAAAAAAATAAAAAAAGCAATCAGAAAAAAGACATTTGTGGGGCCCTACTACATCAGCCTCTACAAAGATGAAAAAACTTGGGAGATTCCTAGGGTGCTCAGTTGGTAACCGTGGTTTTGTAGCTAGCTGGATCATTTCGACATGAGACAGACAAAGGTTAGAACATTAGAGTTTTAAAATATATTTCTCAGACCCCAAAAGAAGAAAGCTAAATGCTATTAGACAATTGTTACTGTAGAGGCCTGATGAATGGAGAACTGAAAGACGTACAAGGGCAAACACGAAAGTCAATTGTGTTGGCGTCGACAAAATGAGAGAAAAGTACCTATTGCACATGGATAACACTCTGAAGTCAAATCATCATGATTTATTTATTTTTATTTTTAAATTAATTTAGAATATAACATAATTTAATATTAATTTAAGTGGAAATGAAGAAATGTATGTATGCCAATTAGTCTTTTAACTAATTGCAGATGGTGAAAGTTTGGCCATAAGTTACTTAAGTTTGCTAATAATATTTATTGAATGATAATAATATGTATTGAAATGCCCATGTGTGTTTGAGCTTGTTCTGAAATTTCTGCACTTACTGTACATTAATTTTAGTAAATTTCAGAATACATACAACAGATGTTTTATGTTTTGAAAAAAATAATTAATTTGCTCAAAGTTTAAAAAAAACTCCCATATGCAATTATCTGCTTATTGACTAAAGGAGACATTTTTTATTAACTTGTTAAAAAATAAAAAATAAAGAAAACTAACCCACAGTTTAAATATATATGTGTAGGCTAAATGATCAAGAATCAAGATTTAAACATTATGCTAATTATTCCTACATCAATATTGTTGCATCAGGTTTTCACTTCAAATTCTTTACTCTTCTAACAGATTAGGCCTGATTATAATGGATTCGTCTGATTAAAACTGATCTGAAGAACAATAAACGTCTTTTTCACTGTCTGATTTCAACCCATACCCTGATTCAGTTCTTTTAGTTCGATCTTTGTGTTGCAGTAAATACTTTAACGCGATTTAAATAAAGACACAACTTCGACACCAGACTAAGTGTGAGGCTTTTTCATAATTAACTTCATTACCATGACAAAAGGAATTATTCTCACGCAAACAGACGAATGTTGAAGGTTTTGTTTGGGTCTTGCTATGGGACACTTTTGTATGGTTTGCAGATCTTTTATTTTGGTGCTTTATCAAAAGCACAAATAGCCTAGATGCACAACTCTAATCTACCGTTACTGATTATAATTAACAATTCATTTTAAATCATGTTAAATCAAACTATTTTTGAAAGTCTATACACGAAATGCAAAAATAAATAAATATAGGGCCTATAAGATACGTGACCAGTTTAGGCAAATTGAATAAAAAATAATGAGAGCATTTTATGTCCATAAATGTTTCATTATTTCTAATGAATTTAACAGAAATTGTTAGTTAACAGCTAAAAGACTGGAAAGACTTGAAATTACGACTGCATTATTTAGTGGGGGAAAAAAGTGTTCGGCATTTTTGTCAAATGACACATAATCAACGTTTGACACGAAATTTCCGAAAGCACATATTTGTAGGTTTCATGTAGGCTACTATATAGGCTAAACACACTTAACTTGTGATTTATGAAACACTAATAAAAATAAAGGTTCGAATAGAATTTTACTATCATGCCATAAGACAACCACAAGTAACTTTTTTATTCTCTGGTTCTTTAGAAAACGCACCGGTGTTTTAAAGAACAAACCTAACTTTTTATATTAAAAATACTCTTTGTTGAACGTAGCAACCATCGAAGAACGTTATTTTTAAGGGTGTAAAACTTTGTCTTGAGTTCCGTATAGTCTACTTGAACTGAACACAGCATCGTTTAAACTTACATGCTTGCTAAATCAAGTTCTTTTTATATTCCCCGATTCTCTCAAATTGTTCATTCTATGTAATAGCCTATGTTCTATAGGCTATCGTGTTTTCAGCCCTACTCAAAATTAACAATATAACATCGCGAAATTCTGACAAAAGAAACTTGTTTGTATCTAAAGAGCCGAATAAAAGATTCGTATTGCAATTCACATACCGTTATCCGGACTTTTGTCCGACTGTGTTCCTTCTTCGTCCGACCTGAGATGCTGAGGTTTCGCTTGCTTTCTTCGGGACATGTCTCTGCGCTTCGCGTCGGCGCTCCGATCTGCAGAAACATCGGACGCTGGCAGTCCCGTACAGTCCCGGGGTCAGTGAATAAGAGATATTAGATGTTGTTACCGTTGTGCAGATTGCGCATGTCGGCGTTATAATGATAGAGGGTCATGTATTACGTTGCGCTGCATGAGGGATTGGCCGCGCGCCAGTAGACACTCTCTCTGGATATGGAAATGAGGGATGGACTGAGTAATTAGCCCGTTTCACTTCCTCACTTTTCCCCCTTTTGCTCTCTGTTCACGTAGGACCACAAACTGGACGCAAACAAGTGCGTCTACAGCTCTGGTGGCACTTCACATGGCGTAAAGTCCATCCGTAGTTTGTTAAACATCACCGTAAGTACGGAAAACCAGTCTTGTCACGCTCACACGCCTTCTTTTCAAATAAATGACAGTATGAATAACAGTCAAGCACCTCTCAGACTCTTTCAGCGTGTATTGATTCTAGTTTAAGCATATTCCTCACTTAAATAAGTTGTTTAATTTTTTATATGCAAGATAAGTTTGTTCTGACAGGCGAATATATTATAATAATTGCTTTTGGTTGGTTTTTATTTGAGGGGTTCTGGGAGTGCAATTAAAGCTTAAACCCCCAGAGTCAACATCAAAACAAAATGTTGAGGGTTTTTAAATGTATATATTATTTCAAACAACGTTTCATTAACCACAAAAGTTAGATTAGAGTGCACTAGACAATCGCTAACGTCTCGTTCGCCTGAGGAGGTCACCATAGCAACAGTATGCTGCTCCAGCGCTTTCCGTTAGAATCTGTATGGGACGGTACGTCGCAAAACAAAAGTAACTGCCAGCATTTATGGCTTCCTATACATTTACATACCACTCAGAAACACTGTTTTGTTTTGTTTTTTTTACTTTCCACGTTTCTTTTTTAAGTTTTTGTATTTAGGAAAAAAAGAATTCGGTTGCGCGAGACGAACAACGCGCGCGGAAAATCCAGACAGTTAGCCTACTGAGGGACGTCGAGAACGTTATCGAATGATTCGCAGACTGTTTATTAAGTAGGCTATTGACAACAAACACTGTTCGTTCTGTTCTCTGTTCTCCGTCTGCTTCTCACTCATACCGAGGACGCATCCTCCAAATAGTTCATCCAATTCAAAACTATGCGCTTTCTTGCAGATTCCAGAGTCCCATAAGGTGGATGTCTTGATGTAGGAGCTGCACTGAAACGAGTGTTCGCTGATATTGAGCTGAAAATGTGCTTGTAAAAGTCCTGGAGAAATGCAGAAGGGCTGTTCTGTGTAAGCTTATTGCATTAGGCGACCACTAGGATATCACAGAATAATGGACCCCTATTCAACCTGCTCTTTTTCCTGTTAACCTTTCGCATAACTTCACATCTGTTGTGATAGCCTACTGAATTTAAAAGGACCAAAAGAAAAAAGGATATAGCACTTATTTTTTTGATCTGTGGTGTAGCACCTTATAAATTTAACACAGGAAAACTTCAGTTATGTGTCTATCATGATATTGAGCTGCTCTCATGGGATCAGACAGCATTCACATCTGACCAGTATCGCTGGTGTATAGCGGCCAAAGGGCTCTAAATCAGCGATACATCATTTCCATTACAACACAAGTAGAACAATATATAAGCCTATTGATCGGCGTCTCTGTTACTCTTCTGGTGTAGAGAGATAAGCGCAATATAATTTCGTTTGACCTATCTGTATGGCCAAGTGATGGATTGCCAGGGTAACCGAGGGCTTTTATCACAAAACTCTCCCAATGATGTACTATTGATTGTCCTTAACTAGCTTTTCTGGCAAAAATCAAAAGTCCCTTCCTCGCCATCCTCTTCATTATCAATAAAATTACAAAGTGGTGGGAATTGTCAAAATCCACCCCCAAGGGAAGTCTTTAAAACGGCTGCTGTTATCCTGGCTTTTCTGTTATCCGTGCCATGTAGGATTAGGAATGGGCTTTTCAAAATGAAACAAAATGATCAGATGAAGACGAGCGCCTAGAAGGACAAAATATTTAAAATTCTGCATATGAAACCCTTAATGTTTGTTTCCCACAGGGAATTTTTTTTGCCTGTGCTGTTGTTAATTGTGTTTTTGTTTTATTTTTCGTGCTGGTTTTCTTCACATTCCCCATCTGCTTTCACAAGAATGAGACAAGCCTGATTTAAATGAATCGTCACAGATATAGATTTTTCTACTGTATACATCACCGTCTCACCTGTAATCTCAGATTATAGCCTATCTTCACAAACATTTGTATGATGAACATCTTAGCTTTTAATAAAATAAAAGAAAAAATTGTTTCAGTTGGTGCAGAAAACTGCTGTTTCTTTTCCAGCGTGGAACTCAAGAGTTGTGTTCTGCTGGAAAAAGGAAGACATTTGTCCAAGTCTGTGTGTTTGTTGAGATTTATTATGTTCTGTCCATTAAAACGAAATCATGTTTAGAATCTTTCATGGTCAATGCTATTTCTATGTTCCTTTGAGCTCCGAATGTAGCATTTTAACCAAGAACATATCCCACTGCTAAAAAACATCTTTCCCTACTCTAAACACGATGAAGAGGGTTTGACTCTGAGTATAAAGCACATCATCTCAGATAGATCAACAAATGAAGTGTCAGGGCGAAACTACATGAAGAACAAACAAAGCAGAGACGGGGCAGTGAGATGGACAGATGTGAGATAGCACTGTTCTGTGTGCCGAGGGCCTCTGGAAATTTCTGATTGGTTTAATTTACCACATCTAACGCGGCTGCTTCTCAAGTCCGCGACTTTTATCTAATGCTGTGAACCTCTATTGATTTCTCTTCTCTATCTTTAATGCAGGACTGGAGCAAAGAGAGCAAAAAAAAAGCACTTGCTAAATGGAGGACTACTTTGAGATGGCTGCTATTCTCCGGCTTATTGCCTCCTGTCGACCATGGTTTCACATGAGGTCCGGGGTGTCAGGTCCGCTTCCACCAATAAAGCCTGTGATTGACACGAGCGGGAGAGACTTGAGCTGGGAAAAGAAACTGAATCTCAATGTATGTGGGGTGAGTCAGGGTCTATTGTGGGGCCAGTTGGACCTGATACATCTAAGGCGAAATAAACGTTTTTAGCCGTGAGATACGGGTCCCTTGGCGATACCGTGGTACAGTCTGGTATCCGACTGTCCAAAAAAAAATACTGTTGTACTTTTTCTCTATATCCTCAACAAAGCAGCATGGAAATCAGTACTCTCGCTGCTTTGTGTGTCTTGATATGCAACCACATGTAGGGATTTCACCCCCGTACTTACGGTCATTTACAAACACTTCTGCAAAAGCGCTTCGCTGAATACGTACACAAAGTTTTTGCTTTGTAAACAACCGTGCAAAGAAGATGTTTCAGTTCTTTTAACCCTGGTCGCCATGACAACCGACTATTTTTATGAAAGACAGCAAATTTTAGGCACAAACAGGATATTATGTATTCTATGTTCTCGAGGGAATAACGAGCAAAAACAAGAGTAAAGCCAGTAAAAACAGTAGTTAATTACTGGCTGTGAGTGTGTGCAGCCTGAGATGGCAGAGGGAAGACTTCAGGCGCAAAGTAATTCTCTTACATTTATGACCTGAAAAAGAACAGACCCTGCTATTAGCATTTATTGGCATGCTATAGAGGAAAAGCATGTAACGAATGAGTTTAATCTCCGTCAGCTCAGATTCTCTGAACGCTTCACAGGAACTATCTTCTGACATAGGATGTGAAATCTAATCCAAGGGTAAAACTAATGTTAGAGTCTGTGGATTTAGAAATATACTATTGAGATTACAGGGCGTATTTTAGACAAATATAATATCTGTGCATAAGTCGGCAGATCAATGTGAAGTAGTTGCCTGATGGTCCTGATGGGGAATATATTAGAAAAGTAAAACACTGCATATGACTTCTCAGTGTTAAGACTGAAGTTCATAGCCATTTTACATGTGTCTTTGCAACACATATTAAGGTCAATCAGAAATAAGGTGGTCAGAGATGATGAAACAGAGAAATCTTTTAAAAATCTAATTACAAATACAATTTGGCAAGTTGATAGAAATGTACTTTTTAATTCATTTTATTATTTTATTTTTTACTTTTTTATTATATTATTTTATTTATTATATTATTAGTATTATTATATTTTATTTAGTGCTGGGCAAAGATTAATCGCGATTAATCGCATCCAAAATAAAAGTTTGTGTTTGCATAATATATGTGTGTGTACTGAGTATAATTATTTTGTATATATAAATACACACATATGCATGTATATATTTAAGTTTTTTTTTATATATATATATAAATTATTTATATTTATATATAATATAAATTATGTATAAATATATATACAGGCAAATATTTCTTAAATAAATACATGCATATGTATTTATATATACAAAATAATTATACACAGCACACACACATATATTATGCAAACACAAACTTTTATTTTGGATGCGATTAATCGCGATTAATCTTTGCCCAGCACTAATTTTATTACCATGTTCAACTTTTTTTATTTAATTGTGGTTAAACATCATGTAAAAAGTAATGGAATAAAACATAAACAAATATTTATACACCTATATATTTATACATACATTTAAAAACTTACTGATCTTGAAACAGTTATAAGAGTCTACGGGGTCTGTGATAAAGTTTACTGGTGTGTTAATTTCTTGTCACATGACAACAAAATGGCTTCCTTCATGTTGGTTACACACTGTTTCTGATTCGGCAGACAGAAGTGTTTTAAAAATTAATACTTTGAAACAAAAAAGCTTCACTGCTTTTTTTTTTTTATAATTTATTTTTTATAAATAATTTTAAACTGTGTATGCCAAAGTTCAAATCTGCCAAGGACACTGCCCAAACTTTAATTTATAAACAAAAATATAAAAATAAAATTGAATTCAGGAAATTATATCAAAGGATTTGATTGGGTGTATGTATGAAATTTGTTAATTTTATAGATCCAGACGAAAAAAAAAAAAGATCATTGGCCTGTATAAGATTGGTTATAATAGCAAAAAATTAACAATGTGGAAATTACCTATTGTAACAGTAATGTTAAGTGTGACGTGTGTTTTTTTGTTAAGCTGAGTTTGGATGTATTCGACACTGTGACAAAACTGTAAGTCAAACCTCACTGACAGCTCAATAAAGGAGCATATGGGAGGACATCTAACCTTCCATGTCCAAAATTACTCTCTCAGTTGGAGGCTGGGGACAAGATAACGATTAGGAAGCTGTTTCCCTGAACATGCTGAGAGAGATGCAAAACCAGGTTAGCATGATCATTCATCATCTAGTGGCTTTGACTTAAGCCTGTTGCCATTGAATAGTCCTCCGAATGCATAATCTAAAGGTGCTCGGGGCCATGATTGTTGCTGTCTTGACAAAGTAAAAGAAATGAATGGCACAATCTCTTGCATGCCACTGGCCTTAGATCACAGATACATGTGACATTTACAGTTAACGACTGTAAAGAGCTGTCAGAAGTAAACAGACAGTGACTAGCGGACGTGTATGCCTGGTTTATGAGTCATCTCTTATGTGAGTTTCCCAGCATTATGCTGTAAAACCACAGACAAAAGTTCAGTAAACCATAAGACGCTCACTTAAGCAACAGAAATACTAAGTCTAACATTAATTTAATGGCAGAATGAATAACAAAAGTCACACTGACTTGAACAGTACAGTAAAAGATCTGTCTGATTGCTGTAATGAGATCTAAACTGGCTTGTAAACAACTATCCTGTTACAAATGTGGTCACACAGAAAAAAACGGATTTGAATGATAATCAAGATCTGTTATGCTTGAAAATAATAACCATCCATAGTATTTTATGACTTAGCCTAACTCCCTGTATACGTTTGCTTGTTCATAAACTGTGGCACCTCTATGTCGCCATAAGCATCTGTGTACACTGAAATGAAAAGAAAAAACAAGTCTTTAGCTCAATTTTTATGTGAGTGTTGACTGAAGAGTGGGCTCCATCTGTGTAAACTCTCCGAAATAGTGACTTCCTCTCCATGTCTTAAACAGACGCTTGAGGCAAACCGCAGAGAAGTCACCATACATGTCCCTGATGGAAGAGGACCTGAGATTACCTCAATATAGCCTATAAGATGCTCTTCTCTTGGATGTTCTCGAAATGCTTTCAGTGTAAGGAATACATCTTACATACATCACACTTTGAGATCTGATAAACCTATGGTCTGAATGCTTTGTTTAAAAGTAGATAAAAATAGCTTTAAATCAGCTGTTATAGGTCACTCAGGGCACTTCCTGTTTCTCTATGCACACTATTATGTAAACAGAGGGAAAGCTTTCTCTGAATGTGAAGACTATAGCTTGTCCTCAAAAATTATCAAATAATTTTTCCATATACGTAACACTTATTTGAACTAACCTGGGCATGCGAAACAATTCTGTTGTCCAGTAGAGGTGGTCTCGAGACTTCAAAACACAGAACAAGATCATTTCAGATTGTCCTCTCCAAATTCTTGATTGGCTTAAATGTGCATGCACATTGTGATACGTTTATTTTATAGAAATTTAAATTTGGACATTTTTCAAAGTATTTTACTTTGTTTTTAAGTTGTTGATTTAAATTAGAAAGTAATTGTATATTGTTCAAAGTTAATGTGATGAACTACCTGTGGTTACACTGCGTCAGGATCAAGTTGTAAAAACACATGAAGATGAGCGTTATCAGGTAGTTTTTAATTATCCGCACATGGTAACTCCAACATAGAGACAAACAATCCAACACAATTGTATTAAAGACAAGACCCAACAACAACAAACAGAAACAAGGGAACTTAAATACAGCTACAAATGAGGTGATTAACGACACACAGCTGACAGCGATGAAGACTCAAATCAGAAACCACGACAATGAACTAGTGGCGGGAAATAGTGCAAACGGGAAAACAAAGTCCAAACTGAATAAGTTTACACGACAATGATATGCTTAAAACTGGAAAGTTTTTCGTGTACAGACGACACCATTGTCAAAACGATCCCCGTTCATGGATCCGCAAAAACAACTAAAACGCTGTGTTCTGCTGCCAGAACATTAGATGACGATGAAACACTATAGATTGAACATGTGATAGATACACATGTGCATGACGTCATCGTTTTCAGAGATTCGCGTTTTTGTTGTTTACACAGAGACTGTTTTCAAAAACTTTGTGTTTTAAGGCACCCCAAACAGGGTTAATGAACGTGTAAATGAACGGCCAAAGCGCATACAAAGTTTTACGTTTTTAGCTGAAAACGGTGTCGTGTAAACTGTGACACTCTGCCTAGTACACCTTTGTGAACTTGAGAGGAACTGACTTCATACATCCACTAAAAATGATCTTGAGACCAGTTATTTAAAAGTCATTGCAGAACTTGGATAGAAAAGTGAAGTTAGTTCTGAGAAAATGTCTGGCATCATTTCTTGCTACTTGGTTTGATATTTTGTAACTAAGTCCTTGAAGTTACCAATTAATTTTCTGGGTCACTGTTGTAGTTTTTTCAGCAGCCTTGACAATTAAAATAAAGCTTTGTTACTTAAGTGAATAAGCAGAATAACCAGAATAACCAGACAGTGTAAAGTACGTAGACACAGTCAGTCAACAGTGTAGTGTTTGCCGTCTGTCTGGTCCGACATTGAATTGGTGAAGCTCAGTCATATCAACTAATTCTCATGGCACAGAGAAGACACATATCTCACTGCACCGTTAACACAGAACAAGGCCACCGTCATCCACTGTTATTTTCCCAAAGGGTGAAAAACGTAAAGTCCCATATGTGAGCCATGGTCAGGAACTTAAACAAACAAATGGAAGCAGGCGGTGGTGTGTAGATGACAGGCCGTAATCCGCACATTGTGGAAGAGCATTCTTAAAATAGAAAAAATTGAAGTGAAGGCTACTACTGTGGTAACCTGAAATTTCTGGTTAGGGATCGACTTCCTCCCCTCACATCCTTATGTGACTCATTAAGAAAGCTGAGAGAATGACTGATTCGAGATTAGATCTGAAAACAGCAGCACTTACAAGCTTCAGGAGCAAATGTCAGGACAGTGAATAAGAACAATGAAGCTCAGTGCGATAAGATTTACAGATGTTTTTATGAGGCAGTCCTTCTTCGTATATATTCCTGTGTTTTTTCTCGCCCTCTCTTTCTTAAGAAAATCTGTGCTCCGTGTTCAAGCCTTTTTTTTCCTGGGAGCAGCTCTTTAATCGTTGCCTTGGCTTTGACTTCCTAACGGTTGTAAACAAATGCAATTTTGCATTTCCTGTAGTCTAGACACAACAAAAGAAGCGTTGGCAAGCCGAGTCCCAACACATGCTGTTTGCGTACAGCTAACGGACTCCGACAAAACTTTTGAGGAAGAAAGAATGTAAATGTGAGGTGTTGATATCAGCCACCGTTTTAAAAAACAACATTTGTCTGGTCTTTCCAAAATAAAAGTGGTGCACTTTGATATTCTTTTCAAGGTTTTCTGGTTTGCTGTAATTGAAACTTTATAAATGAGACTGTACGTTATTTTATAGTAAATACTTTCATGTTTAATATAAAAATGTACATTTATTAATTCAGCAGATCATTGAAATAACGATTTTAATTGTTTCCCGTTAGCTAAAGTGCTGAGAACAAGAAAAAACGTTCACCCTTTTCTACGCTCGAAAACTAGCTCTTAAGGGAAAATCTAACCCTGGGAAAGCTTAGGCTAATATCTGTGCTCACCAGTATTTTTTCGTCTGTGTTCTCCCTGTACAGAAAATCTAAAAGAAAAAAAAAAAATCTCAGGGTTGGAGGACAAAAGCATGCTCCGGCCATACATCTGTGAGTTTTGAAACAAAGCTTTGTTTGTAAGCTTCAGTCACTTGTGCTCATGAAAGCAGACACTTACTTGAAAAACTTTCCCTTTTTTCAGGGAAACACTCTAAACCAACATCCTGGTATAAATTTGCAAAACGCAATACAGGCCGGATTGTGCGCGGGACAGACGCAGGGTGCATACAAATGGCTCCCCCGTCTAAAGTACCCCCTGTTTCGCTTCTGCCTCAGAAGGTAATGTACAATAAATCAACAAAAGAGCATTAATGTCTCCGTTGAGTATAGGAGAGGCTTCTGTTATTGTACCTTTTTTTAAGTATTTAATTGGAAGGGTCCCTTGAAACGTTACACGGCTCCTTCAGATGACTTTTCCCCAAATCTAAGAAAAGATTGATAAGAATTTCTTTCCTCCCTCTTTTAAATCTCTTCAGCTTTTTTTTTTCTTTCTTACATCCCTCTCTCCCTTTCAGGAGAGCCTGCGTTTTTTACCGAAGGGAGAATAAAGTTTCAAGTGCATGGCATTTGAAGGTAAGCGAGTGAAATCGGAGGCTGGTCGTTGGGGATAAGGCAAGGCTGGGAAAGAGGGAAGTTGGCAGTAGTGCCCAGCCAGACTCGGTGCCTTGAGCTCCCCCCTCCCTGCACCAGGTGTCTGCTACATTTAAATGATACTATTATTCATAGACAAGAGAGCAGGGTATTAAAAGTCCCCCCAAAAAATCATTTGCAATTGAATACAGATATAATCCTGGAAATATAAGTCTCCATTTAGGCCTTGCCATTAAGCTAACAAGGAGCCCTTTGTACAACATGTGTGTATTAATCACGGTCAGGGGAAAGGGGCAGGAAGAGAGAGAGTGGGAGAGAAAATAGAGAGCGAGGGAGGGAAAGAGAGAGAGAGAACACCATTCGTGTGTGTTCACATGCAAATTGAAATGTTGCTCATCAAAAACGAGCTTATCACTTTCCCTCTTGTTCTCGGCAGACTCGGCGGGCCAGCGCGAACGCCAAGTGCTTCAAATGGGGATAAACGGAAAATTTATTTGCATTTGTGAAATTTCAACACACTTGATTTCTTTCAGCTGCGCAATCTGAAGTGCGCGAGTCTATGCGAGATGTAAAGGAAGCACACACTGTGTGCAGATGTCACAACGACACACAGGAATTCACTCAATGAGCTGGGGTTTCTTAAACCTACTGTGTGGGTTTCATTTTCCTTCAGATCACTTTGATTTGTGCACTTTTTCAATGTGGCAAATAGAGATTTTGGAGGGCCCTCAAGGCAGCCCCCAAATGCCCCTTACAAAACTCCTCTCCAGCAATCATTACATCACCATTTCTCTAAGCCGATTTTCACCAAGTCTGGCTGTGTTATTAAAATAGTAATTAATTTTTGTCCAAGGGAACAAAAGCAAGTTTTTGTCCCCCCACCAAGTGTCTCTGAAGAGGCCAGGGGTGCCGGTGAGGTTCTTTCTATCTAGTCTACGGTCTATAGAGGTAATCCCCAATAGTCTGATACAGTAAGAGCGCTTTGATAATAGAAGCATAGAAGATAGAAGCAGACACCCACACCGGATCGATCTGGATCTTGGGATGTGTTTGATAGTCATAAACAAGTGTGGCTCAACAATAGTGTCCGTGAGATGAGTTAGGATGTCATTAATTAAACTGATACACACTCCGCTATGTTCAAATGCTGATTTGCATTACAGACTTAACTGTTAACTTCCACCATATGGTACATGGGAAAGTATTGTGGGAACTTAGATTGACAATATGGATACGGCTTAGTATGTTTAATATGAGTCCTGAAACAGCACTGCCGGACGTTTCTATAGCAGATTAAGTGTTCATAGTGAGGAGGTGCGGGGGCTTATGGGTAAAATCACTAGCAAGTGAGGCTTCAAGATCGAATTTTCCCTGGAAACACCAATCATGTTTAAAATCCAAGTTGGAAAGGTTGGGGGGAAAAACTCCCAAAGGAATAAAAGTTGACTTTGAGAGCCTTTGAGTTTCCCGGACAGCCCATCTGCCATAAAACACCATTGTAAAGCTGGACGTGGGTCCCAGAGATTGATGACTTGAAGTCTTTCAAAAAGCTGTTTGTATAAGTGGAGTTATGCTAAAAATGCGGCAGTGATAATATCGCCGCCGTTCATCCGAAACGCAGCATTACTGCAATGATAAACATTGTGTTTGACTTCATGGATTTAGTCAGCTGGTGTGCTTGAAAGACGGAGGGGGAAAAAAGTGGGTGGGAAAACATTTGCCTTTCTCCAAAATTAAGTCGTTATTTCACACAGCCATAAATGCGTGTCCTGAGTTACTCTGGCAGTCTCGGCTTCCCGTCAGATCACAATGGAGATGTCAGGAGATCATCTCTGAACACAAGCATATCCGCCCCTTTCCCACCGCAAAACGTCAAAGCATTTACATCTTTCCGTATGAACTCTGTTGTGCTGTAGGGATGTCATGAGAATCAATGTTTAGTTTTCTTGAAAACCTCATTAAGAATAATATATTGAATTCTGCAGCTTTATCTCACCTGTAAAGAAGCAACAGGTCATAAAACACTTTGTTTTTACAGGCTCTCTGCCTTCCCCATGAAAATGACTTTGATTTTTTCCCATTGCATGCATTGTGGACAGCTGGGGCAGGGGGAGCTTTTCAGGATCTTACTGCATCTCGGTGTGTCCAAGCAATAAGTGTGGGGCCAGTGCAGTAGTCACTGCAGGATTTAAAAAGACTTCCTCATGCAGAAATATTTAATCTCCTTTCAGAAAATAAAAGAGGGAGAGGGGAAAGAAAACCCAACATGAGTTTTTCTGTTCTTTATTACTTGTGCAGTATCAAAGAGTACATCATAGTTAGTCGTTGTTCCCCTTGAACAAAATTTCTTTAAGTGTGAAAGTCACATTCATTAAAAAAAAAAAAAACTTACATAAAAAAAGAAAAGGATCTGTGAAGCAACAACATGTACAGTAGTTGTTAACATTTCAATAAATGTATTTAGTTACTTACTTTGGAGTTTTATTTTTAGTGTGCGGACATATTCCTTCTAATCCTTATTGTTATATATAATCTCATAAATCCATTTATGTAATTTATTTATAGAATTTTATTAGCATTACTGTTGAAATTACTGGAGGAATTTAATGAGTGTAAGAAGTGTGCATCTTTATATATCCCCATTTCCCATCAATTTCTCCAGTAATTTCACCACTAAAAATAAAATGGGGTTACATATAATAAATATTATATAATAATATTTCATAAAATAATATTTGTGTATCATGTATATTTTATATATTTTATTATGTATTATATTTCATTCATATTCTAAAACTCAAACTCAAAAAATTATGAATAAATATTTTAGACAATTTCTGGTAGAACAGGTCCATTATGTAACGAAAACCTTTTGATGTTTTAGTTATAATGGAATAAAATGAATACATTCATTTTTTTCTTAATACGCTTTTAAAGACTGCTATGAGGTAAACAACCTAATTTTCAACCACATTTCCATTAGTGTACAGTCTACAACCAATTACCAAACCTCAGTGTCATAAATAAGTGCCATATGCCATTAACTTTGGGGATTTAAAACACTACGATAGATTAATTCACCCTCCAGACACCTGATTTACTCTAAACCATAGAGCCCAAACATTTAGCGGGTCATAGAAGGAAATCCTCTGGCAAGATCTTCACAACACTAATGACCATATCTGACATGACCACCACTGTCTGGCAGTGCCCCAACAACCCTGGCACTAAAATTACCTCAGGGTCACACTCCTGGCATAAAGAGTGGCGGGAGACAGAAAGAGTGAGCACCTGCATGCCTGATTTCAACCTGTGCCAAGCTGAGGATTGGCAGAGCATCTGGCACGAACCCAGAGAAGAAGGTTGGAGAATACACCAGCGAACATCATAAGCGAGGCTGACTCAGGATCCCGACCCAACCCCTGTCAGCCCCCCACCCCACTCCACTCCCCCCACCTCCACCCCGGAGTAAACATATGCTGACAAATAACCTTGAACTAGTTCTGGCCTAAAAGTTACAGTAGTGAGGAGAACACATGCATAGTAGAAAAGTAGAAAATCAGTGTGGTATCAGAGTTTGTTTTTTTTCTTATCGCATTTTGGAAGATGTTTGAATCTTTTCTGTGTAGAATTCTCTATTTATACAGACCCAAACACTGAATACTTTCCATCAATGTCGGTTTTCGTTTGGATCCCGAAATGTGAGAATTATTTAATCAATGTCCGCCTAGCTCGGAGGTCGGCTATCTAAAATCATTTCAGGGAAGTAATGAATACAACTCAGCCATACAACATCTGCGCAGACATGGCTAAACCCTGTGGACTTTCTATGCTCAATTTAACACTGACAGAATCATATCTCTCTCTGCCTCTCTCTCTCTCTCTCCCTCTCTCTCTCTCTCTCCCTCTCTCTCTCTCTCTCTCTCTCTCTCTCTCTCTCACCATTTGTAATTGGCTTTGTCACTAAGCGCTCAAAATAACTAATCAGCGGTCATATATACACAAATTGGCCACTGTTGAAGGTTTTGGAGTGTTTCTAGGATTTCAGTTAAACAGCTTTAGTGACGTAAGCAGTTGCTAATGAGCTGGTGGATTAGGTGCAGAATGAGAGAGAGGTTAACAGATTAGCCCCATCGTTTTGATTGATTATCAGCGCACGACTCTAATTAGAGTGATTATTAGGAGCAGAGACTGGCTACAGAGAGGGATGCGCCTCTGTTGGGACAGCAAAACGGTACAGTGTCCTTAAACAACAAATATGGTATATTTTTTAAGGCAATTGTTATTTATATTGGATGTGCAAAATATAATATAGTCCATATCTCAGAAACATATATCATGTTCAAAAATCTACCGTAAGAACCATATTTCCACCAAAATATATCACTACAATTATTGTTACTACTGTAAAATCATATAATAGATTAATCTTTGATCAAAATATTGTAAAATGTAAAAATTTTAAATATTTTATTTTATTTTGATTAATTTTAGTCAACATAAATTGTCATTTGCAACAGATTTTTTTTGTATTATATATATATATATACAGTATGGGTGATTCTATAACATACATTTGGTGTCCAAAGTCAAATGGTTATATTTAAATTATTCTAATCATTTCCGAATTAGTAGTGTATTTTTCCCATAAGTATCATTGTGTAATCAAAATATTTTGTTTTACTTTTCTTTTGGTAATATTTCATTTATTTTATTTATAAAAGGCATAAATAGTCATTTTCCTAATTCTACAACATTAAATTGTTAAAAATAACTCTTTTCTTATAAAAATGTATGTCCATAAATCTTGCTTCAATTCTGTTATCGTACCATAATTTGCCTTTAAATTGGTGGAATTATCTCCCACAATGTAAGAAGTAAGATACAGTAAAGTATGTCACTTCACATATCTGACAAGATCTGAAGCACTGAATGTGTGCTCTCTCTGAGAAAATATTTTAATCTAAAAAGTTCTTAAACCAAGAGTTATTTTGTAAATCGTCTAAATTGTTACCGCAATATCAAGAGGAAAACAGAATGTATCACTGACCACAGTGGGTTGTTTAAAAGTTTAAAAGTTCATTAGTGCCATGTGCTCTTAGCAGTTATGCTAGCAAGTGGAGTTTTTGGCTAAAAAGTTTAAAATTGTCAATTCTGTTACCGTCAAACTCTGTTACCAAGGTAAAGTAACAGTGTTGACAGTATGTAACATAATAAACAGTAACATAGTTGACAAACAATACTATAAAATTAGTGAACAGTTCTTTTTAAATTTGAATATGTATCTATATATGACATTCTCAGAAAATGAGAATGTGCACATTATTGAAAAGAAAATAAATCTTTATTTTTTCGGAAGAAACGTTCATTAAAAATGTAAATACTTTATTTTGATTTCGTGTTGACATCCCGTAATGCAGGACTGTCATAAGTAATTTACATAAACATTTATTATCGTTTTTATGAGTGCATCCAGCTTAAACATAACGAAGAAGTAGTTGTCAGAGTTCTTTTTCTCTTGTCTTTGGTGAGATTGAGTACACTGGTTCATCTGTGTCACATGTCCTGGCATAGCTGTCTCCCGGGTGGACAGAGGGGATGCTGGGAGCCTGGTGCGGCCATGGAAATGAGCCCCATTCATCGCCGGCTCTGAGCATATGGCGTTGCTTTGTCCCCAGCTACTGAGGCAGAAGTGATGCAATTTGTTGGCATGTCCTGTCATTTCAGCAACTCCCCGGCCCTACCTCGGCCCTCATAAACAACAACAGAGCAGAGAGCAGGGCGGCCAGAGAGAGCAGGTCTCACACGCTCACTCACACTGCTGTACTAATGACTGAGGCACAGAGAACATGCAGCGGATGCACAGACGCTCTCTCTCTCTCTCTCTCTCTCTCTCTCTCTCTCTCTCTCTCTCTCTCTCTCTCTCTCTCGCTCTCGCTCTCGCAGTGTTTCAATGTGCTTTATCAGCACAAGAGATAATAGTTATATTTTAGTATCAGTAATAGTTGAAACAATAGTTTAAAAAAATAATTATAAAGGAAAATATAATATATAAGCTACAGTATAATTATGTTTTTAGAAAATATGTATAAAAATGAAAGAACAAAAATATGTAATTTTTATTTACAAGTAAATATTAATACCATTATTGTAATAATGTATATACTGTAAGAAAGAAGTAGACAGATTGCTCAGTGTTCCTCATATGGTGACATGCAAGCAAAAAATTATAATGGGGGGGGGGGGGGCATTACATAGAGAGGAAATATGGCAACACTTTAGTTTAAGGTCCAATTCTCACTATTAACTTGCTTATTAGCATGCATATTAGGATATTGTCTGTTTATTAGTTCTTAAGCACATATTAATGCCTTATTCTGCATGACCATATTCTACATCCCTTAAACAATAACTAAACTTACTAAGTATTAATAACCAGTAATTAGGAGTTTCCTGAGGCAAAAGTCGTAGTTAATAGTGAGAATTGGACATATATAATGAATATAATATTTATCATGAAAATATTATTTTTCTGTAACACAAAAAATATGAGTGAACAGTGAGTAATAGAATAAAATAAGTGCTTCATCGGCACAAAAAAGAAGCTCATTTGTATTACCATAGTTCATATACAACAGATGAAAAATAAATTAAAAAGTAGGTTTTATTACATAATAGCAAATATATTTCACAACAAAAGTATTAGATAAGGTCAGATTACTCAGTGTTCCTCGTATAAAGGCAGGCATAGACATTTGTACATCATTTTAAATTGTAACATCACTTAAGCATCTTAATATGTCATTAATTATGCTTTACTGGTGCCAGAATTTAGCTGAATAAGTCTCACTTTAGTCCCTTATACCCGGTGTTCACTGGTCTATTATGCAAGAGAATGGGACATGAGAGTGTCTTGAGGAAGTGAACATATCGCACTTGTTATCAAATGTAAACTGTTGAGAGAAAAGTAAATACTTGGTCTGACTGTGGGGGGTCCTGTGTTCAGATTTATAAAAAAAAACAGCTGCTAAATAAAAAGCAGACTGGACAGAGTTCTGCTGGGGCAGTTTTTGCCCCAATGGAAGTTTCACCATATGCTTCAAAACAGCTCGTCATACGGCATCACAACGTGTGGAGATATAAGTGCATGTTTCATTAATGTTGCGCTGTGTGAAAACATAAAATTAAATTTGCTTTCATCGCTGTCAGCCGTGGACTTCAAGCTGTCAGCGATCTGATTAGCATCATAAAAACTCCCTGAAAGACTGTGAGAGTCATCTTTGTGGATTACGGCTGATGCTTTGTGAGACATTAAATCCACTTTGTGCCATTATTGTGGGATGTTTGCTAGTTGACTTCACCTTCTGGTGAGATCTTTAACGCTGGAGAATGTCTCCTGAGACTGAGGGAATAAAAGAGGGTCCCCCCCTGCTAGGCTCTGGCGTCTGAATGGGGCATGCTGGGAAACGTCACATATAAATGAAATTACATCTGCTTCCTTGCACTGTGGTCCCTTTGAAACAGTTAACTTAAATGGAGAGGGAATCTACAAAAATAAGTGTGGGAATGTTTGACATGCTCTTCTAGCCATCTCTGTACGTGTTTGTATCTGTGTGTATATGCACACACACATTAATACAGACTGAGAAAGCAGTCTTGGCAAGCGTATTTTCAAAGGTTGATGGAAAAGACCTGTGGTGTTTGAAATCATCTCAGGGCAACGAGGAACAAGACGTGTTTCGGCAGAGATTGATGGCTCTGCTTTTACGCTCGGAACATTCCTCAGCTGCCACGACAACCGTCCTTATGACACACTGGTGACAAAGAGTCAATCGGTGTGTCATTTTTCAGGGTCACTGACTGACAGGGTCAGAGTCTGACCAACAGCCTGAACACAGATCTGGAGAGGAAAATAAAAACCTTCAGTTCATATCACCTTCTCCAGCCATCAGAATCAGATATACAGAAGAAAAAGTTCTGTCATTTTTTTTTAATTTTACTTAAATTTCATGAATGAAGCAGCTCGTAAACATATTGTATCACTAGAATTTTGAAAGTATTGCGCAACCATTTAAGACATTTATCCTTATACAGAATCTTTTTGGCATAAATGATTCATTAAATCGAGTCAATAATGCTAAGGTTCAATACAGAACCCCATTAACCTTTTTTTTTAAGAGTGCAGTCATAATTTGAATTTGGAATTAGAATCAGAAGAGTCATAATAAGAATACAAAATATAAATTCCAATTAGAATCAGAACCAGAAACATCATGTGACTGCAAGAGTGGGGAACGTGACCTGTGTAAAACCATTTACACTATTAAAACAAAGAAACAATGCTAAATTCACTGGCCTCAGTGTTCATTTAGTGAAATATATGCTGTATTATATTGAAAACACAGTGTAAAATAACAACAGAATCACATTTGAAATCAGAACCAGATGCATGACAAATAAAATAAACAAACATGATAAGAAGCAGAATTGAATCAAAAGTCAGAATAAGAATACAAATTGGAATCAGAAACGTAATTAATTTATCAATGGGATCACACTGTTAAAAAAAGCAAACAAATACACATGATCAGAATCAGACTCGCGCTCAATCGGAAATGGAATCAGAATAAGAGTACAATTTCGAATCAGATCAATAATCATTAGTGTGATTACAGTGAAGGACAAATAAACAAACATGAAGAAAATCAGAATCAAAATCATTATTCATCAGTCTGATCATCAGAATCAGAATCATCATTAAAAGCAACAAACAAACATGATTCCTCTCCACTTTTTCTTTTCTTTGGAAAAACTGTGCCCAATCTGAATCGAAACTAATAAACAAGCAAGTTGATGTATGCCTGCACGCTGCATTTGACTGTATGTTTTGAATAGCTAGATTTATGACAGAAATGAAACTTCGCCGCTCTACAAAGAGTCCCGCTGCGAGGAGTGACATCACATACAGTAAACTCATTCTCTAAAATACCCTTCATCATCCTGTCTTCTCATCCCTCATCCTTCGTTTCCCACCCTTTGCCATGTCCGAAACAGAATTGCTAGAGGAGAGGCGACATGTAAATCATACGGAACGTGACATTCTCATTTGATTAATGGAGTCCTAGTGTGACTCTTTGTATATTAATCAACAAATAGCCTGACCTCATCAGATGCTGTCTGAGTTCATTCTCAATCAAAGGGGTGCCCTGTGAGGTCCAGACCTGTCAACCAACAAGAAGATGGGTGTAAACAGCCATAGCTTTAGTAATTCATACCAATTAGTCTTTTCCAAAGAATAATCTGCTCATTTTGCCATCCCCATTATGAAGGTTTTCGTGCCCACATTGTGTCGATGAGCATCTTAAATAGACCAAACCGTGAAGAATGCTTCCATTTTTTTTTTTTACAAAGAAAAAAGATTTAGAGCAAAGCCTAAGAGAATTTCTCAATTTTGGAGGCACTTAATAATTTAGAAGCACTTAATAAATATTGTATATAAAGGAGTGTCTCTTTCTCCATGTTATTATAAGGTATAACTGAAAATCAATGGCTGGTTATTCAGAGATTAGTGTGACCTTTCAGTGTGCCTGTAAATAACTTGTTCTGTGAAACTCTGAGTCCCTCTTCAGTAAGACGAACTTTCAATCTTATTTACCTTCATCACCGCAGTGTTATTAAAATGAACCATCAGTCTAGGGGTAAGTCTAAATATTTGTTCTTTATTAGATAGATTTTCTGTCATATGTGATCACACATTTGTCATATATTTCTTCACTGTTTATATACACTGCAAAAAAAAAGGTGGGTGTTTACAGAACTTTAAAAAATGAAGACATATGTTTGCATGTTTTTAGTTGTTGATTATTTTGCGCAATTATTTTAAAGTAAATATCTTGACCAAAATTCAAATGGAACGTTGCCACGATTTAAAATCTGCGATCATCTGAACAATTTGAACCTTTTGGGGTTTTAAAGACTTGAAATCACTTCCTTTCTTTGAATGGTTTGAAGTACTCCAATTATTTGATTCAAACTTTTGTATAAACCACACAGAGACCTCAAGACTTGGTACACAAATCATAAACAAAGGTAACAATATACAAAGTAATCATTTTAAGTAAAAAAACAGACTTTAAAGACAAAAAGTTAATTATTATAACAAATCCCCCCAAAAAATGTTAATTTGCTATAATGCATATTAATCATTCATGCCCAAGTGCATGCTGGGAAGAGAATGGATGGAAGGCACAAAACCATTTTTTAGTAAGTTTAATTTTATTTATTTATATATATTTTTTAAATGCATTAATCCAACTCACCTTCTGTGCTTCTAGGTTCTACAATTAAAAATTCAGAGTGTTTCTCCATCTGAAAGAACAAGGAACTGGACTGCAGCACCACCACATGGTATGAAATATGATTGCCATCATATTTTCTATTGAAGTCATTCAGATATGATATCCCTCAGGCAGAAAGTGCATTGCAGCTCTTAAATATAGCGATAAAGCTAATGCAGCAAAAATGCCGGGACTCTGAAACACCTCTGAGTCATCAGTTAAAACAAAGGCCTCGGCGTAGACTTACTTATTAGAAACACCTGGTTTCCACCAACTTTACTTACTCCATACAGGAAGGAAGGTGGTACAACTCCTTGTGCTTACGTTTCAAAAGATAATGCATGAGTCCTCAGATTTCGTTGAATGGCATTTTATCAAAAACTTTAATGAGAATAAACTGTCACGTATAGCCACAGGGGAGATTTGAAGGACCCAGAGCCTTTATCTTTTAAATTATTTTATTGATTTTCCATGTCCACATGGGTGCCGTCTGATTCATCCTTCTCTAATTTGCAGGATTGATTTCTTGCGGTCAGTCATTTCACTCTGAATAACATCACCTCATAGAGGATAATCCTGTTTTAAAGATCTGATTTACATTTATGGAATTGCCGAAATGTATTGATTCAATTTTCAAGCTTAAGTAAATAATATCTAGTAAATGCCAAGGACCAAACTCTCATTTTGATATCAGTATGCTAGCGTATTGGCTGATTTTATTTGACTTCTACATTCACTTTTGGCGCATTGAGCACTTTTGGCACTGCATGCGAGCTGTTATGCATTGTATATTGAATTGTATATTCAATCCTGCAAAACAGGGAGTCAAAAACACTTCCTGCAATTATTTACAAAGCCTCCTCCGAAGGTTCCTAAGGGTTCTTTAGCCAGGTGATGCTTTCCATATGCAAAAACACCTCTTTTCCCCATTCTCCTTTGGCTGTTGGTGTGATTTACCCCTTCATACCGGGTCTTAAAGCAAACTAATCCACTTTATTGGTAAATGAGTACGTGAAGGGCCACTTAAAAATGCATTAGAAGTGCAAAGCATTATCAAACAGAAGAGCACATAAACCCAGTCAGCCATTTAAAGCTCGGCCAACACTGTTTATGAGCTCAGCTCTTCACGCTAATGCAGCTCTTAGATGAAGCCAATAGCTTACAGCGCTAACTGTTCCGCCGAGGTAATGGTGCCTCGGTCTCTGCCTGCTTGAAATGGCTGTAGGGGCTCCTTGTTCGCCTCGATCGGATCGGTGACCCTAATTAATAACGATCAGTCTGTCTGAAATGTGCAAATGGAACAATAAACGTAGATCTGAGTAATTAACCTCTAGCATTTCTGCTAATCATGGGCAAACATCCTCACTCTGTCATTGTTACTCACTGCAGTAGATTTCAATCGGGCCAGCAGACTCGTTTAGCAGGTCATAAATCTGACACTCATATCGTCCTTTCAGGGAAAGGGCAAAGTCGGCACTACACAGCTGGGGAGAGAAAACAAGATGCCAAAATGTAGGGAATCAACAATAAATAATTTGGAAGTCAGCTCTTTGTGTTCCAGAACACTTGCTTTCCTTTCACTCTCAGAAAGGTTTTCCCATATCAGATATAGGAATTGAATATAAACCAATTCTGGTTTTATTACTCTTGAATAAGATTTAACTGAGTATAATTCTGTTTAAAGCAATAATAATTGCATCATAATAAGGTAAACACTTAGAAATTGTCATTAAAAAAATGATGGACTGCATGGTGCAAATACTAGACACCAACATTCATTCATGCCTATGCAATGCACAAAACCACCAATGGACTTCTAATTAATCAGTGTGCATTATTACATATTTTTATTAAAAATCTATATTTACAGCATTATAACGGAGGCCGTGAAGTCCTATGAGAGTTCAGAGAAAGCATCCAAATGGAAAACCACATGTTCCGCTCTCTAAATGCACACTTTGTGATTGATCCCGGGACGATAACCATTTAAGCAAAACAAAGCCTCCATAATCCCAAATGTGGGCATCTGTGTGAGAGCGTCATTGACATGGACACAGAGGGTAAGTAATTGGGGAGTCGGAAAATGATTAACCCACTATGCAAATGGCAATTAAAGGACACCTAATGCTGCAGGCACTGTCCTTGTGTCCTAATCGCTCGGACAAAAGTTCAAGTACAGCTGTTTGCCATGGACGCATGCATACCAGAAAACAAGAATGCCATTAACACAACCGAATCATTTGTGCTTAATGGGAAAAAAATTATCGACGCTCGCTCACATTCGTTTTGACAATGCAGTGACTGCGAGAGTGGGGAAAGTGACCTGTGTAAAACCATTTGCACTTGTTAAAACAAATAAACACTGCTAAATTCACTGGCCTCAGTATTCATTTAGTAAAAAAAAAAAAGAAAAGGTAAATGGACTGCATTTATACAGCGCTTTCACATATGGCCACCAAAGCACTTTACATATAGCCTCACATTCACCCATTCACTCACTCATTCATACACCGACGGCGGTGTCAGCCATGCAATTGAACCACCAACCTTCCAGTTTGTAGACAACCTACATGAACCACTGAGCCACTGCTGCCCCAGATGGAGCGTAAATACATGCAGATAGTGAAATACATGCTATATTTTATCGAAACACTGCTTGTTGACGTGTTTAATGTTTCAGTTAATTACTTAGGCTAAGTTTATTATTACCATATTTGAGTTTTGAGGAATCCATTTTGTTTGGCTCTAGTCTATGCATGTGGGATTTAACTAATATTTTGATTTCGTTCATTGTTTTCTTTCCCTCCAAACAAGTCTTTTTCTTTTGCCAAAAGAAGCCTATTTTTTTCTGAAGTCAGTTAGACAGAATCAATTATGAAAAAACAATCACATACAGTATGATTTGTGTGTTTTTGCAAGACTTTCCTCGAGAAAGCATCGTTTTTCACTGAATCGCATCTGATTTGACCTGAAGTCATGCACAGCCAAAAACAATATTATGGGCAGTCTGTCAGCTTGCATATATCACTTTAAGGCCTTTGTTCATTCGTCACAGTAATCTAAGATCGAATCTAGCATCAGCTAGATGCTTAAAAACCTAATACCGTCTTCTCACCATCATCTTTGAACGATCAAGCATGTTTCTCAGAGGTATAATGCGGCGGTGAGCAGTCTGTTTATGCATCCGGCCCTGTCCTGCAAAGTCTGAGACACTGCAGGAGTTTAACACAGCTGATCAGCTCTAGCCTTCTCAGCGCTGACCTCAATGATTTCCCCATCAAGGCTGACCTGATGTACCGCTCCATCTGCACCCAATCCCTCTCCCGTATCGATTGCTCGCAAATGAGCCTTCCCAGGCCTGGCCCAGGAGCAGTAATTCAAAAGAGCAGCGCATTGAGTGGTCCTAATGTTATGAGACCTGGATGTGCACATGCTAACAAAACAAAGTGCCAGCATTGGCTTTCTGCACATCATTCACAGATGTGCAGCGTTCTCTGATTGAATTGTGGATATCTGTGAAAGACAAAGATGTTTGTCTGTTTGCTTTTCTTTCTTTTTTTTTCCGCTCCATTTTCATGTTTAACATTATTCACCTATTTGTCCCTAAACTTTGTGGAACAAATATTATTTTTAACATATATATTTTTATTAAAAATGTCAGGGGGGTAATTTGGTATAATACTTGCATTTGTTAAGGTGTGGTCACACTTATTGTTGTTTGTCGAATTTTTACAGGCGAAATCCAGTCATGGGCGGAATCCATGTGGATGGGAATATCGCATCGCAGGAGGGCTAAAGATTTCCCCACTTAGGTTTCGCAATGGGTTCAAGCTGGTGGCATGGATTCACCACGCAGACCAAGAGTAAGCGGTTTGGTTTAGAAAAGGACTTCTGTGTGACCCATGCTTCATATATTTCTACATATTGACAATAGATAATGGCCCTTTTTTGCTAATGAGACTGCACCCTTATACTTTCCTAAAAATGTCAAAAAACCTGACATAAAAATATTGATTTGATTAAAAATATATTGTAATCTGTGAGCTGAAAGAGAGCATAGAGTATTATAAGAGACGTGAAACTAGTGATGTAGGAAAGGGAGCATAATCGAAATCCGCTTTCTGGAATACTTGATTCTGATGGTCAATCGTGGCATTCCGCAGTCAGATATTTCCTCATTCTCACTGCCGTCCATGGAAATGCTGAATGCTACAATGTACAAAACAATCAGCCTAGCAAAGCAAAACATTAGGCCTACAAAATTACTGAAATATTAAGGTTTAAAATTGGCATAAAGCAGAAGTTGCGAAAGCCTTTCTTTCTTATTGTGACATATACCAGAGTGAAACAGCCTCTCAAACAAGAAAAAATGTAGGGTGGGACTTGATTTTGTCCTTCGGGAATTGGTTGGATCATTGTGGTTTGCTATTGTTGTGTTCTCATTTGAGTGGCAGGTTGTCCCGCCCTCATATCATTAAACATGTCATCAGAGAAGAAAAGAGATATCACTGCAAAAAGGATGGGGAAGTTATATTGATTTACGATTATGAGGGAACATGAATAAATCATTTATAATAAGTACTGCAATTTTCCATAAAAAATTAAATAGGAATTGTCGTACAGAGCATGTTTGATCTTCCGCATTAACCAATGAGGTTTGTTCTTGTGCATCAAGCATGTTCAATTGAGCTGCTGTTTATGTTTGCTGATTAATCTTTATATGTGAATAAAATCCTAAATTCATTCTGTTCATCATATAAAGAGAATTTCAGAAACTGAAAATTTGGACTAAACTTCCCAATTCATATGGATTAGTTTAGCTATCTCTTTATGAACATTTTGAAGCGTCAAAGTGGTAGTTGCGTAGCTGTCTATGGAGGAATAGAAAGCTCTCAGATTTCATCAATTTGTTTTCCAAAAATGAACGAAAGAATAAATGAGAATAGTTTCATATCACTATGTTCTTGTTCATGGCCCTGGTTAATATTTACTTCTCACATTCTCAGATTACAGATCATCAGGAGAAGCAACAGAAAGTGGCTTATTCTTTCCTTTATCAGTAAAAAAAACTTATAATAGAGTCCACAAGGCCCAGTGTTCCAGAGCCCATATTCTTTATGAAGATTGGCAGACTTTTCAGCATACAAACAGCACACAGCCTTCTCGTATCAGGCTCACGCCTCTGGATTAATGTTTCAAAAGCTGTCACCGTCACTCAAGACCCTGTTCCACACATGCCACCTACCGTTTATCTGGGCTGAGAGTCAGTGTTAAAACCTTCTTGTGGTTATGACAGAAACATAACTCATCCTAAGATTATAACCAGCCGTGTGCCTGAAGAAAAACCTTATTGATCTGACCAGAGGGGGGCAACCTGCTCAAACCTGCACAGGCTACTGTTGCTCTGTATTTCTTTCACACTGAAATATGTTCTCACTGAATATTCCTGCTTCATTCCTGCCCTGTTTCCAACCGGTATTAAGATGATCAGATCACAAGTGGTCAGCTAAAAAACAGGTTTTGATCGGATCTCTTGAAGTCACCATAAAATCAAAACGAACAATTCTATTTTTTTTTATGGAATATTGCCGTATTTATTATAAATGATTTATTCATGCATCATTATTTATTTTTAAATTGTGTCCCTCTTAAATCTGAAACAAAATAACTTCCCCTCCCTCTTTCAGCGACATCTCTTCTCTGATGATGTGTTTACTGGCGTATTCCAGGTGACCTTATTCCAGGTGAGCCAGTCCCCCGTGGAAAAGTGTAGGCTACCCACTTTCCTTCTTTGAACAGAAGGCCATGGAGGATTACATAATGGATTACATAACCTCCTGACATCTACCTTCTTGGAAACTGTTGCCATCCCTTGCCGTATATGGTCACACTAGGAAGTAGACTTTATAACACAGTGTTTCTCAACTTGTGGGTCGCGACCCAAAAGTGGGTCCAAGATCATTTTGCGCAGGTCACAGAGTGTGTAGTCAAAGAAACAAAAACAAATGTAATTCAGAAAAGTGTCAAATGAAAAGTGTTTTTCTGATGCGAGACTTTTATTTTGAAAGACGTGCGTGAAATCTGTTGACTCTTCTGTCAGATGCAGTTTAGTAGGGGTGTAACGATTCATCAACTACATCGTTGTATCGATTTATATTCCTATGATCCAACTACATCGATCTGTGCTCGGCAAGTTGGCCTTCCGGACGACATATATCGATCTAATATCGTTTTAAAAGGCAATGAATCGATTGTATCGATACTAGGAAATAACGCATTGGATTTAAGCACGTCAGACTTTATATGGATGTTTTTTCTTAGCACTTTTAATGAAAAGGCGTTAAACGTTACTCGATTCAGTCAATGCGTTGGCCTATCTGTGACGTCGTTGCCATGTGCCAGCAGCAGCGCAAAGACAACAAGCAGCGCAAAGTCTTTCACCCGTTTATATACTGTCTATGCTCTCACCTCAGAAAAACAGACTTTTCTGTCCTCTCAGCCGCTATACTGCAGTAGCGCGCACTCTTCAATTGCACGCGCAAATGCGCCGGCGCGCACTGTATCACTTCACAAAAGCGCAAAAGAAATACGAGCATGCAACGTTGTAAATTAGTAAGTTAAGTTAAGCTCTTCTAAGTATTGTGTATCACCATGGTAGCCTAATTGTTGTTGTTTCCATAACAAAATGCCACTTACAGGTTATTTTGTATATTTTTATATGACTGTGGTGGCTCATACCAAGACTGTATTAACAAAAACCAGTTTGGGACTGCTATATAGCCTAACCTCGCAGTGCCTACTGTTTATCAGTATTTGTCATATTCTTAAAAAAATTTTTTTGTATGTTCAGTAAAGGGGGACAGAACTTGTGTGTCAACAATTTTTTGTGTAAACAAATGTATTATAATAGGCCTATATAATTCCTAAAAAGGTGGGTCGCGGCTTGATGACCATGCAGAAATGTGGGTCCCATGGCCAAACTATTCAAAACATCATTCAATGTTGTGATAATCGTAAATAATAATCACAATTACAATATCAAGGGAATAATCGACAATTATGATTTTTGTCATAATCGTGCAGTCCTACTTTATTCAAATAAAATGTGAATGCATTTGACATTAATTGTTGTTTACTTGTTTGTTTATATCCATAATTAATTGATACCTGATTCCCTTACAAGAATTTTTGGCTAAAAAGTCACTGAATCGATTTCAAGTCACTGAATCGTTTCGGATCGTATCGTTCTAAATGAACCAATATCGTCCTTGAATCGTATCGACAACCACGAATCGCGATACGAATCGAATCATTGTTAAAACAAATCGTTACACCCCTACAGTTTAGGTAAAGTGTGCCTGAGAAAAATGCTTTGTCCTGATTAAAGATTGGTGGTCAGATGAGATGTTGTCAGGCTATCCCCCGGTTTCACAGACAAGGCTTAAGATAGTCCCAGACTAAAATGGATGTTTGAGCTGTTTTAATTGAAAGCAATTGGCATTGACATTTCTTAAAATATGTTAAGTCAAGTCAAGTCAAGTGTATTTGTATAACGCTTTTCAAGTGTATTTGTATAGCGCAAAACAAGGGTTAGTGCCCTTGTTTTGTCTCAAGATGCACACCAGTAATGTTTTGTTTCTAAGGCATGTTTATAAAAACAACTTAAGCACCTTAATTTAACAAAGGACTAATCCTGGCTTAATCTAAAGCACCCTACACACCGGGACGAATATCGGCGCGCGTTATTCACCAGCGTTTTTCAACGCGTTTTTTGTGTTCACACCCAAGCGATTTTCGCTGATGATGAGCCGAGTGAACATGCAAATTCATTCCCTAACATTAGATGGCGCTTAATGTAAAACAGAAATACCCCGGTACACAAGGTGCAATACCACTCCATAACAGTTCTCTTTTATCAAGATTTTTGTTGTCGCTGTCGCGTTTGTCATATAGTTCTTTATGTTCCGACACCAACGAGACCAGCAGCTCTACATTCATATTGCCTTCCATCTTCCTCATCTTTTTTCTTCCCGGCAATGTAGACGCTACATGGCGCATATCTTCTTCGCCGTTACGTATGTGTGCTTGGCAAGACCGTTTTGTGTTTGAGCGCCCCCAAGTTGTGTTTTACTGTAACTTCAGAAGCTCCAGACACGTGAGCAAAAGCGCCAATCTCATTGGTCGGATAGTTTTTGACGCGGCGCGTCAAACCAAAAAAACGAACCCGAGGCGTTTTTAAAATAATGACGCTTTTATGCGTGGCGTTTTTCGCGTCGGTGTGCACACTCACATTGGCGCCCTTTGTTTAGTCACGAGGCGTTAAACGTCGGCGAATATCGCGCGCGAAAGGGAAAGTTTTTCTCCCTCCCTCCGAAAGGTCCAGTCTGTGAAACCAGGCCTATATGTCAGTGCCATTTGTCTAACATTTCGTAACTTGTTACGAAATAAAAAGTTTCTCACATCAGAACAACGAAAACATTCCTGTCCTGTCAGACATTATGCTGTGCTCGTTGCCCGCACTTCAATTGCATGGGCAGGTGCGTGCTGTATATCTCATTATTATATATAAAGAGCAAATAAAATTACGAGCATGCAAAGTTGTAGTTATGTTGTCTATTAGGAAGTCATGAAATTACTAAAAAGTACCAATATATTACATAACAGGTAAATTATGTGTTTGCTGGGAAGGATCTGCATGCAGATGTGATGCTCATTCTATTCATCAGGATCAGACAGACATGTTAGTGGTATTTACCATGGTAACTGTAGTTTTCGTAACCTTAACCCAATTTTTACTTTGCTTTTCTTAACCTTATTTTTACTTTGTGCTATTTTTAAAAATTGATGACTGTCAAAATATATATAAACTGTTGTTCATATAAACTTATTAGCTTTATAACTACCAACTTACTAAATCTTGTTTTATAGCTATGGAAACTGCTGAACTCCGCTTTAATCATATCTTCCGAAATTATGAGATTCCAAAGGATAGTGTGTCCAACAGAGGCCCCCAGTTCATCTCTCATTTGTGGAAAGTTTTCTTCAAACTCCTACGTGTGACCATCAGCCTGTCATCTAGGTATCACCCACAAAGCAATGGTCTAACTGAATGCAAGATCCAGGAGATTGGTCACTTCCTTCATACCTTCTGTTATTGCCGCCAGAACCAGTTTAACTGCTTCCTGTCCTGGGCCGAGTACTCACAGAACACACTCCATCACCCCCCATGTAATTAACCCCCTTCCAGTGCATGCTTGGATACAAACCTCCTCTGTTCCCGTAGTCCGGCAAACCATTGGAAGTCCCTTCTGTTGACCATTGGTTCAGAGAGAGCTAGAGGGTCTGGGACATCTGCAACGAGCTCTGCAGCACCAGAAGAGATCTGTGGGCGACGTCTCAAGTACCTGGTGGACTGGAAAGGATGCAGACCTGATGAAAAATCTTGGGTACCTCGGGATGACATCCTGGATCCGACCCTACTTACCAACTTCTATGAAAGCCATCCTCAGCGTCCTGCTCCCAGAGGACAGGGTCAAAGAGGACCTGCTTACTGTGGACTACTTACCTGCTATGCATGCAGTGTTCATCTGCTCCTTTACTACTGTTTATCCATCTGCTGTCAATGAAAACTGCTTTGGGTTCAACTAACCATCACTGTCTAATAACACTGTCTAATGGAAACACGTGGCCAGTTCACGACAGGCTTCATTTCGCCTGGCCGAGAACAGGCTCTGGCTCCAGAACGCAAACTATTCTGGTGGAAAAGAGCTATGAGTGTCTCGGTAACAAAACCTTCGTGTGGACTATTCACCTGTTTTCTGGTCTGCATTATCTGTGTTTTTGTCATTTTTATTGCATTTTATCCAAAGAACTTTCAAAAGGTTAACAAAACCTCGCCAACAATGTGTAGCCACGTTGCATTTAGTCTGCTTTCATAGCCTCTGAGTCGTTGTATTTAGAATCACACTCTTGCAAACTATTGTAAACTTTTAAGGAAAATGTTTTTAAACAAAGACTGAAAGTTCTTTGGATAGAATACAATAAAAATGACAAAAACACAGATAATGCAGACCAGAAAACAGGTAAATAGTCCACACGAGGATGACAGCAGCAATTCAAGTAACACAGAGAGAAAACAAGAACATCCAAGCACCTCCAACCCAACACATAATTAATACCATTACTGATTAACAAAAAACTACCGAAACACAAGAGCTTAAATACACAAGGAAATCAAAGATAATTAATCACAGGTGTGTCTAATGACGGTAACCTTTGCAACTAATATGACAACTAGTGCTGCGTTCCAGTCCACTTTTAGACACGCACTTGCGAACTTCCCTAAGCACTTCCCCTTGGGGGAATCCCTGCCGCCATTTTGAAGTGCGTTCCACTTCGTGAAGTGGACGAGGGAAGTTTATATGGACAGACCCTCGTTCCCTCGATTTTGACCGAGGGAGCGAGTCTACTTCATATGTACACTTCAGGCGCCTATATGTCCCACAATGCAGTACGATTGTGACGTCCCCACAGATCTCATCTAATCACCAACACAACAAATAACTCTATAATATATTAATTCTATATATTTTTTTATTTAAAACAACCCAAACACACCTATAAACATTTGGAAGCTGCATTAAACAAATTCTTAAAGGGAAAAATAAATAAATACATAAATCAACTCCATAGTTGATTCCAAGTGATCAAGGGCTTAGGACGTTCCAGTTGAGCCCATTGCAGTTTCCGCCAGTAGTGGGCACTCGTGCAACGTAAGCAATGACGTACATCCGAGTGAACGAGACGGAGGGAAGTTAGCGAGTGAAGGGCATGACAATTGTGGACTGGAACGCAGCAAGGGAGAAACAGAGGCCAAACACAGGAAGGAAGCAGAGAAACAATGGGAACTGAGAATACATTTCAATATAAAAGTCCTTACAAAACAAGACGCAGAACCAGGATTGTGACATTATCAAAGTATCTGGAAAAAAAATAAACAGTTTTCAGAAAAATATTAAGCAGCACAACTGTTTTCACCATTGATAATAATAAGAGATGTTACTTGAAAACTAGAATAATGACTGATAAAAAATCAGCTTTGCCATCACAGGAATAAATTACATTTTAAAAGTATATTACATTGTAATAATATTTCACAATATTGCATTTTTTACTGCATTTTTGATCAAATAAATGCAGTTACTGAGTGCAATGTGCACCTCTAAGGTCCGCAGCTATTCCTCATTTTTGAACAAATCTGTTAACTTCTCCTCTGTCAAAAAACTGACTCACTTAAGAGGATTGACATCAGTTCAATGGCTTGACCTGGTTTGAAACAGGTTTCCTGGTGTATCAAAATTGACCTGCTACACAGGACCAAAGGATCTGGGACGAAGCCCTTAGTCTGTGAAGGTCTGTCTGTGGTGTCACGCTTGGTTTGATTTTTCCCCCGCCGATGAGATCTCTGCTGCTATCTGATGAAATTGAACAACCATTACCAGCCATCAGAAAATAAAGCCCACTCCACTCACTGCTAAAACGAATCCCATACAGCTGTCTCTGTCAGCATTTTTCGAATTCGTTGGTCTCCGATGATCGGCATAATCTCGGGCCGAGGGAGATTGACAGTTCATTGCAGAAATCAATATTTACAATTTACTTCTTTCAACGTTCATTCAGGAAGGAGCTGCCATGTTCCCCTCTCCCGAAATAAGCTGATCATATCTTTCCGAGCTCGGAATGAGTTTCCTCACCAAAAATGTGAATCTCTCTCTATCTATTTTCCCTCTTTCTCTTTCTATTTTCTTTCATTCCCTTCTTCTCTCTCTCTCCCAAATCAATGTGTGTGTCTGTGTGTTCTAATCTGCTCTTTGATGACAGTAAATCTTTAACTCTCAATGGCAAGCAACACTGAACCACTGACACCATTTCCTTTGAGAACAAAGGGACAGACCAACACCAATCCCTCTTTCTCCATGTTCCTATCTCCATCTCTTCCACTCTTATTCTCTCGCTCCCTTACTTTCTCTTTTCTGTCTCACACACTACTCACACATACACTTGGGCTTTAATGTACATTAACAGGCAAAGTCATTAATCAGTAAAAGTGACAACCATACAAGCGCATACACTTCATGTTCTTCATCTCATCTTTTTGGTTGATGGACTGAAGGTATTGTTGTCTCTGCTCTATAGATTTAATTGAGAGAAAGGAAACTATTGGATGAATACACAAGCTTTTAGTGGTGTCTTTTAATAAATCAAGCATTTCAGTCAGTTTTGCCATCTGAGAGCATCTATATCTAAAGCATATTAACAGAAAAATTCGCTAACATTATGAGAAATGACCTGAGAAAAAAATCCTGACCTGCACTCAACATGCCATTATGCTTAGTATTCAAATCAAAATCAGTATTTATTGTACGGACAGACAAAGAAACATTTGACAGCTTTTGTGCAACATTTATTGCATGCATATAGTCCTATATTTTCTGCTTTCAGCCTGGTGCGGCGACAATTCACTCTTCCGCTTGGTCCGTACTGAAGGAACGATTGGGTGGTAATCTATTGTTAAACAGCATTTAATGTGAAAGATGAAAATGTCAGGCTCACGCAAGCAATCAATTCATATCTCATTAGTGCATATTATTTATGACAGCGGTAATGACTGGGGAACAGCTCCCAGGAGAATAACACAGACCTCAGCTGTCAGGGCGAATAATGACAAATGCTGCGGTATTATATGACTACAGAGGCCAATACTGAGTGCTAGCTCGGAATATTATTGATTGTAACTGGCTCTTTAAGAGATGTATGGGCATCAGCTCACTGCGGGGGAGGAAGAGGAAGAGAGAGAAAGTGGAACAACAGCGGCATGATCTCGACCTTTATCTGCAGTTATACAATTATAAAATGGTTAGTCAGATGCTAATTGGTCAATACAACATTCCAGCCATTTTAAAGGGGTCCTTATGATTTCACTTTTTTTTTAAAGTACTTTAGTTGTAATGTTGCTGTTTGAATATAAACAACACCTGCAAAGTTAGGATGCTCAAGTTCAATGCAAAGGGAGATTTTTTTAAAGAAATCTATTTTTAAGGACTACAACAAACGACTGGTATGACTACAACTATAGCTTCTTCCTGTCACGTGTCAGTGTATGTTTGGAAGTTCAGTTTGTGTTTTGAATTGTTCCTGTTTTACTCTGTTCTTTTCCTGCCACTCCTTCGTTTCCATGGTTACCGTCATATTCAGTTCAGTTGTATCACCTGTTTAGTCTATCATTGTTATCTGTATCACCTGTGTTCTGTTAATCAGCCGTCTGAGTCCTCAGCCACGATGGCCGCCGACGCCACACCGCCTTAGCCCTCAGCCAGGACGGCCACCGCCACGTCAGAGCCTGTTCCTGTCCCAAGACCTGTTCCTGTCCCTAGACCTGTTCCTGCCCCAAGAACTGTTCACGTTCCTAGACCTGTTCCTGCCCCCAGAACTGTTCCTGTTCCCGGACCTGAGTCTGTTCCTGAGCCTGTATCTGTTCCTGAGCCTGTATCTGTTCCCGAGCCTGTATCTGTTCCCAAGCCTGAGCCTGAGTCGGTTCCCAAGCTTGAATCTGATCCAGAAATCTGAGCCTGAGATGGTTCCTGAGCCTGTTCCTGAGCCTGTTCCTAAATTCCCACCCGGCCTCCCTCTCCCACCTCCTCCCATCATAATCTACTAATCCACGCCTCTGCTGCTTCATGTCAGCCCCTCAGCTCACCCTTATTCCACCATCAGGGATGTGGGGTCACTGCGGGTCTGCCAGTCTCCAGCTCCATCATGGTCGGTGGATCCCCGGTCTCCGCCTCTGGCCTCCGCGACCAGGACTCCACCTCGGCCCGTCAGTCCATTAGCTCTACCTTGGCTCCCTCCTCCATCATCTCCACCATGGTCCATCAGTCCACCAGCTCTGCTGGGCTCCCTCGTCCCTCTGGCTCCGCCTTGGCCGTTCGTCGGCCTGCCCTCGCCTCAGGACTACACTCCTCTGGCTTCACCTCATCCCTTCATCCCTCTGGTTCTATTGGGCTCCTCACTCCCTCCAGCTCCACCTTGGTCCTCTGTCGCTCCGGCTCCACCGCGGCCTTCTGGATCCCCGCCTGTGCCTCGGTCGCCAGAGCCATCGGCATCGCCATGTCCCTCGGGATACTCAACATCGCCTTGGCTCATCAGCTCTCCGGCTTCATCCGGATATCCTCTTCCACATGCTCCGCCTCCATCAGTCGGCCCCCTGGAGTCACCTGCCCTGCCTCCACCATGGCTCCTCCCTCCGTCTGCTCCGCCCTGGCCGCCTACACAGCCTACTCTGCCCTGGCCTCCTGCACAGCCTGCTCCACCCTGGCCTCCTGCACAGCCTGCTCCGTCCTGGCCTCCTGCACAGCCTGCTCCACCCTGGCCTCCTGCACAGCCTGCTCCACCCTGGCCTCCTGCACAGCCTGCTCCGTCCTGGCCTCCTGCACAGCCTGCTCCACCCTGGCCTCCTGCACAGCCTGCTCCATCCTGGCCTCCTGCTTCACCCTGGCCTCCTGCACAGCCTGCTCCACCCTGGCCTCCTGCACAGCCTGCTCCGTCCTGGCCTTCTACACAGCCTGCTCCACCCTGGCCTCCTGCACAGCCTGCTCCACCCTGGCCTCCTGCACAGCCTGCTCCGTCCTGGCCTCCTGCACAGCCTGCTCCGTCCTGGCCTCCTGCACAGCCTGCTTCAACCTGGCCTCCTGCACAGCCTGCTTCACCCTGGCCTCCTGCACAGCCTGCTTCACCCTGGCCTCCTGCACAGCCTGCTCCGTCCTGGCCTCCTGCACATCCTGCTTCACCCTGGCCTCCTGCACAGCCTGCTCCGTCCTGGCCTCCTGCACAGCCTGCTCCACCCTGGCCTCCTGCACAGCCTGCTCCGTCCTGGCCTCCTGCACAGCCTGCTCCACCCTGGCCTCCTGCACAGCCTGCTCCATCCTGGCCTCCTGCTTCACCCTGGCCTCCTGCACAGCCTGCTCCACCCTGGCCTCCTGCACAGCCTGCTCCGTCCTGGCCTTCTACACAGCCTGCTCCACCCTGGCCTCCTGCACAGCCTGCTCCACCCTGGCCTCCTGCACAGCCTGCTCCGTCCTGGCCTCCTGCACAGCCTGCTCCGTCCTGGCCTCCTGCACAGCCTGCTTCAACCTGGCCTCCTGCACAGCCTGCTTCACCCTGGCCTCCTGCACAGCCTGCTTCACCCTGGCCTCCTGCACAGCCTGCTCCGTCCTGGCCTCCTGCACATCCTGCTTCACCCTGGCCTCCTGCACAGCCTGCTCCGTCCTGGCCTCCTGCACAGCCTGCTTCACCCTGGCCTCCTGCACAGCCTGCTCCGTCCTGGCCTCCTGCACAGCCTGCTCCGTCCTGGCCTCCTGCACAGCCTGCTCCACCCTGGCCTCCTGCACAGCCTGCTCCGTCCTGGCCTCCTGCACAGCCTGCTCCACCCTGGCCTCCTGCACAGCCTGCTCCGTCCTGGCCTCCTGCTTCACCCTGGCCTCCTGCACAGCCTGCTCCGTCCTGGCCTCCTGCACAGCCTGCTCCACCCTGGCCTCCTGCACAGCCTGCTCCACCCTGGCCTCCTGCACAGCCTGCTCCGTCCTGGCCTCCTGCACAGCCTGCTCCACCCTGGCCTCCTGCACAGCCTGCTCCGTCCTGGCCTCCTGCTTCACCCTGGCCTCCTGCACAGCCTGCTCCACCCTGGCCTCCTGCACAGCCTGCTCCGTCCTGGCCTTCTACACAGCCTGCTCCACCCTGGCCTCCTGCACAGCCTGCTCCACCCTGGCCTCCTGCACAGCCTGCTCCGTCCTGGCCTCCTGCACAGCCTGCTCCGTCCTGGCCTCCTGCACAGCCTGCTTCAACCTGGCCTCCTGCACAGCCTGCTTCACCCTGGCCTCCTGCACAGCCTGCTTCACCCTGGCCTCCTGCACAGCCTGCTCCGTCCTGGCCTCCTGCACAGCCTGCTTCACCCTGGCCTCCTGCACAGCCTGCTCCGTCCTGGCCTCCTGCACAGCCTGCTCCGTCCTGGCCTCCTGCACAGCCTGCTCCACCCTGGCCTCCTGCACAGCCTGCTCCGTCCTGGCCTCCTGCACAGCCTGCTCCACCCTGGCCTCCTGCACAGCCTGCTCCGTCCTGGCCTCCTGCACAGCCTGCTCCACCCTGGCCTCCTGCACAGCCTGCTCCGTCCTGGCCTCCTGCTTCACCCTGGCCTCCTGCACAGCCTGCTCCACCCTGGCCTCCTGCACAGCCTGCTCCGTCCTGGCCTTCTACACAGCCTGCTCCACCCTGGCCTCCTGCACAGCCTGCTCCACCCTGGCCTCCTGCACAGCCTGCTCCGTCCTGGCCTCCTGCACAGCCTGCTCCGTCCTGGCCTCCTGCACAGCCTGCTTCAACCTGGCCTCCTGCACAGCCTGCTTCACCCTGGCCTCCTGCACAGCCTGCTTCACCCTGGCCTCCTGCACAGCCTGCTCCGTCCTGGCCTCCTGCACAGCCTGCTTCACCCTGGCCTCCTGCACAGCCTGCTCCGTCCTGGCCTCCTGCACAGCCTGCTCCGTCCTGGCCTCCTGCACAGCCTGCTCCACCCTGGCCTCCTGCACAGCCTGCTCCGTCCTGGCCTCCTGCACAGCCTGCTCCACCCTGGCCTCCTGCACAGCCTGCTCCGTCCTGGCCTCCTGCTTCACCCTGGCCTCCTGCACAGCCTGCTCCACCCTGGCCTCCTGCACAGCCTGCTCCGTCCTGGCCTTCTACACAGCCTGCTCCACCCTGGCCTCCTGCACAGCCTGCTCCACCCTGGCCTCCTGCACAGCCTGCTCCGTCCTGGCCTCCTGCACAGCCTGCTCCGTCCTGGCCTGCTGCACAGCCTGCTTCACCCTGGCCTCCTGCACAGCCTGCTCCGTCCTGGCCTCCTGCACAGCCTGCTCCGTCCTGGCCTCCTGCACAGCCTGCTTCACCTTGGCCTCCTGCACAGCCTGCTTCACCTTGGCCTCCTGCACAGCCTGCTCCACCCTGGTCCCTCATGCCTTCTGTCTGCCCTTCACCTGCTCTTCGTCCTCCTCCTGAGCCCCCTCCCTCCCTCCGCAGCTGGTCTATCTACGGCGCGAGGTCGCACCTTCCGGGAGGGGGAGGTACTGTCACGTGTCAGTGTATGTTTGGACTTTCAGTTTGTGTTTTGATTTGTTCCTGTTTTCCTTTGTTCTTTTCCCACCACTCCTTCGTTTCCATGGTTACCGTCATATTCAGTTCAGTTGTATCACCTGTTTAGTCTATCATCGTTATCTGTATCACCTGTGTTCTGTTAATCAGTGTTATCTGTGTATGTATTTAAGTTCGTCTGTTCTATCAGTCATGGTCCGATCTCAGTTATATTTAGTGTGTGTTGCTACCTGTTCTGCCGATGTTTAATTACCGAGAAACCTTCGTTTTGGAATTATATCCTAGTCTCCGTTATGCCTTCCTGAAACACTTCCCGGGTTGGTGACAACACAAACTCTAAAGTTCAGTAGCCCCGCCCACTGATTCGAGCATGACAAGTAGTAGTAGAAAAATAACAGACCTGTCGCTAACACCACATTGACCAACTAAACGATAAACACGCATTTGAAGAGTGCAAAATGTTGTGCAGTGCCAGGTTATGGAAAAACACAGTAGCTACATTAGATTTACAGAGAGCCTGAAATAAAAAAAACAACGCTGTGCCTTCTATATTGGATCCGACAGGAACGGCGCAACACACTTCTGTGAGTGAAAAAGTTGTTACAGTGTCACTTTTGCTTTGTTACAGATCGTTTGATATGTACAGATGATGTTTATGCACTGGTGATTTTGATGTCTAACCAAAATCACCAGTGACCAGTGATTTCTGTTGTAATGATTCATCTAGGCCTACAGTCTCAAAATGGTTTATTGTGAGTAAATCAAACCAGTGACTAAACGATCAACTTCACATTGTTTATCTTAGTAGGATGAAAATAATCTGTTATTTAAACTGTGATTTAAATTATATATACAAAGCGATAAAAGAACACTCCCTTTACAATCGCTGGAACTGTCAATCAAACAGGGAAAGTGTTCTGGACTCTCGCCAAACCTCCTGTTAGAATCAACGAATCTCTTATTTACAATTTATTTGCACTGTTAGTTATGATGAAAGCATTCGTTAGTGCAAAAATCCAGTTACAATGATGAGATTGTTGCATTCATGCGCTCAACGATGCTCATCCACTGTAACCTTTCATGCCACGATCTTAAGTATGATGCTATAGATCTAAATAAAATTCTATACACAACACTTTTAACGAATAGCAAACCTTGAGAACTGTAATAGTAAAAACGTGCTAAAAGTTTTTGAAAGAATTCCACATAAAACTTTGTTATTTCCAAATTGTCACCTTCCTAAAATAATTGCCCAAGTCATTTTGATGATCAATTATGGCAATTATTTTGGAAAGGTTACAATATGCAAATATGTAAGCCAATCACAGCAGTTGGCGTTTACACTGAAGTCTCACAGCAGACACACCTCTTCAAACAGAGCGTTCAAATCAGAGGCTAAAATCAGGGTAGGAAAAATGCCTTTTATTTCTAAATTATGACAATTTTGGATGTAAAAATCATACTAACATTATAAGTGCATCCCAGGAAATATTATAAAATAATATAATAATGCAGTTCATGACCCCTTTAATATCCTGTGTATACAGATGCAGAAACACATGTTTAATATACAACTATGACCATACATAGATTGTTTTTTGTTGTTGTTGCATAACATGGTTCGGTCCAAGGGGTCAAGGTTTTGCTGGTTAGCATGGCAGCCCCTGCTGTTAGATTATTTTTTTGAGGGCTCTTAAAAGCGTGTAATGGATTCATATTGACATCACAGCTTTAGATAGTCGCTGTGAAGGGCTTGAACTGTGTGCGTTCTTGTGGTGCCACCTGAGTCATTATGGCATTTAAGGCTCAGGCAAAACAACCTGGAAGAAGAACTGAGCGCCCAAATTGTATCCCTTGACAAAATCCAAACCCCCACAGAGATTCTGTTGCTGTCAGAATGTCATTTTGCTACTGTATTTGGTGCCTCGTTATGAAACCTATATGGTATTGCTTGTTATTGTCATCCTAACAGCCAAAATGAGTGTTTGAAAAAAATATTCTACATGCTTAGAAGAAAAGCTTCCATAGAAACTTACAGGGTTCCATCATATGAGTTCTCTGAACCTTACAGGGTTCTGGCGCTTCATAGAAGCTTTCAGGAGTTCCAATCATCAGTTTAGATTTAGTTTTAATTAAGTAATTTTTTTAATAAAATGTTATGAATGAAACAGCTCATGAACTAGAAAAAAATAAACACACTAAACAATTATGCAATAATTTAAGACATTTATATATAGAAACTTTCTGGCATGGGTGATTTAAAATTGAGTCAAGAACCCTACCTTGAGTATGGAACCCCCAATTATGTATTGTATCTAACAAAAACATTTATTTTGCAAACATTTGTTTTGTATTTATTTTGTTATTAACGTTTATATTGATTGTTAGTGAGCTCTTTTCATATTTGCCTTAATATTATTCAAATACAACATGGACATTTTTTTATAACTTCATTGCAAAATCATTCATTACTATAATTGCTTTAGTCACAAGCCCCTTATATTTGTCATTCGTGTGCTCAGATCTTGTAAATAGCCCAAACTTCCAACGCCTCTAGGCCTATATATACCATTAAGGCGCTATTCTGTTATGTGAACATATTTACATTATAGCCTATATATTTAAATAATAGCCTATTTATAATTTAGTAACAGACACCTTCACCCAACGGCCTTTAGTCTAAAATACTTGTTCCTTAATGGTAAATAAATATTTCAGACTTGATGAGCCGCGTTCGAAACCATTGTGAAATATCCCAAATACTCAAACCTGCAAATGCACGTAAGAATTAAATTATAATTAGCCTATAATTAATTAAGTTAATGCGCCAGGTTGCCACGTTGCTTAGCAACCGTGTTAAACGACTTACAGTTAGGCTACTGAAATGTAGCCAATATATTTTTTAAATATCTTATTCTGATTAAGATTGCTACTTACTGAACATTGTTTTTTCATATTTACCACCGTTTTACATAAAACCGTTGAAGGGGACTTAAAGAATTCCGTTCCGCCCTCTCGAGCCTTTAAAAACACAGATAAAACATTGATCTGTTGCTGAGGGCGTATTGTGTTTACAAGTGGAGGAGGGAATTGTGTTACAGTTTGAAGTGTACTTTTAATTTGAGTGCTATGTTTTATTGTTGTAATTTTAGATTAATCTGTTTGATTAGTGGTTATATTAACGACTCTAGTGCCACTAAATCGACACTTGAGTGTGTCTCTAGAGGGGTTTTACATAATGTCAAGCGCAATCTTTGAAATGCTGTGCAAGTCTGACCTCTGCTGGTGGAACATAATATAGCTACTTTTTTGTTGCAAGATTTTTTATACAATATTTCTATGGAAATGCAATGATTTTATTTTATGTAATATTGTTTGGACTTTTTTTTTTTTTTTTTTTTTGGACTAATTCTGAGTTTCCCTCTATAATGCATGTATAAAAAGCGAGCTCCTTGACAAAAAAGCCAATAGACATATTATACTGTTTATTACTGCTTTTCCAATCAGATAAAACCTAATTCATGTTGATTACTGCCCGAGAATTCAATGACAGTGTAATTGAAGGTTAGAATGTTACTCAAATCATTTAACATTTGCTACCATGTATAAAATGGTGTGATGTATAAATGTAACCTCTAATATTATTCAGTGTCACTTGTGTAAGAACAACCCCCCCACCCCACACACACATATGTCTGGTTTACTGTCTTTGTGGGGACTCTCCATAGACGTAATGGTTTTTATACTGTACAAATTGTATATTATATACCCTTACACTAACCCTAAACCTACCAATCACAGAAAACTTTCTGCATTTTTACATAAATAAATAAATAAAAAAATAAAAAAAATCGTTCTGTATGATTTATAAGCTTGTTTCCTCATGGGTGGGACCTCAATTTAGGTTAGTCCCCATCAGTTCAGGTTGAAGACCCCACCGCAATAGAAAAACGTGAAAACATGAAAACACACACACACACACACACACACACACACACACACACACACACACACACACACACACACACACACACACACACACACACACACACACACACACAAACACACACACACACACACACACATACACACACACACACACACACACACACACACACACACACACACACACACACACACACACACACACAAATCAAAATAGATCCCTCATGAGAGGCCCTAAGGCTATAATGTTGAATTCTGGATTTTGAAAATGGCATAGTCAGAGGACGTTACAAAAGTTACAAATTCCATATGATCACAAAAAAGAGAAAAATCCCCTTTTTTTTGGCAAATCCATTTGTAATCTTATCACATCATTTACAGTACAGTATACTCTGACCCAGTTATGATTTTTGTCATGAGGGCATGTAGGCCCTTTTATTTATTTATGTATACTTATGAATTTTAGATTTGAAAAAAAATCCACACTGTAGTGTATATTTAAAATTCTATTGTGTAATATTTATTTAGTTTTATACAAAATAAGACTCAAGACTAGAGATCTTTCTGCATAAACTGCTGTTGTTCACCCATACTGGATAAAAGCTTTGTGAAGCAAGTGTTTTCGTGGATCACTGTGACCTATCACACGCACAAACCAGTGATGGACAATTACAACTCCTGTTGCTCACTCATGAACTGCACTGTCTCCATGACGACCAAAAGCAGGATACTTTGAGACAGAAACTCTTCTTTACAGCACATAAAAGAACTTTACTCAAACACACACACACACACACACAAAATATATACACATGATCAAAACATACAGATACTGTATATTTCACAATTTCACAGCAAAATATAAATCTGCAATATTGCACATTGAGAATTCTTCCTCCATTCTGAGAGTTGAGTGATCGTGATGATGCGGCCTCACATGGCCTTCTTATATTCCATTATCAGTAATTGCCACAAAGGATAATCTTGCCATGGTCTCTTGTTGAGACGATAAGATAAAAGTCATCTTTTCGTGACCCTGGTCTTTCGTGAGTTTTATTATTGGATGTTTTTATTCAATGTTGATTAAATGTACATCATATAAATTAGGCTAAGCTTCTGGGTTTCCATGAAAGTTAAGGACACTTTCCTAATAATAAAGTCCCTAAATTAAACTTCAAGTGTACAATTCCTTTGATGATAATACTGTCACAGTATGGCACATTATACTGTCATTACCATGGTCACCGTCATTATGAGTTTGTTTGGTTCAGCTGTGTTCTATTAATCATCTTGTTTGAATTCCTATTTAAGTTGTACCCTCTCCGTCTGGTCACGTTCACATTTTCTGTGTGTTGCTACCTTCTCTTAACCTTTTGGATATTCAACGCGTGGCCTACGATTATTTGTCAAAACCCCAGTGATGAACGGGTCGGTAGGTTTAGGGGCGGGGTCAGGGGTAGGTCATTCGCACGAATTCATATGAATTGGGCAACTAGTAAAATATGTAGAGGAAAGTGGGGTGAGTTGTGCCAGTTTTTACTCAAAGTGACTTTACAGTGAGGCCATGGCAGTAATGCCTTCAACTTAAGGATGTACATATTTTTCAGGATGTGGTGCATCCCTGAGAACAATCACTTTGGATCTGAAATAAATTGTTTCAGAAATATAGCTCTTGGGAAAAAAAGTGGTCTCATGGCACAACTTGCCCCTGGTGCGGGGGAAGTTGTGCCTTTGGGGGAATACATTGGGGGTAAATTGTGCCAGTGATTTCTGAAGTAAAACAGAACATTTTAATGTTATGAACCGTAATGCTATATGAAAGCAAGATAAATTCAATACAAAATGACTAATTTAAGGTTCATTTAGATATTGTCACCCTGGAATACCATAGCATGCGTTTTTCCTGCTATGGTCAATTGCATAGGGATTTTGTATTGAACATAACTCTGGATCACAGTGTCATAGAGACAAGGGGACGGGCTCATTTTACTCAGACAACCAATCAGTCTCTCAGGATCATTGTGAAGCTATCAAGCTACGCCCTAGCAACCATTTAGAGCACCATAGCAACACAATATATGATATTTTTGAATCATTTCAGGCAAAAAGGCTTTGGCAATAGATGCCTGTTGGCATAGCACTGTCTGTCAATTATGTAACATAAGAATAAAATGACTAGGCTAATTTCTAAACATCCTATTGTGACATAGGCCACTTAAAAACGGAATAAAACTTCTCTTTAATAACATAGTGCAAACTCAAAACTGAAATCAGTGTTAGCTAAATTAAACAAATAGCAGGAAGGAAGTCAAACAATGATGAGGCATGCCCATCTCCTCACTTCTCAAGATTATCCCCTGTGAGTATGCAGGTCTAGGTGGTCTGGATCTGGCACAACTTAACCCAGGCCCTTTGGCACAAATCACCCCAGACCCACAAGTTTGAAAAACTAGCATGATCTAGCAGTTAAGAGCTAACATCATGCTAACTGTATAGACTCATTGTGTAGACTATACTAAAGCACTAAAACATGTGTGAAATGTTTTCAAACTTGTCTATAATTGTTCAGACACTACAATCAAAAAACCTTAATCATAGAAATTTTACTTTGAAAGGGAAAAACAGTTTTTTTGCACTAAAATGTGCTTAACTCTCATGCCATGTGTCTCTCTTCTTTGGAGGACGAGTAAAAGTGATTGCTTTTCAAAATTATGTGGTCACATGACCAATTTCTTTTATGGTTTTCCAGAAACAAGGGTGGAACTACTCCCCCCCCCCCCCCCCCGGCACAAATCACCCCACTCTCCCCTACGATTTAGCAAAAATACGAGTGAGGTCCTATGAATTCGTACTAGCCACCTCGTAAAATACTACGAATTGCCGAGAGATTAAACTCGTGTTGGAAGCTCCTTCATCTTCGTCATGTGTGCTGTGGCTCCATGCCTCTTTCAAAAGACTTTCTTAGCCTACTCGACTCTTTTGACGTTGTGCAATGGGTGTCTGGACCAACTCATGTTCAGGGACATATGGACTTTTATCTCGTCGTCTATCAGTGTTGAACATCAAAATTGGTGAGGCTGGCTTATCTGACCATCTGCCCATATTGTTTTCTGTGCCATTTGATGGAAATAATGACCGCCAAGCTGGACTATTTTCACAGATTGTTCAGGTGATGAATTTTCCTCCAGGTATGTACAATTAAGTGCTATTCAGGATACGAACCTTTCCACATGTCACTTAGATACTGATGAACAATGAACATCTAGTATTTTCAATACTACTTGCTTTAACATCTTAAATTCTATCGCACCTCTAAAAGCGAAAAAAAAAAACAAGCATAATTCAATACCTTGGCATAATGATATCACTCGTTCTCTCAGACAGACCTGTCGAAGGGGCGGGCAGAACGTACATGGAAAAAAGACAGATTACAAGTTTCATAAGAAATTTTAAGGGATTCTCTTTCTGCCTTTCATTGAGCTGCTAAGGTTGCAAAGAATAGATACCTTTCAGAGTTAATCTTACGGAATAGCCATAAGCCAAATATTCTATTTTCCTCTATCGAGTCGGTTCTCCATCCAAATGTTAATCTTTTCCTTGAAGCATCTGTTTCTCTATGTGAGGACTTTGCAACATATTTTAACGACAAGATCTCCAAAATTACATCTACAATGTATATTCCGGCGTATAAACTGTCTGATGTTCCATTCTCCTCTTCCACTTGGTCTGTCTTTGAGTCTGTTAACCTGAATACTCTGACCGAGACCATGTCTCGTCTGAAACCCACTATGTGTCCCAACGACTTTTGACTTTAAACTCGCCACAGTGCGGCTTCATCTTAAAAAACTAAGTTTGGGGTCCCCATTGTTGGCTAACTTTTGTCCTATTTCAAAATTACCTCTAAAATTCTAGAGAAAGTTGTCTTAAATCAACTTCAGTCTTATCTGACTATCAATTCTGTTCACGAAAAGTTTCAACCTGGTTTTAAATCTCATCACAGTACTGAGTCAGTTCTTTTAAGAGCTTTAAATGATATCACTGACTCTGGGCAGTCTATGGCTCTGGTTCTGTTAGACCTCAGTTTTGCCTTTTATTTAGTCAACCATGATACTCTTACATCACGTCATGTGTTGAAACATGTGTTGGTCTTCATGGCACAGTATTACAGTGGTTTCGGTCATATCTCTCTGACAGGAGGTATGTTGTCAATATTGGACACCATTCCTCCTCTGAAATAACCTTAAATTCTGGTGTTCCCCAGGGTTCAATTCTTGGTCCTATACTGTTTTCCCTTTATATGCTTCCACTTTAACAGGCACTCTTTTCATTTGTATGCTGATGACACCCAAATTGATATCCCTTTGAAGCGTGATAACAAGCAGGCCTTAAAGCCTATTACGGATTGTTTGGAAGAACTAAAACTCTGGCTTTCAACTAACTTCCTGAGCCTTAAAGGAGAACTCCGGTCAATTTTAACATTGAGCTCATTTTTTTGTAAATTTGGAGTGCTGTCAGTACATAGAACGACAAAAATCGGTGTTGCCTACACCGTGTTATCCTCTTTTTAAAATTTGCACCCTGTTGACTTCAATGGGGCAAGTTTTAAACCTGCTTTTAGCCTCTTAACATCCTTGATGTGTCATTACAAGTGCCCAGCCATTGTGAGTGATTCCTTCAGAGTGAACACGGGTGAATCTGACTGCAGTAGATGTGAAAGATATGAATAAAAATGATGTTAATTCAGCCAGCGCACATACCTGTATTTACTTCCCGTTTTCGTTCGAAGACCACTGTAGTCAATTGTCGAGTTCAACTCGACAATCCTTCAACCTTCAACCTTCAAACCTGTGTTTACTCTGAAGGAATCACTCACAATGGCTGGGCACTTGTAATGACACATCAAGGATGTTAAGAGGCTAAAAGCAGGTTTAAAACTTGCCCCATTGAAGTCAACAGGGTGCAAATAAAAAAAAAAAGGATAACACGGTGTAGGCAACAGTGATTTTTGTCGTTGTTCTCTGTACTGACAGCACTCCAAATTTACAAAAAAATTTGCTCAATGTTAAAATTGACCGGAGTTCTCCTTTAATGAGAGTAAAACTGGATTTATTGTGTTTCAGGTTCAAATGAACACTATGTACATGATTTTGAACTTGCATCTTTGTCACTTTATAGTACTACATGTGTCAGAAACTGTGTCTGGCTTGATAATAATCTTAAATTCGATAAGTAGATAAGTACTGTGGTTAAGTCGTGTTTTTATCATCTTCGTCTTCTGTCAAAGGTGAAGCCATTTCTTTCCCTAAAGAAATTCGAAACAGTTATGCATGCTTTCGTAACATCTCGACTGGACTAATGTAATTCATTGTATTTTGGTGCCCCCCTGGCTTGTGTTTCACGTCTACAGTTATTTCAGAATGCAGCGGCTGGACTTCTTTATGGGAAAATGTAAACATGATTCTGTCACACCGGTCTTGATCTAACTACATTGGCTGCCAGTCAAATATTGTTTGTTTTTAAATCTATTCGTAATGAGGCACCACAGTACTTATCAGATCTGCTACATCCCTACGCTCAGTCAAGGTCACTTAGATCCGCTAATTCTGGACTATTGCAAGTTCCCAGGACAAGACAAAAAAATAGAGGTGATCGTGCCTGTAAGGCTAGAAGCTTACGCTGCTATTTTGAACCAATAATCGGAACAAAAGGCAATTGAAGGAAAACGTGTATAATTCAAATATTTATCTGACTCCAATATGATTAATCTGACTCCATTAGGGTTGTTATTCTTTAACCTCTTATTCTTTAAAGGTTAAGGTCTTTCTTAGAACTGATAGGAAACGTAGGATTTAACCTGAACGTTTAGATAACAAAGGTTATAATCACTTTAGCTTTCAACATAATCAGTGATAAAATGAAAGATTCTCAAAGCCTTTAAAGCTGGCAAAGTTATTTATTAAGTTACATGTTTAAATATACAGACAGTAGAATGGAACAACATACTGTATAGAAACTTAGTTGTAACAAATAATGCACTGTTGTGCAGAAGAGGCCGTAAAAGCCTTCCTTGTAGTATGAGGTACGCACCGTATGCAGGAGTGACAGGGTTAAAGCCTTTCTCCTAGATCAACAGTTACCTCTCCTTCTTATATCCTGAGCAAAGCATTGTTAAACATGAGTGGAATACCAACACCAAACCCAACTGACAGGAAACCAAAAGATGAGGCAAATGGGTATTGATCAAGAGGGGGAGAAGAACATCAATGTATTTCTCATTGAATTCTGCTCAATGTATGTTTAACCAATAGTACCTAGATTGTACATTAGGATACTTTAATATCTCAAGTTCACCGCCATTCATTTCAGTTTATAAGCTGTTGGATGAGACCAAACATGGCATAGTTACATATTAGAACACACTAATAAAAAAAACAGTATGTAGTTGAAAGCATATGTCCTGTGAAGCAAATGGTACAGACGTGTCATTGAGGTGCAAACGACTCTGTATCTCCCGACAGAACCATCCTGTGCCTGGAGTGTCCCAACAGTTCTCAATCAGCATATTGATGAAACCCTTGCACCAAATCGGCATTAGCATACACATCGGCCCTAAACTATGGAATAGTCTCCCAGTTCATATCAGAACTGCCCCAATTTTATCTACTTTTATGTCTACTCTTAAGACTCATTTATTTTCTTTAGCATTTAATATATCTTGACTTGTTGTTTTATGATGTTACTTTCGTGTGTTACACCTATTTTACAGCTTGTGTTTTTTTCTTATAACTTTTATTTTTGCAGCACTTTGGTCAACTTCGGCTGTTTTTAAATTGTGCTTTATAAATAAACATTGTATTGTATTGCATGTGATGTACTGTATATAAAATCAAACATATAATATGAGACATTTTCAAGAGTAGTATTTTCAGATTTCAGAAATATGAGCGAGAGAGAGAGAGTGCAAAAGAAAATAAATATGCAATTTAACAAGCATTGAAACATTTTCAAGACCAGCATTTTCAGGTTCCAGAAGTGTTATAGTCATTATAAATATATTTTATCCCAACTAAGCATTGTTCACGTTTGTTCACATTCATGCTCTCACAGCATTGTTTAAATTAATAAAAATGTTTATAAAAACTGGCCAACTGGTGATTGACAACGTTTCGCAAACACTGATTTTTAGCATTTGGCACATCTATATATATATATATATATATATTGTTACATCTAAAATTGGTTGTTTGTCATATGTTTTAATGCATTATACTTAAGAAAGGTGTAACATAAGTATTATAAAATGTTATAACTGTGGTTACAATTATTCATGAGAGCATACAATGCATTATGAGATGAATTAAAAGGCATTATTCATGCATTAAATGTTTTATTTATAATATCTTTTATAATATTTTATAGTATTTTAACAGTATATATGTTTAGTAAAATGCTACTAAACAAGCATTTGAAGATTTGAATAGATTTGAAAGTAAACTATAACCTGGCTCAGTGTAACAGTTGATTACATTTCAGACTATTTTGCCTGAAGTAAAAGGAAAACCAGATGCTCACCCTCCTTAATCGTCACCTTTTTTTTTTTTTTTTTTTTTTTGATTGCACATATTTACAGATCACACATAACTATGGCTTCAAAGCAGGTGCTAAATATGGTCTCGATTGCTCTCCAAAGAAATGCATTGTCGTGAGTAACATGTCAAAACCAGATCCTCACCCTCACCCTATGTCAAAAACCCTTCCAACCTTCCAAAACCACCAAGCATATAACAAATACATTGGCCAATTTCTAACCAAGTTAAATTCTTATCAATTTAAATCAGTGTAGCAAATTAGCACTAACAAATAATAACCAATAATAACTTGTTATAATTGATTATGAATATTTGGATCAGTTGATAGAATTAACTTAATGTAGTAAAATTAATATTAAAATCAATTAACCTGTTTGGTGCCATGAACACTCAGTGTTAATTGTTTATTAATTCTAGGAAATGTACATTTCCGGGGCATGGGAAATGACTTTATTACTGTACAGTTCAATTCAGAGCCTGTAGTCAAAATCTATTATTAGGGACTCCAGTATATGAGCCTGAGAGACGGACAACTTTACGTGTGACATGAACAAGACTTTATTAACTAGACTAAACATTTACACTACTCTAACATACACATACATACATGTATACAGTTTACCAAGGGAAAGAGAGCTGAAGCAGGTACAGGAGAGCAATAATTTATAGCATTGTTTGAAATTCAGCAGATCAACAGCCTTGAGCAAACCATCAGTTTAGTTCTAACATGCCCCTTTTAAAAAGGGGTAAGGACACTTAATGTATCAAATAATGAGACTAAGTTTGATACTTGCATGTCTCGCCCATTTGAATTAAACTGTCTTGATGCAATTCGTTGAGGCTCCAGTTGATCTTTGCTGATGTTGTCTTGATGAGAGAGAACCAGTGGGAGTCAGAGGATCTTTGGTGAATGGAAAGACAAGGCCGCAGCCTGGCACAAGCTTGGGGGTCCTTAGAAAACGTCTCGGTTACATATGTAACCCTCTTTCCCTGAGTAGGGAACGGAGACGTTACGTCGTGACGACGAATGGGGTTTCGCTTAGAAAGCCTCTCGCCTTCGAAAAATAAAACGAGCCAATGGCAAAGAAATGCCATGGGTCTGCTGAATTTGCATAGCGTAACTCCGCCCCACCTCGTGGGTATATAAGGAAGTACGCTGGCAACATGCAGATATGTTTCTTCGCTGAGGAGCCGAGACTGAACTCAGGTGTTCCAGCGGTACAGCGGAAGTGGCAGAGAGAGGTAACGTCTCCGATCCCTACTCGGGGGGGGGGGGGGATGTTACATATGGAAAACACTGAGGTGTCCATCCCGCAGGGTGGAATGTTTCAACCCCATGGGAGGCAAGGTGCCAAGGGAAAGACACATGCTCGAGAGAGGCTTACAGTGGAAATACACATGTGGGGGTCGCCCAGAGAGGGAACCATGCACATGGAGGAACCTGGCCAACGTGAAAGCTGCCGGAGGCATAACTCTGGCGTTGACGTCAACAGCGCTGGAGGAACTCAGGGCTTCTCAGCGAGGCTCACCTGAGGAGAATATCGCACGTATCCAGTCCATGGAGTGGAATGGCGAGCAAGCTAAGACACCTGAGCAGATCCTAGTACCGGCTTGTTGAAGCGAGTACATGAGAGGACACTGGCTCCACTTGGAGATTGTAAAATCTCACAAACGTGTTGGGTGTCGCCCAGCCTGCAGCTCTGCAGATGTCTGTTAGCGAGGCGACATGCGCTAGAGCCCAAGAGGAAGCCACGCATGATCTCCGCACGCATGACAGGGGCATTGCCACCCACCATAGTGTAACGGACTCCCCGGAAGCAGGGAGGAGATCGTGCAAACTGAATCGCATCGCCGAGCCTGATGGTTCTCGCGGCCCAGCAGGACAGGTTGGGAAGCTCTAGCCAGGCTCCCAAGAACTGAACCAGCGGGGTCATGCGAACCACAGATGTACCCTCGGTGGGGCAGCGAAGCAGAATGACCGGCCCGGACAAGGAAGGCGTAGCGTCCCGGTGTGGGGGCACGGTCATTAGCCGCGTCCTGGCAGAGGAGGCCAGTGAAGGACCAGCGTTCTACGGGGGCCTGTTCTGCCAGGGGTCTGGCGACAGAGGGGGAAGCGAGTGGCGAGGCCCGTGAGCGGCGCGGCGTGCACTGTCATCCGAGAACTCTGTGTGCTCAGAGATGGGTGTGTCAGTTCTTTCTTTAACCACATTAAGGTGCTGCCCGCCGAGGGGCGAGCAGCGGGGGGTGGAGAACAAAAGATTCTCCCCCAGCCCTCCACCAGGGGAAGGAGTCGCCCTGCTACCATCTCCCGGAAAAAACTGATTGCCATCTCTGAGCAGCCCGTCTCAGGAGCGCCGCTTAGCCTGGCGTTTAGCGGGGCTGGACAGGGCGGGGGCACCTTCCTGCTGCGACCACCTCCACGGCGCGGCCCGGGTGAAGGCTGCTGATGGGGCGGAATATGTTTAATCGCCTCAGTCTGCTTCTGGGCGGTCGAGAACTGTTGGGCGAAGTCCTTGACCATGCCGCCGAAGAGGCCAGTCTGGCATATGGAAGTGTCGAGGAAACGGGTTCGCTCGGCATCTCTCATATCGGCCAGGTTTAGCTAGAGGTGTCTCTCCTGGACCACGTTCATGGGCATCACCTGGCCCAGGGAGTGTGCGGTCACTTTCGTCGCCCGGAGAACGAGGTCAGTGGCAGCTTATCAAAGACCCCTGGGTCAGTCCTGCCCTCGTGTATGTCCCTGAGCATCTGGGCCTGGTAGACCTGCAAGATGGCCATGGCAAAGAACCAGAGTACCACCTCTTGAGGAGGGGGTAGATCGGGGTGTGGATGAGGGGACTCTCCCTCTAACGAGGTTATTGAGTCTCGACCGCAGTGTCACGATGATCATTTTCCCACAATGAGAACATGATTCATCCACAAAGACTGCCTCAGCGTGATCTACGCCCAAACGCGTAAGGCAGTGATTGTGCCCATCAAATTCAGAAACAGTCTGACTGCAACAAGAAGTGCATGGGCGAGACATCTTTAAAAAGACGTGCCACGTGCAAGCTCTTTTGTGAGAGGACAAAGACTCCGCAGAGTGTTGAAGCGACCAGGGAGAGAACACACAAACACTGGCAGATCACTGCACAGATCAGCAGGGAATGTGCACTCACTGGAAACCGCCATCACACCAACACCTGGAGAGAAGCTCATCTCGAAGAGTATAGAGATGAAGAAGATCTCAGGATGGCTTGTGGAGTGAAGTGGTAAACTTGGCTCCGAAGCGAAAACATATCTGCATGTTGCCAGCGTACTTCCTTATATACCCACAAGGTGGGGCGGAGTTACGCTATGCAAATTCCGCAGACCCATGGCATTTCTTTGCCATTGGCTTGTTTTATTTCTCAAAGGTGAGAGGCTTTCTAAGCGAAACCCCATTCGTCGTCACGATGTAACTCGTAGTGACCACGAAAGGGAACTTCTAGTTCAGCATCATCTTCACATCAGGATTTTAGAAAAGAACTAAGAGAGTAAGAGAATAAGAGGCGTGATCTTGTGATCAGTGATTTTTAAAGTGTGAAGATGTCACACCCTCTGGAGGGTTCTGAGCCAATAAGAAGTTGTTCCCTTTGGAGGGAATTTCTTTACGACCTTTTGTTCAAGCAGGCCTTTGAACATGTAATTTGATTGGGTGTTTAACAAAAGAATCTTCAAGATTCTTATAATACTAATGCGTCACAAAGTTAGCAAAATGTAATGAAAATTATCGAATGGGGGACGAAGATTGGAGTTTATAGAGACTAAACATGCTACACATATGATTTTGGTTAACCACAGTATGCAAGTCTGAAACATTAATCCAAATGAGTTGAATGAATACACAGGCCAAACCATAAAAAAGGGAAATTATGAGATGGGAAAATTAGATACATGTTTATACATTTCTCAAGTGGTTATATATAGGATATATAGGATTAAAAGGGTTTATTTCTCCTTCTCACCTAGAATTAAGTGAGAGTCACAACTCTCTGCAAATTCCTTTTGGGGTCGTAAAAAGTCTTATCAGTCTTAATGTGTCCTGTAACAGGACACCGGGTTCTGCCAGTGTGTTAGCTTCATTTGGGAAGTTAGTTTTGGGGGAAGTTTCATAGACCTTTTTGGGAGAGTGAGTTTGCTGGATTATTCATTAAATATAATGAATAATTTGTGTGTCTGATTGGTCCAGATGCTACATCAGTATGTAACAATGTTCTTGCCTTCTCCCAAGTCATTTTTAAGATATCATAAATTATGACAAACTTAACAGCAGCAGGAATTACACAGTGGTGCAGTTGGTGGATGGTGCTGCCTTCATCTCTCTGGCCTCATTTGTAGGGCACGCAGAAGCCACCTGACAACGGAAAACCTGCTTATACGCCTGCCTGAAGTTCTCTGAGAGGAACGCATAAATAACAGGATTAACAGACGAGTTGCTGTAGGCCAGACAATGAGCCGCCACACGGAGCACGAAGGATGCCTGGTTCAGGGGGAAGGAGCCGAACTCGACCCACAGGTGCACCACGTGATGAGGCAACCAGGACAGGCAGAAGACCACCACAACCACCAGGACTGTCTGAGCAGTCTGTCAAGAAAGGTGGAGAGACATTTCTGCTGGGTTTTTACAAAATAATAAACAATTAATAATTCAACAATTAACAACCATGAGATTATATTATATTTTAATATTTGAAGCAAGCACTCTTAATATTTCTTACCTTCTTTTTTGATGCCTCAGACTTTTTGGAGACATTTCTTAACTTTTTATGCAAATGATTCAGGACCTAAAGACACGTTGGCACATAATAATTTGAAATTAAAATATGTGAATGAAGGGTCAATGATTTGACACACAGTTATTTAAAAATACCAAAAAAAAAAATATTATTGATACAAGTGAATTGAATACACATTTTCTATAATGTTTACAATTTCTTAATATTTATTTTGATATATTTTGTGTGGCATGAAGATCTAGCTGGAAAAAGAATAGAACATTAAATGTTAGAAAATTAGTTTAACATCATTAAGAAGTTGAAAGAAGTGAAGCAATTTTGTTTTAAATATGAATAATATTTGAAAACATTATGTTAGCCAAATCAAAGTGCAGACCAACATGCAGGATGCCATTTTGTTGTTGTGACAAATGCATAAAATAAACCCAGACCATTATATATATTAAACATGACTATTTTAACTTGTCACATCTGTTTTAAATAAGATTCCTGCTTTTTAATAATTTTGGACACCTTATTTTTCATTAATATACTTTAACAGATTCTAAACCAAATCCACATTTCATTTTCCTTTAATAAGGAATATAATCAAAGCACATTACATGCAAACATTCATAATCAAGCCACACACAAAAAAAAAAAAAAGAAGACGAGCTACTAACCTTGGCATAACAGAATGATATCAGAATCAACGGCAGCACATATCCAAAGACAAACGTGCACACGACATAGATTTTCCTCATGCTGTGATCTGGCCACACTTCCCAGCAAAACGTGCTGTTGTCATCACTTTCCACGATACCCTGATAGTAGGCAACAGGAGTGGCCATGGCGAAAGAGAGCGCCCATATGATCAGCACCCCGATTAACGCATGCCTCTCAACTCGAATGGATGAGGATTTTCTGCAGTGCACTATGGCGATATACCTGTCCACCGACATGGCTGATAAGGTGAAGATGCTCACCAACATAGACACTGTGAAAAAGTAGTGGATGAACTTGCAAATGAAGGCACCCAGGATCCATGTGGGCAGCATGTAAACTGTTGACTGAAAGGGGATGCAGAATAGCAGATAGGACAGATCTGCCACACTGAGGTTGAGGATGAATATGTTGGTGGTGCTTCGTTGCTGTCCAGGTTTGCGTTGAGCCAGAACAGTGATAACCAGAGAGTTTCCCAGGACCCCTAGAGTAAAGATGAGTCCAAAGATCAGAAGCGTGACGAAGTTGTCGGTGCCGATTCCAAATAAGGTTTTTTCAGGTGCCTCTAAGCCTATGTTTCCTTCAGGGCTGTCTAAATCACTGCCGTTTTGGATGTTCATCTTCAGAGTCAGCTTACTTTGACGGTTCGTCGTGAAAAAAACAAACTCTTCTGCAATTATTATTTTTTTCTTGGTTAATCGATTCTCCAGAAGAAAGGGTTTGGTTGAAAAATCCTTTGAAGTTTAGGCTACTGGTGTCCAACGGTCAGCGACGGGGTTGGAGTAGAAGGTGCTCATTCAGTTTTTTGTATTTTTCACATTTTCATAACAAACAAAAATAATAGGCTAATTATCAGAAGTGATGTTTCTGATCATCCAAATCACACTGACGGCGTTTACAGGTTCATGTTTTCTCCGGCAGGAGCTCTAGTGTTTGAGCTCGCGTTTGGTGTAGAAGAGCTGTTCTGCTGCCGCAATAAAATTTTGCCTGCGTGGACGTCACTGAGGTAGCAATTTCCCACCCTTACTCACCCATCCTCCTACATGAACATGGGAAAAGCGCAGGATCTATGATTCTAGTCCATCACCCCAACCTTTTTTCCCTCTTCCAGTACTGTTCCATTACCAAATAGAGACCCCTTTCAACACCTATTCATTTACAGTTAATTTAAACTAAGGGGTGAAGTAACTTAATTGATACATTGTAGGCGTTTTGTTGAGACAAACATTCAAAGGCTATGTGATATAACTATAGTATGTATACCAAAAAAAAGAAAGTTCATAAAGAATTCATCTAAATCAGAATAAAAGGTTATTTTATTATTTATTAAATTATTTTATTATTATTACTCACCCCCATGTCGTTCCAAATCCGTAAGACTCATCTTCGGTACACAAATGAAGATATTTTTGATGAAATAGGCTAAGCTTTCTGTCCCTCCAGACAGCTACGCAACTGACTTTTTGACGCATAAAACTAATCCATATGAATTGAACGGTTTAGTCCAAATTTTCTGAAGAGACACAATCGCTTTAAAAGATGAACAGATTGATTTTATTCACATATAAACCTTCATCAACTCACATCAGTTGTAATAAAGGGAAGCTCAAGCATGTTCATTTGACGTGCAAGAACTAGTGAGGTTCATTCTTGTGTTACGCAGCACGTTTGAGCTGATCAATGTTTATACAGTATGTGAATAAAAGCCTAAATTCAATCTTATAACGCGATTGTGTGTCTTCAGAAAATTTGGGCTAAACCACTCAGTTCATATTAATTAGTTTTACAATTTCTTTATGAAATTTTTGAAGCGTCAAAGTGTCAGTTGTGTAAGTGTCTATGGAGGGACAGAAAGCTCTCAAATTTCATCAAAAAGATCTTCATTTGTGTTCCGAAGATGGATTTGTGTTACGGGTTTGGAACGACATGAGGGTGAGTAATTTATTAATTTATTCAATTCACTTTTGGGTGAATTAAGCCTTTAATTATTTCCCTGCCAGCATTTTTGATAATTTTCATAAAAGTTTCATGGCCCCCAGAATATTTTCTTGTTGTTGTAAACCCCACTCCCCTGATCACAAGGGGCGAGCTAGCAACTGTTGCTAGCAGCTGCGGCCTTTAGCCTCCTTGGTGGAGTGGCCGCCTCCCACGCAGAAGACCACAGTTCAAATCCTGCTCGGAGTTACACATACAATATATAAAAAAAAAGAACAGACCCTCTGCTTTAAAAAAAGTTTAAGCTTTATGCATTCTTTTTATCATCACTTGAATGTGGGTAAGTTTCAAGTTTCAACATGGAAAGCCGAAAAATATGTGTACATCCGTCAATGGTGCGAAAAGTGTTAAAAGTATGTTTTATTTTAACATATAAATACAGTAGGTAATGCATATTATAGCTTTGAAATGCTTTAAAAATGTATTTAAATGACTTTTTATTAATCACAAAACGTACATTCTAAATTTATCGAAGTGCGCTAAACAGACCCCAGCGATCAGATGTACCATAGCCATAGCAACAGTATGCTGCTCAAGCATTTTCCCTTTTAGCAAAGTCCCTTTAAAGTCCCCTGGTGAAAAATCATGTTTTTAATGTTATATGTATGGCTATGTGGTGTTTTTAATATGCTTTAAAGCAGCACTCAGTAGCTTCGGGATTTCTTCGCTGTATTCTAGCTTTTTGCTCGCAGGTTTCTCTCTAGAGCTCCCCCCACAGCTTCGGAATAGATATTTGACACAACCGTTGTAAAAACTCGTTGGTGATTCTCAGACACCAGAGGCTAGTAGATCAACGACATCAAAGCAGATGGGACATTCTTTAAAACGTCTTCTTCATTCGGGTTCGGACAGCGTGAGGGAGCGCAATAATGACAGCATTTTAGCAGATTTCTTTTGGCTGTAAAGCAATTGTTTACATCGCGAGACCTGATATCACGCGAGACTTCCTGACGCGGCGGCCGGCGGACCGCCGGCTCAAAGTTGCAAGTGCATATTTTCAACTCACGGGCACCAGGGGGGTGCGACACGACCACCATTCAACCCGAAATAAGTAATATAACCATTCCAATGACTCCGAAGCTGTTCAGGTAAGGTAAAAAAAAGTTACTTAGTTCAAACGGGACCAGAAAATAATTATTTTCTCCCATTCACTTGCATTGACAGTTTTTCAACTTTGAGGTCCAGCGGGGTTTTGCGGAAGGGGCGGGACTTACCAGCTCTGCCTATTACCTCACGCAGACACACTAAAATGACAGAAACTGTTCTGCCTTTAATGTTAAAACGGAGTCAGACAAAGATGGAGAGACTCAAGAAGAAGTGACAACATGTAGAATGCAACAGGACGTCTCTGAATGGTTAGTTGATGAATTTATGTTGCTGATGTGGAGTTAACTATCTTCAATTAGCATTTTCTGTCATGATAATCTATAAATCGTTTGAATAGGAACTGTTGTGAGATGCATACAGAGTGACTTTCTATTGCATGTGAAAAGATGGATGCTAAAGTTTAAGCTGACTCACAAATGTACTCTTATACAACAACTTTTCCTCTTCTCAATATGGACTGAGTGTTCCCGGGGGCGGGGTTTATGTAAATTCTAGGGTTAGTGATGTCACTAACCCGGGAGGAATGTCATGTAGTCCCAACCAGCCGTTTGTTGTAGTCCTTTTCTTTAAAACCAAATATCTTCCTTTGCTTTGAACTTTGAGTATTGTAACTTTGCAGATGTTGTTTATGCTCAAACAGCAACATTACACACTAACTAAAGTTAGAAAAGTGAAATCATAATCAACCACCCCTTTAAGACAAACCATGTGCAAATTCATAAGTCAACACAATTACTGAGTATTTTCTCAGCACTGGTGCAGTGAACCAAAGACAGTCTCAAAAACACGGTTTGAAATCGCTTGTAACCAATCAGGTCAATGTGTGATCGTCAACGAGTGGATCTTTGAGCTGGTGCGAGCGTATATTCATGCATATTCATAGAACCGTGTATACTAAATGAGTCAATGTTGTAGAGTTGCATTCAAGCTATTTTAAGGCATGAAGATTTTTTTTCAAGGAGAAAAACTTTTAAATATGTCATTTGGTGAACAAAGATGAGTTAAGGAATACAATTATTGACTTCAGATAAGGAAAGTCATTTCACTTTGAGCAAACCCTGGTTTTATTCTTGGTTAGAGATTGCAGACCAAAACTGGACCAATCATCTTTGAGCAAGGTGACATATAGGCTATCTGATACAATAAAGCCACTCCCCCTGTATCTCTCACTCCAGATTAAAGCAGTTTAGAGTGAAAGAAATTTAGATACTTTTGCTGCTAATTATTATATTTACATTATATTACAGTAGTTGTAATTATGTATAATTCATATAATATAGTCATACAATTATTATATTAATATTACAGTTTTTCTCAATTGCTTAAACACATTTTTTTAAACTATGCCTGGTATTCTCAGTAAACACAAATCCATAACGTCTCACCCAATTCCCCAAACATCCAATTTTCCGGTCAAAATGAAGAAGCTCTACACTCAAAACCATTTACTCTTGCTGAAAAGCCAAACTTTGCCCTCAGACATCACACACAAGCCCTCATAAACACACACTACAACATAGTTTTACACACTAGTGCAATAAATTCAGAACAACATTTCCAAAACTGGTAAGTTATGTTGTTTTTGGGCCAGAGAATATTGTCAGCATCACAGGCTATATTGGCCCTAGCCAGGCAGCAGGGGTAAAATCCACTTACATGCCTGTTTCCCACTGACACACATCAACTGAAATATTTGTCAGGCTTCTTCCATTTCATTGTCTCTGTGTCCTAGAAAAATAGAAGTACTGATTACTGTAACTGTAACACATCCTTTTTACAAAATGGAAGCATTCCGAAAACTCTGTCTGTATGTGAGGCAATTTGATACATTTCTTTCTACAGTTTTTTCCAATGCACCCAAACTGCAAAATATCTAATATATCCTGCAAAATTTAGCACTGCAACCAAAACTACATATAGCATTATCAAAATCTATAAAACCTTTGCACCATATTATGCCAAAATTCATTCTTCTACTCTTACATACATACAATATCCTTTCACATACATACATTTCTACTCTCACACACATACATTCTCCTTTCACATACATACATTTCTACCCTCACACACACACACACACACACACACACACACACACACACACACACACACACACACACACACACACACACACACACACACACACACACACACACACACACACTTACATTCTCCTTTCTACTTATATTTTTGCTCTTATGTTCCCATATTGTATAACACACACATTTTTAAATTTTACTCTTATATTCATATATTTTTAACGCACATTCACAGCTTACATTTTGTACTCGTATATATTTTTACGCACACATTTATACATTTTAGTCTTATGCAAATATATATATATAGATATGTGTGTGTGTGTGTGTGTGTGTGTGTGTGTGTGTGTGTGTGTGTGTGTGTGTGTGTGTAGAGTAGAAATGTAAGTATGTGAAAAAAGAATGTACGTGTCTGTGCTTATTGAAATATATGTATGTGAAAGGAGAATGTATGTGTGTGAGAGTAGAAATGTATGTGAAAGGATAATGTATGAGTGTGACAGTAGAAATGTATGTATGTGAAAGGATAATGTATGAGTGTGACAGTAGAAATGTATGTATGTGAAAGGAGAATGAATGTGAGAGTAGAAATGTATGTATGTGAAAGGATAATGTATGAGTGTGACAGTAGAAATGTATGTATGTGAAAGGATAATGTATGTGTGTGACAGTAGAAGAATTTGGCTTGTACGGCCCCTCATACGAAATGGCACAAACTTCATTCATTATACTAGATTTTTGTCCAACCAACTACACACTGTTGGGCATAATGAAAAGCACTCTCATCTTTAGTATGCTTTGCCATAATACTAAAAAAGGTCAAATTGTAGAAAATTCTTCAGATTGTTCACATGCACAGAAATATTTGCAGATGCTGTTGAAACATTTTTTTTTTTTCACCAAACAAGTCAACATATGCACAGCATATATATTTACATTGGACTGAACAAAAATATGCTCACAAAAAAACAGTAAACTGAAAAAGATTGAAGTGTTAACAATTAATCTTTGAGGTGTTTTCCAGGTGGCACATGTATTGGCCAGTTAGCTCATGTAGTGTCATTTTGAATGGCAGTGTTTTGAAATGGCAAACATGTGACTTTATGTCAGATTGTTGTGTCTTATGCAGAAAACCGTGTTCAGTGCATTTAAAAAGTGCCATTTTGAATTGCAAAATGTGTGTAAAGCAGAAAATGTGTTTAGACTTTTGGAGACTTGAGAAGAGGTTTTGCTCTCTGTGTGTAAGTTTAATTAATTGTGCTGTGCATGTCATTTTAGTGTGTTAGCAATTGGAAAAAACTGTATTACAGTAGTATAGTGCAACAGCGACAGTACATGTAAGTGTTGTAACAGCACAGAGTACTGCACTCAAAAGTTACAGAAGAGAGCAGTCTGAAGTACATCTACTGTACCTGTTTTTCTCCCTGAAGGTTCTTATAATCGAGGCGACGGTTAAGAGACTCAAGAGTTTGGTTGCACTTGTTGCCCAGCCTCCCTAGTCATACCATGGACAAAGACATGCGCAACTAGAGTGACACTACTTGGTCTCTATGCCCTTGCCCTTCCCCTTCCCCTTCCCCTTCCCCTTCCTTCACCTCTTCCTCCACTCCCATCTACTCTTCCTCCTCCTCCTCCTCTTCCTCCTCCTCCTCCTCCTCCTCCTCCTCCTCCTCCACTCAAGTGTCCTCAACCTCTTCCTTCATGTCTTTCTGGATCCATTGTTCCAAAACCCAATGAACTGACTCTGGCCCTTTCATCTATCTTTTGAAGGTTCTGATTGGTGTGTGATCAATGTGTGATCAAGACTCTTACACTTAAGCTAATTTAGCTGAAGCTGTGCTGACTTGAGTGAATAATATTGAATGCTAGTGCTTTCTAAATGACAACATGGTAGGCAATGAGAAATGAATGGATTTAGTTCCAGTGACAGTTCAACAAATCTGACTTATGTGTCAAAACAGGGAAGAGTATAGTTTAGGGAAATGGGTGTGCTGGAAATTTTTGTTCAAAAGCCTGGTTATAGTGTTTAAGCAATCAAGAAAAACTGTAAAGACTGAGATTCTGATTTCTCCTTCGATGTGCTCTCCTTAGACTCACTTTATGTGACAGCAAGCTTTAATATGTAAGCTTTTTAACAGATTAAGTTTAGCGTACGTATTCTTTTGAGCTCTTTGTGAAACTATAAATTATAAGGCCTATTTGTTTCCTTCACTTATAGTCAGATATTTTCTTTAAGCTGCCTTCTCAAACTTTTGCTGCAGCAGCTAACAATGCATTTAATTTCATGATATTTTTTCATAATGATCTCTGAGGGGCTGTTTACACAACACCATTTTCAACTAAAAATGGAAGAGTTTTTATGCGTTTTGGCCGACAACGGCGTTTTGGGTGCCTGAAAACGAAAACTTTTGAAACAAAAAGTTTCTCTGTGTAAACGACAAAAACGTGAATCTGTGAAAAGGATTACGTCATGCACATGCCTACGTGTTCAATCTATAGTGGGTGCTTCTCAATTCTTATTTGTGCATCCTCGTTTCCTCTCCTCGCTTCCTTTCCTCGCGTCTCAGCTCCGCCCCCTGTAGGATGCGAGGGAAGGCTGCAAGGAAAAGACGCGAGGACGGAGGGATCGAATGAAAGCTTTTTTTATACATTGGAATACTTGATCACTCGAGCGTCACTTCATCGCATCATCAGCAGCGCTCAGAGGATCTGCCCTTATTTTGTTGAAATTTGTTTATTTAAGAAATTCATAATAAATAATAATAAAGAAAGATACCCTGTTGAAATATGTGAGGTGTGTGGTTTATATAAACTGCAAAAGTAAAGTATAAATCAAAATGATTGTGGCCGATGTGAAGGGGGAGGAGAATTTATACGTGCGTCACGTTTTAGTCGATAAAACTCTTCCGCATAGGATCCACCTGTGTATCCTCGCTCATGACTCCTCAGGAAGCCTCCTCACTCCTCGATCCTCGACTCCTCGCGGTGCAATTAGAGAAGATGTCCTTCAAGATGGCTGAGCTCGATCGGTTTCCGGGTCATAGGATGGAGGACGGAGGAGAGAGGAGACGAGGAGGGATATTGAGAAGCACCCAGTGTTTTCGTCGAGAAGTGAATCAAACTGACGCTTTCCATGTTCCGTGTGATTGGCTGTTTGCCGCACGTGTCACACTTTCAGATGCACACGCCTCAGAGTTAATCGCAAAATCTGGATTAAACCTGAGATGACAGAAAACTTTTTTTATACCAAGCGTTGTGAGCCCGTTGAACCTGATCTAAACCAGGTTGGATTTATATGGATTTGTCAACTCTAAACCAACCCTGAAACTCAGAGTTTGCTTCATGCAACAGGCTTCAGGGGAAATACAAACACTGAACATTATATGCAAACCTATAATAATTAAATTACATATTAAATAATACAAACAGTTAGCAGTAATAATGTTTCCAAATAAAATGACTAAACCATTCATTGAAATTTTGATGAGGTAGTGTTGTTCAACTCAGAAAGAGAAGGCAGTTTTGAGCTATTTAGTCCCCCGGCAGTTAAAGCAAAATCAGCAAATGTATATTACACACTTGAGTGTTTTATATGAATGAAGAGATCCCTGTGGATTTTCACTAACCACTGAGACTGAACCACAGAATCACCAGGAGAAAGAATGAAAGATTATCTCTGCGAATCTCGATGAATCACGGCACAGAGCGGTACACCATAATATAAGAATGCTGTTTTCTTTCGTCTCTGATAGACCACCATCTTCTTTTTGATTTTAAAAGCATTCATTATTTCTATAGCCAAGTTTCATTCATTAGTTTCTCCTTACACCAGATATGACCGTTGCAAATACATTTGTCCTTCCTATATGAGAAATATTTTGAATTCTTGGAGGGCGTCATAAATACAATGAGGCATCAGTTTTGCTGACTGGGATTTGTCGTGTCGTGCCGCATCCAGTGTAGAGAGCATCACTGATTATAATGAATTCTATTGTCTTTTGACGCATCGCGTCTAGTCTAGACACGGGCTGCGTCCAAAAACTGATAAATGCTGCCTTCGGAGGATGCATTCCAAGGTGCATTAACTAGCAAATACAACTTTTGATTTTAATAATGTATGAGTACATGTTGAAATTAACAATAACTAAGGGGCTGTTTACACCTGGCCACTTCATGTGTTTTCTCAGATCGGATAGCTATCCGATCGTGAAAAGACCAGGTGTAAATGCCCTCCGAAACGCATTCGAGACGGATTTGAATCTGATCGCTCAAACCACTTCAGGAGGAGATCTGGGCCACATTCCAGACGAAACTGGACAAGTGTAAATGCATCTGGTTGTTGAAACCACATATGTAAATTGTACTCCTCCCAAAAATGCTAAAAAAATAAACGTGTGAGAGCGTGTTATAGGCTATATGTAATGTTATAGCCAGATATGACGCTTCTTGAACACGCATCGCCACTGATGAGAAGCTGAGCATATAACAACCTGGTCTCACAGGATTCCGTGAAATGTCCACGGGTCCTTAACTCAAAATCCGTGCAGCCATCACGGAATCGCCCCAAATTCCGTGATTCGGCCACGGATATTACTCCAACGCAAGTCAATGACACTGACCTTCCGTGGTCCACACACGGATACCCGTTTCACTGACGGAGTACAGATCTCACTCAATCGACGTGCTTTCTCATTTTGAAACGCAACATTTTAAGTATTTGTGAACTTTTCCAACATCAAATGCCATAATGACGTTAACCTGATTGTTATTGAAGCTATTGCATTGTCCTGTCATCATAAAATTTCGGTTTGTTTCAGTTAGCCTAACCAAAGTCCCGTGATGGCACCACGGACCTCAACAACCGGACCTCACTCATGGACGTTGTAATGTTGCTGGCTTGTTTAGGAACTTAAGCTTTAGGTCGACTGTGTTGCAATGGCATGTAATTAACTTGACATTTTGTCTCGTCCTGTCATCATCAAATCCAGTTTGATGGCGTTTTACACCTATTGCTCGCTTGGCTAGTCAGATCTAAAATCTGTGGTAGTAGCACGGATTGAGTCTGTGGTGAGACCACGGATAACTCCAACGCGCAAGTCAATGACACTCATCTTCCGTGGTCCACACACGGATATTCGTTTAAATGACAGAGAACAGATCTCACTCAATGGACGTGCTTTCTCATTTGGAAACACAACATTTTAAGTATTTATTTATTTTCCAACACCAAATACCATAAAGACTTTAACCTCTCTGTTATTGTAGCTATTGCATTGTCCAGCCATCATAAAAATTCAGTCTGATTCTGTTAGCCTAACTGAAGTCACGTGATGGCACCACGGACCTCAACAACCTGACCTCACTCACTGGATGGTGTGATGTTGCTAACTTGTTTAGACACTTGAAAGCTGTATGTCGACTGTGTTGCAATTTTGTCTTGTCCTGTCATCATAAAATCCAGTTTGATGGCGTTTTACACCTATTGCTCGCTTGGCTATAGTCAGATCTAAAATCTGTGATAGGAGCACGGATTGAGTCTGTGGTGAGACCACGGATAACTCCAACGTTCGTGGTATGGTCACGTAATTTAATCTATTGATTCGTGCCACGGACACGTTTATTTCGTAATTTTTCGTCTTTCGTGATCACAGCTCGATTATTTCTGCCTGTCGGCTGCAGCAGAGAAGCTGTTTAATCAACATTTATTCACGAGATCTTATCGTGGTTCATGTATTTTTTTAATGTTATTATTTTGGTCTTATTGCCAGGGAAGCTGGATAGTTTTGCTGTTTATTGATATTTTTAAAATGATATTTTATTAGTAGGAAATCGCGCTGAAGAAGTGTCGTTCCGATGAACATCGCGATATTTGGCATCAGTTCACGTGTGTCAGCTGTTGGTAAGTAGCCTAGTAAATAAATACCTAAATACGCTGTCCTAATAATGTGTGATATAATGTCTTTTCTGTTTGTCCATATTAATCTGCCAAATATATCTGCCATTTCCACGGAGACTTTGCGTTTCATTGCTTTCTAATTCAAAATGATTAAACACTGCCTGTCACGTGACGTGCTATAGGCTTAGATATATCAGATTAAAAATATTACAATTAGTTCCAAAGTTGTATTTGTAGTAGAAGCACAGTAAAAACAACACTTAACATGCTTTTACCACAGTAACCCTAGTTTTACTGTGATAGGGTGTGGTAAAAGGACAGTAACCACAAAACTTACCATGCTTTTACCTCTGTATTGATAGTTTTAAAGTGATATTTGTTGTAAATGCATATTAACCACAACACTTGCCATGCTTTTAACGCTTTATAATGTAACATCCAATATTTGTAATGTAAATCAGTACTTTTTCCTTTAAATAATCCTATATATTATACATAATGATATTTTCTTTTCTCTTTTTTCAGCTGAAAAGACCAAAAGGGCCTTTCGGACTCAGTCAGCCCATTATTGTTTGAGGAGAAGTAAACGGAGGAGACGGAAAGCTGCAAAGGCAAATATTCACAATGGTATGTATGTGTTGGTTTGAACCCTAAATCAAACATTTTATCAAGCATTTGTTGTTTCTTAAAACTTTTCTCACAAAACCCATAGCCCAATCTGTACAAACATAGTCTGAAAGTCTTAATAATTCACAAGATTTAACAAGTTGTCAAATTCGTACGATACTCGTACATATTTGTATACTCGTACACAATCCTGCAGCTTTTACTTCTAGTGCTGTCAATGGCTACTGCCTCAATTCCTGTACATATTTATTGCGATATTTGTAAATCAGTTGCGCCACTTCTTGGAAAGTTGACGGATGTCACACACACTGTCAGAAAGTTTATATTAATTGCAAATTGGTCCCCGTCTGTTCATGTTCCAGTGATACATGATGTCTCTCCACACCTCATAACCTACCTCTGTTTGCAAGAGTGGAAAAGCTTATCTGACTTGTCACATGACATCAGATACTCGATTATTTTGTCATAATCAGATCAGTTACACTGCTGATAACTGTCCCGTTTGCATGTAAATCATTTTCATATGATTATTGCTTGCTATTAAAGACATACTTTTATTCATAGAAATGCCCACATATCAGTGAACTTATAACATAAAAATGCTTTTAACATTTAATTATGCAACACTCTTTACAGAAAACATATCCCATGGTTATGGATAAACTCACAACGTCATCATCAAGTGCTGTGCTGTGCACATTGGGCAACAAGTGTCCTCCAGCATATTCGATCCGTGGCCATGTTCTCCACATCTTCCCATGGGACACTGACATTCTTCAGGTCTTCGTGAAACATCTGTCTCTGTGTCTTCCTTGGTCTTCCCTGTCTCCTGCATCCTCCTGGCGGTGTCCAGTGTCCACTTCATCACTGTCTTTGGGTGTTGTTGTTTGGGCATGTGTAGGATGTGTCCAGTGAGGTGCACCCTTTGCTCTGTCTCAGTTTCTGAAAGTCTTCATGTGGAGTCCCACTCCTCCTCAGGATCTCTTTGATATATGCAGAACCAATATTGAACATAGTGATTTATCTTTTTCCATATTGTTAAGGCATTTTGTTTCCTCTTTTCAGCTTCATAAACTGTACTTGATTTCTGCCTAATGCCTTTATAAAAAAGGGTCAGTGCTCATCAGGTGTTTTGCTAAAGGTCATAATCATTGCATAGTTACAACAAAAGTGACCAATAATCACAAGGATATAGAATGAAAGTTGAGAATGTAAAATGTTGTGCTTATGTTTTTGCCTATTTGTTCTTTAAAGCGACGAAACAAATGTATTTTCACATAACAAAGTTGAATCTCATCTTTTGGTTTGTAAATATATAACTTCATCATAGCAATTTTTTTAACGTTAATGTATGTGTCACTATAATAGTTTGCCCCTGTATCTGGATATTTTAAATTAACTGATTTTTATACTGTTGTGCAGTAGTTTTGGCGCTACATTTGTCTTTAAACAGTTTGACATTAAATATTGGAATAAGCTTTCAAAATTGTGTCCATTCATTGTGCTTTTGTTACATTTATTTGAATATAATTGATATACCTTTAATATACTATACATACACTGTAAATGTTAGAAGCACTAGGCCTACATGTAATTATCTTTAATTAAAATACTGCAAAACTACCCTGCTGTAGGCCATTACTTAGAAAAAAGTTTCTCTTTCAAATGTATTTATGCATCAGTCTAATCAAATAAGCAAATTTGTGTCATTGATCATGTAAACTCGTTTTTGGACGTTAACCACACAAAGAGTCTTTTGCTTTTAAATATGAGTTTTATAATTTAATTAGAAATAATACATGTTTAACAGCCTAAATATTAAATATTTAAGGTATCTATCCCTGCAGCCGGAACCAGAAGAGATCTGTCATCATTTGCCATAAATGGGCATGTAAGTGTGACGCATTTGTTCAGCTAGGTTTTTATTGGCTGTGACTTTATCGCAGAACTCGCTGTGATTGGACAATCGTTTAACCCATATAAACTGGCGCTTCATGTTACAAAGTATGGTTTGGTGTTATTATTACATTAGTTATACATTAAGCTAACTATAAAGTGTCTCTATAATGTGAGAAATTACTCCTTTACCGAGATCCTAACCCTAACCCTAAGCATGTCTGCACATTTCAATGAACTACAGAACAATGCTTCCTGTTCCACTGATAGAATGACAGAGATATGTGGGTAATGTAGTTTAAAACGTTTTGGAATAAAACAATAAATGTTAAATAAATTATATATTTAATGGACAACTGGATATCTAAATTTGTTCATTGTGCAAACCTTTATGACATATATGAGGGACAGGCTGAAATTTGAGCACTTTAAAAATAACCTTTATGCCAGCTTTCCATATATATCTGAAAACTGTGGCCAACATTATTTATTATACATAGCATAAGCAGTCGTCCTGTGGATTTTCTCTTTGATACACTAACCGGACTTCGAGTTACAGCCATTTGAAATGTGCATTTGTTTGCTCTTCTGGGGGCCATTGCTGGGCCCCTGGGGGTGGAGGGGCAGTATAATCTACACAGATCTACACACACTATTACTATTACACAAGGGTAATGCACCATTCAATAAAAAAAAAAAAAAAAAAAAAACAGTGCCAACATTTCTTTTTCACCCCCTCTTGCTGCTTATATGCCTGACATCAGTGATATATGCTTTCATTCGAAAAGCAGTTGTAGATGTACTAGAATGATCAACATGGATCATCTTCAATTAAGTTTTAAGTATTTATAGCAAGATAGCCCACTGGAGCCTCTTGTTATTCACATAGCTTCCTTTTATTTCACTGCAAACTGGCATACATGCAAGTATGTGTAACTTTTGTTGCATTGTTGTCCCAAATATCATTAACCAGATCTACAATTTTTATGTCCCAAGTAAAAGAATCATGGTCATTAATTATATGTAGTAATTTATAAGTTATTAATTATATGTAGGCCTAGTTATTTTTTAATTAATTAAACTAAAGAAATAAGAAATTAAAATTTCTCAAATAAAAATGTCTATTTACTGTACCAAACACCACTTTCAAAACACAATAGTCGTCACCATACTTTATTAATCAACACTTTATTGGAGGACACAGAATAAAGTTGATAAAGTAGCATAAAGACAAATGAGATTCAAGATAAATAAAAATGTGTCTTCAAAAATACATTAACATCATAATAGTCCACTCACAGCTGCTGAAGCCATAAAATTAGTGCCAGAGAATCATATTCAGTCACCTACAGAAAACAGATTTGATATTGTGTTGGAAAATAATGATTCATTATCACAGCTAAACTGGTTTCTTGCTCTTCCCTGAACATGTCTCTATCGTGTTTGTGTTCTTCTTCCTCGTCTAAACAGTTTGTTCAGTTGAAGAACAGATGTGATCACTGATGTGGTGTAGCTTTTTCTCAAGCAGAAGAAGAAGTCTCAACATCCCATTGTCAGGCGTTCTCCAGTCCTGGTCTGAAAGTAAAACAGAAAACAGAAACCATTCAAATAAAGTTGTTTAATGGACAGTCGGGTCAGCTTATGTTCTGCGTTATTTAAAGCAGTGATGGTTTACTCTGGCCCTCAGCGTCCACTGTCCTGCAGATTTAGCTCCGAACTCAAACCCTCCTGCCTATTGTCTAGAAGTAAACCTGAAGACTTTGGTTAAAATTTTCAGATGTGCTCGATTAGGGTTGGAGGTTAACTCTTAATTAACCTCAAAAAGTAGAATGCAAAGGGCCAGAGTTGCCTGTTCCTTACATAAATTTACAAAGCAGCAGTCAGTACATTATATAATATACACATTGAAGTATTATATATATATTGGAGCACATAATATAAGCTAAGTACTGAACAAAAACTGTTTTACCCATATCAACAGCAACCTATTTTAAAAGATCTTTAAGAAAGGCATGGTCTCTTTTGAGCCTTTGCCAGTGATGCTTGATTTCTTTCCAGACAACATACTCTTCTGTCACTTGTTTCAAGAGCTTCACATTATCAAAAACCAAGTGAAAACCTGTACAATGTAAAATTGTCAACATCAAATTATGTACTACATTTTACAGCATTGTTTCAATTCAAGACATACCAATGGACTCGCTCACTTTTCTGTCTTCTTTGGGCACCAGATGTTCCTTCCTCACCCGAAACAAAGGACTTATTCGATTAGCTTGCGTTGATATAAGGACTGGTCTTCCTTCTCTGCTGTAAAACAAGAAAGTCTCGACTTACTCTATGTGCAATTACTATTGTTCCTGAAACATAAATTAAGACAGTATTAAATAAGTACATTTACCATATGATTCAGGAGAGAACATTTGATGAGTAAATACTGATTGCAATATTCTAGAAACTTCACCTGGGAAGGGCTGATCACGGCAAGATTCGCTGCGACTCACTAGTAGCTCTTGTAATGGTTGGCTCCTAAAAGAGCTGTTGAGTTTGATATTGTAGAGCTTTAAAAAAAAGGACTAAGTAATCCTGCAAAACAGAAAGGAAGGTAATTTTAATACATTACTTGCAAATAGTCAGTTTATAACTGTAGGATATGTTTTCTGTAAAGAGTGTTGCATAATTAAATGTTAAAAGCATTTTTATTTTATAAGTTCACTGATATGTGGGCATTTCTATGAATAAAAGTATGTCTTTAATAGCAAGCAATAATCATATGAAAATGATTTACATGCAAACGGGACAGTTATCAGCAGTGTAACTGATCTGATTATGACAAAATAATCGAGTATCTGATGTCATGTGACAAGTCAGATAAGCTTTTCCACTCTTGCAAACAGAGGTAGGTTATGAGGTGTGGAGAGACATCATGTATCACTGGAACATGAACAGACGGGGACCAATTTGCAATTAATATAAACTTTCTGACAGTGTGTGTGACATCCGTCAACTTTCCAAGAAGTGGCGCAACAGATTTACAAATATCGCAATAAATATGTACAGGAATTGAGGCAGTAGCCAATGACAGCACTAGAAGCAAAAGCTGCAGGATTGTGTACGAGTATACAAATATGTACGAGTATCGTACGAATTTGACAACTTGTTAAATCTTGTGAATTATTAAGACTTTCAGACTATGTTTGTACAGATTGGGCTATGGTTTTTGTGAGAAAAGTTTTAAGAAACAACAAATGCTTGATAAAATGTTTGATTTAGGGTTCAAACCAACACATACATACCATTGTGAATATTTGCCTTTGCAGCTTTCCGTCTCCTCCGTTTACTTCTCCTCAAACAATAATGGGCTGACTGAGTCCGAAAGGCCCTTTTGGTCTTTTCAGCTGAAAAAAGAGAAAAGAAAATATCATTATGTATAATATATAGGATTATTTAAAGGAAAAAGTACTGATTTACCTTACAAACATTGGATGTTACATTATAAAAGGTTAAAAGCATGGCAAGTGTTGTGGTTAATATGCATTTACAACAAATATCACTTTAAAACTATCAAGAGGTAAAAGCATGGTAAGTTTTGTGGTTACTGTCATTTTACCACACCCTATCACAGTAAAACTAGGGTTACTGTGGTAAAAGCATGGTAAGTGTTGTTTTTACTGTGCTTCTACTACAAATACAACTTTGGAACTAATTGTACTATTTTTAATCTGATATATCTAAGCCTATAGCACGTCACGTGACAGGCAGTGTTTAATCATTTTGAATTAGAAAGCAATGAAACGCAAAGTCTCCGTGGAAATGGCAGATATATTTGGCAGATTAATATGGACAAACAGAAAAGACATTATACCACACATTATTAGGACAGCGTATTTAGGTATTATTTACTAGGCTACTTACCAACAGCTGACACACGTGAACTGATGCCAAATATCGCGATGTGTTCGGAACGAGACTTCTTCAGCGCGATTTCCTACTAATAAAATATAATTTTAAAAAATATCAATATACAGCAAAACAATCCAGCTTCCCTGGCAATAAGACCGAAATAATAACATAAAAAAAAAATACATAAACCACGATAAGATCTCGTGAATAAATGTTGATTAAACAGCTTCTCTGCTGCAGCCGACAGGCAGAAATAATCGAGCTGTGATCACGAAAGACGAAAAATTACGAAATAAACGTGTCCGTGGCACGAATCAATAGATTAAATTACGTGACCATACCACGAACGTTGGAGTTATCCGTGGTCTCACCACAGACTCAATCAAGTACAGCTCGCTGCATCGTGCGGTGGACATCCAACCCGGCCCACATCCAAGTGTGACGTCAGAAGATACGCCCATGTCCAAATACGGCACGTGACTCATTTCCTGCGGGGGATATCCAACCCGGCCCACATCCAAGTGTGACGTCAGAAGACACGCCCATATCCAAATACGGCACGTGACTCGCATGCGCAAAATGGCGCTGCACTTCCTGTAGGAAATGTTTACGGTTATCATATGGTTATCATAGTTATTGGTTTATAATAAAAATGGTAGGCCCACATGGTCATACGTTACATCTGCATTGCTCACTGGTTTTGTAAGTCAATGACATGGTAATACAAGTAAACAATGTACGTTAAAACAATATTTTTGTATTTCTGTTACACAAATGGTAAAAATCAATAATCATGGTTTTGCTATAATAAACGTTTAAGGGAGCATATACTTAAACTAAAACGAGTTTGTCACTTTCTTAATTATATGTGGACTCCAAATTGCACTTATATATTTACCCCTTCTAAAAAAAAAAAAAAAAATGTAAACTTTTTTACATTTCTTTCTATGTGTTTATATAAATATTGCATTTTTACAACCAAATTAAGACTTCACTTATTAATTCCTGTTATAGCAAATAAAACAATAGAACAGCAGAATGGAATTTAAGTAAACCTTAAGTTAAAAAAAAAACAATATGGTGAAACTTGAAAAAAAATATTGTGCAAGTTCATTTCAGTAATTCAACTAAAAGCTTATACTAATATATAATATAGATTCATTACATGCAAAGTGAGATATTTCAAGCCTTTATGTGTTCTAAATTTGATTATTATGGCTTACAGCTATGTTGAATTACTAAAATAAAGGAACTTTTGCACAATTTTCTAACACATAAAAACCAGTTAATCCCTCACTTATTTAGTAAGCTTGTTTAACATATCAAAATACCATCAGTTTAAAATATCTTGGTCACAAATTAATATTTTGTGTTAATACATCAAGTTTACACACATGGGTAAATTTTAATTTACACAAAACAATTAAAAAATGTATATCAATCTTTAAACAACTGAAAAATTGGAGTGAGTCTTAGTTTATTGAATTGTAATGATTAACCTCCTTAAGTTTAACTAATTTGCTCATTATCAGGGAAAATAATGATGCAATCATCATATGCAGTCACCAAATGATATGGCCAGATATAAGAAGGAAAAACTCGAGAATGATTCAAGAATGAATTTATTTATATATACATGCATTTATTTATATTATATGAAAAAAATATTTGTGGAAACACAAAATATTGTGCTACAACCAACTTATGCATATTACAACAGTTTATCATCACATTACATTATCTAAACGTGTATTGCTTATTTACATAAGCAATACACTTACATAGCAATGACTGAACATAGATTATTTACATATAGCAATGACTGAACAACTTCAAATTTTTCAATATGCAGTTACAACTGACAGAGTGACAATCAATTCTCAAATTCTCTAGAAGCAGAATAAGATTTACAGAATGTAACGTCACACATAAGCACTGAAATAATATAATTTTCATATCTACCCTTAACGTTAGTTAACGTTAACTTGCCGATACGAAATACACTCAGCCAATGTAACACACAACTCAGTTAAGAGACATCACAGGAGTTAAATGACCAAATTTGTAAGTTGAAGACAATTCATACTTCTAAAACAACATCATCAAATCTTATTCATTTGAATTACATCCATATTTTGACAATTTATTACATATCGCGGACTTTCGCGCTCGGAGCAGGTGAGTGATCAATCGCACTGCACTGACCTCATAAACTATTATTAAAGTAATAAGAGCTGCTTTCAACAGGTAACATTACATTCTCATACAACTCATTCGTATAATGTTGAAACAGTATTTATACTAAAACCGCGTGGCTTGTTTTGTGCATTTTGTTTCGCAGTTACCTTCGTCTTCTTGTCTTCTCTTCTCGATGCTTCTTCGTTAATGAGAATGTGTCCAATTTGGGCATGGGCGTGCCGGCCTAATGGCTTCTGACGTCACACTTGGATGTGGGCCGGGTTGGATGTCCACCGCAGGTTGCAGCGAGAGGCTTCTCGACTCAATCCGTGCTCCTATCACAGATTTTAGATCTGACTATCAAGGCCGGATTTACCATTGGGCTTGACTGGGCTCAAGCCCATGGGCCCCGCCCAATAGGTGGCCCCGCCCGTTTACGTTTGATTTTTTCAATAATATGTCAGTCATTTAATTTTTCATTTAAAGTTTGTTGATTGGTCTAGCATTGTTACCTGGCCCTGCCCTGCAATGAAAATTTTAATTTAATTCACTAAATTAAATGTCAGTCATCTTGAGGTTTGCTGATTGGTTATTGGCAGTTACGTAGTGCCTCGTTTACTGCCGAACCGTTGAAAAAACCTGTCTGCATTAGACAGTAGCCGCGTTTCCATTACCCTTCAAATTGCGCAAATTGAAATTGCGAATTGAAAATAAGCACAATGGAAACACGTCAATTTCGCAAAAACTCCAGTTTTTCGCAAAAAAAAAAAAAAATTACGCTCGCATGAGGTGGTTTTTCAGGCAATTTGAAAAAGGAATATTTCGCAAAACTGCAATGGAAACAGTTTTTGCGCATTTACAGTCAACTGAGTTAGAAGACGCAGTGTGTTTGAGGTCCATGTATAGCTACGCAAATAATAATATTTTTATATTATTTAATTATAACATTTAATAGGCTATATTTAGAAGACGCTTTTATGCAAAAAAGGAACAAAGCTGAGTGTGGAGCGCGCACTGCATGGCACGGAGGCGCGGCCGCGAACACTTGCATTTTCCTATCAACAGTGGAAACAACTTAAAATACTCTATAATTTCTGGTCATACAGAAAATAATAATACATTATTCCCAACTACTTGTATTTGTGTAAACTCACAATAACAAGAAAACGCTGTGCTTTTGTAAAATAAAATAAAACAATCAGACGCACTTTCATGATCTCCGTGAGCGCGAACTGAAACAAAATATAGCCTATGTAGGCTAAAGCTTGAAATGTCCACTTTAAAACGAACAAATTCGAATCGAAAGCTAATACCTTCTGATTAATCCGTATGAAATGTGCATTTCTCTCTAAAAGCGCATTTGCTTAACAGCGGAGATGGAGATGTGACTTTAGCCAAAGCAATGGTTTATTAATAATATTAATGGCTCTTCTCATTCAGCACTGCGGGAAAAACATCAATTCCAGGTTCTAATTTGGCCTTTGAAAACCAGTAAAATCGACATGTTTTCCATATTAATTTGTGAATATTTTAAATGTTTAATAAAGGAGCAAAAAGTCATAAACAAAAATCTGAAAATTCGTCGATATTTACTTTTTTGCGCAGCAGTTGGTGTAGCCAGTTCAAATTAAAATGTTGGTGTTCAACAAAAAAAGACAACAAAAAGTTGCTTTAAAAAGACAACAACCGTTCATTTTTCGTTTTTCAATTACGGGTTAAAAAAGGAAAAACGAATGGACACAAAAGTAGCCTACATGGATGGATCGTTTGGACAGAATACGAGACAGAGTTCTTTATTAAATTCGTAAAAGAAACAATAATTAAACAATAATTAGCCTATAGGAATACTGGATTCTAAATCTCAAAGAAATGCCACGATCAAAACATATGTTTTCCAGGTAAATAAGTGTTTTATTCATTTATTCTCATTCTGACCAAGACATTTGTGCATTGCAATAAACTTATGATCACTTTGAACTTTTTTAATCATTATTTATTTATTGGAAGAAAACTTTTTCAAGCTTCAATCAGTGGTCATATAAATAAATTATTACGTTTTTTTAACATGTAACACTGTCTATGGTACCAGTCACCTTTTGAAAGTAGCTTTGCACTTCAAATTGGATCGATTGGATCGATTATATTGTTACGCCATCAGATGGCCACAAATGACTTTTAAAAAACATTTGTCATTGAATCGTTCATTCAGGAGATTCGTTCAAAAATGCTGATTCATCTATGAAACAAGTGCATTTGATTGATGAATTGAATCATTCATTCAAACCCAAGTTTTTTTTTTTATAATTCAGATTAATTAAACATTTTTAATACACTTCAGCAATTAACATAAATTATGTTATTTTGTTTAGTTGTTTGTTCAGAATCGTGATCTCTATTTTTATTCTCAGTTTATCCAGAATTGTGTAGCTCTAATACATAGCTTGTGTATGTATCATTTTGTTCTATTTAAAGTAATGTATAGAAGGTAGGGCCCGAAAGTGACTCAAGCCCAGGGGCCCCCACCACCCTAAGTCCTGCCCTGCTGACTATAGCCAAGCGAGCAATAGGTGTAAAACGCCATCAAACGGATTTTATGATGACAGGACAAGACAAAATTGTAACACAGTCGACATACAGCTTTCAAGTGTCTAAACAAGTGAGCAACATCACACCATCCAGTGAGTGAGGTCAGGTTGTTGAGGTCCGTGGTGCCATCACGTGACTTCAGTTAGGCTAACAGAATCAGACTGAATTTTTATGATGGCTGGACAATGCAATAGCTACAATAACAGAGAGGTTAAAGTCTTTATGGTATTTGGTGTTGGAAAATAAATAAATACTTAAAATGTTGCGTTTCCAAATGAGAAAGCACGTCCATTGAGTGAGATCTGTTCTCTGTCATTTAAACGAATATCCGTGTGTGGACCACGGAAGATGAGTGTCATTGACTTGCGCGTTGGAGTTATCCGTGGTCTCACCACAGACTCAATCCGTGCTACTACCACAGATTTTAGATCTGACTAGCCAAGCGAGCAATAGGTGTAAAACGCCATCAAACTGGATTTGATGATGACAGGACGAGACAAAATGTCAAGTTAATTACATGCCATTGCAACACAGTCGACCTAAAGCTTATAAGTTCCTAAACAAGCCAGCAACATTACAACGTCCATGAGTGAGGTCAGGTTGTTGAGGTCCGTGGTGCCATCACGGGACTTTGGTTAGGCTAACTGAAACAAACCGAAATTTTATGATGACAGGACAATGCAATAGCTTCAATAACAATCAGGTTAACGTCATTATGGCATTTGATGTTGGAAAAGTTCACAAATACTTCAAATGTTGCGTTTCAAAATGAGAAAGCACGTCGATTGAGTGAGATCTGTACTCCGTCATTGAAACGGGTATCCGTGTGTGGACCACGGAAGGTCAGTGTCATTGACTTGCGTTGGAGTAATATCCGTGGCCGAATCACGGAATTTGGGGCGATTCCGTGATGGCTGCACGGATTTTGAGTTAAGGACCCGTGGACATTTCACGGAATCCTGTGAGACCAGGTTGCAACATAACGTATTCATTAAGCCAACGTGCAAACTATCGCAAATCAAAGTGAAAATAAGTCGCAGACGCTTAACACACAATCATCATCATTTAGAAACGAAATGATCTTACCAGGGCTGTTGCCGCTTTCTCTTATTACGGTCTTTGATTTTGACATTTTAGCTGATGATCAATAAAATGCAGCTCATATCTGTTGCTTTCGGTGATGTGCCGACCATTAAATCTGCATATAGCGCCGGAATTGAAGATCGGATTTAAATCCATTTCACAAAAACACATTTATGTGACCAGGTGTAAATGGAATCAAATCAGATAGCTATCCGATCTGAGAAAACGCATGAAGTGACCAGGTGTAAACAGCCCCTAAGATTAATAAATGCTGTAGTAGAATTGTTTGTTTTTTATTCATGTTAACTAAAGTAGGTAATAATTGAAACCTTATTGCAAAGTGTTACCACATTATAAAATCTTTCAAAAATGAAATTGTTTTATAGTATCGTTTTGGATCTCTTATAGGTTATGCCCACCCAGATTCACATGAAATCAAAAGTATTTTATTTTCAAGCTCTTTGGTGACCTGACCTCATGGCCTGTTTACCACTATAAATAATTTGTTATTCAAGAAGCTGATTACCCATGCATAAATTGCTTCCCCTCTCATGCTGAATGGTTTTCTTTTACCCTTACTGTGCAACTACCAATATCCAAAGAGGAAATACAACTGCACTGTCCTCAGGGAACCAGAGATGGTTAGTCATGTATGATCGCTGAAGAGATAGCATCTCCAGCCTTCTCGTTGTGTATTGATGGTGCTCAGGAAACTATGACAACTGAATTTCTAATGAAATTATTTGAGAAAAAACGTAACTTGAGAGCTAGCACATATTGTCTTTTTAATGAAAAAAATCATAAACATGAATGGAGATATGGCCCCATATGACCTGAATCAAAAACTTTTAGTGGATAATGTGAGACAACCTGAGCATATTTCAGACATATGGCACATGAGGCGAATGATTATGAAATTATACAACCAATACAAATCAATGCAAGTTTCTTAGGAAACTCACAAGACGGCAATCTCCAGAGAAATTAAAGGATCTTTTGTAAAAATACAATCAACACAAATTGAATTGTAAAACAAATCTGCCACGGTCCTTCTCTGGAGGCCTGTTCATCTCACAGACATGACATTGTGTCATCAATGTTGGCTGTTTTGCATGAGAAAAAAAGAATGATTTGATGTTTCTTACTTAAGCCTCTCATCAATGTTCTAATCGCACTGAAAGATTATTAGGCTGCTCTTTAACCATTTAGATTGTTTTGGAGTTCTCCAGCCTTTTGTGTGCTGCCCCTGTGAGATCCTGAGGTACTGATGTTACCATGGTGATCAGTTGCCTCTTCTCAAAGACCAAAACATTTTTTTCTCTCTCGTTGTGGGAAACTGTGCTGGAGCTGATCATGTTTTTCTGGGTCAGATGAATCAAACATAACGTGGTTAAGCCCCTCACAAAGATCATTACTCATCTAAGAATCCATTTTAATCATGTTTATTAAAAGTGAGGACAATTGTTGCTTAGAAGGAGTCTCAAAAAAGCACTGTTGCTTGTTTCAGCACCACGGACAGAGACGACGAACACAGAGGCCTCGGGGGAGAAAGACAAAAGAAATTATAGAAGAAACAAAAGAAATTAGAACTAAAATAAGAATTCAATGCTGTCTTAGTCTGACGCAACATGCCTGAAACATAAACTTCTTATATTCTGTAATAGGCAAATCTCTTCTTGATTACTGTAATAGATTGTCCCATAAAATGCATCATTTTGTTGTACACTCATACAGAGCACCTAATAAAATAATGCGCAAACTTGAGTCTGCTGCATAAAATGATTGATCAATACTCATTCAAAAATACTGAATTGCAAAATGTTATATTTCTGCATTATATGCTATGCCTTTCATTGTTTGGCAATGATTACAGTTTTTTACAATTGCAAACAAACTTAAAGTACGTTTTCTAAACTCGTAACACAGCAACACCTATAGCACACTATTAGCCAAGTAGTTCATTTTCTGGCCAAAAACACATATTGTTACAGTTTTTCTGAATTGCTAAAACACTAAACTCCATTCTCTGAACCAAATTCTCAATAGTCTAAACCAATTTGTAAAATAAATCACTCTTTCTGTAAAACATTAAACAAGGTCAGGTAGTTAAAACGCTGTTTGCAAATCTCATGCATTCTTTTTGCTAAACTCTAAACACATTCTCACTCTCTAAAACACATTTTGCACTGTGATCCACTTATGCTTCAATACACAAGCAGGCAAAAGTTAAACACAACTGCAACACAGTTGTCATCGTTTACACACAACGACTCAGAATTGTTCACACTTATTTCTAATGATGTGACCAAACCAACTGTACATAATACAAGTCAGTTCAGAGTGCCAAAATTGACTCAAAATGTTGCACTGAATGTTGATACCAACAATGGATTGAAACAATATAAGAGGGAGACAAGGAAGAGTATGAGTATAAGAGGAGGTGAACAAGGAGGAAGGACGAGAAAGAGCAAGGTGTGGAGAATGTTGTCAAGGCTGGATCTGCTTTAGGGTTTTTCCCTTTGCCTGCAGAGATGACATTGTCTGTGATGTGGAGAAAGTCCTCAGGCCGGACCAACATGAAGACATGACGCAGAAGCAGAATAAAATCTCTCTCACTGACTGTGATTTTACAGTTGCACAACTCTTCTGAGTGTACTTTACTGTAACATGCTTTTCATTTAGAGTTTTTTACTGGAACCTTTTTGGCTTTTGCAGTTGGGTCACTGTATTTTCACAGTATGCAAGTGCTGAATATACAGACATTCGATAGGCCTACTATTCAATATTCAGTACTATACTATACTTGTAGTGCATAAAGTGTACAATTTATTCACCTTACTACGTAAGTTGTCATTACTATACTTTTTTACATAATTGCAAAATTTGTTTACTTTGTTACAATATACTTTTTTTTCAGTAACTGCATGCTTTGGATTCTGTGTTCTCCATTTTTTGATAACGAATGATCTGTAGTGTTTATAATATTGACTCGTGTGTATGATCTGAAAGCATTGTTTGATTTTGCCAGAAGAGTCAGAGGTTCTGTGAATGTGGTTTCAAAATTTGGTTTTGTGTTTAAGGTTTTGAGCAAGTGAGTGAGGGTTTTAAGAAATGTGTTTTAGCAATGAATAAAATAAAAATTTTATATAAAAAATACTAAATAAAATAATGAATTGCATTGCCCCTGTTAGAAAATGTGCAAAGTTGAGTCTAATGCATACAATTATTGATCAAAACTCACCTGAATATTTCATTAATGAAAATACTGAATTGAAATTGTTATGTATGTCTATATTATATGATATGCCTTTCATTGTTTGGCACTGTTCAAATCCTCCTAATCCAATTAAAAGGTCTTTACGTGTCTTTTCTCGTGGCAAAGTATTTTTGATTAAATGCAATACATTTTCTCATATGTATTTTCTCGTTATTTCATCTGACTCCATAAATGAAAAGGTTTTAATGAAATCTGTGCATCATTAAAAGTGAGCGAATGTTTGACTATTCTTTTTAACTCTTTAATGAAAATAATGTCAAAGTCAGTTAGAATAATCAAATGTAATAATTTATTATGTCAGGTAAATGTATCACGCCAATTTCATAATCAGTTCAAGGATAATCAATACAATAACATCAAATGCTCTGGATTAAAGAGAAGAGATGCAAACCTAACATTAAAATACATGATGCTAAGAGTTTTGGTCACTCTCAGCATCATGGGCCAACTTGAGTTACAACAAGGCCAATAGCCCTTTTCTGCATTTCATTATATAGACAGAACCTCTTTCACATGGAAACATCTGCTAACAATGGGAATTTACATTCAGAGTTGACACCTTTTGGGGGTATGAGACCATTTGTCTAGAGACCACCTTCCTTTGTGTGCCAGTTATCTCTAAACTCTTAAAAACCTTTGTTTTACTTATTTGGAAATGAGACATTTGTACCAGTCGCACTGAGACATTTCAAATGATACCAAACATTTATAAAACTGTATGATAGTTGTTCACATTAAACCCTATGGATTTTTAGTTGAATTTCACGTGATCTCAGATTGAGAGACGGGGAGTGGAGGAAGAGGGGAAGAAATGTAGATCAGGATGACTCGGAGGTGAGACTTTCATCTCGATAGTGCACAAGGGGGAGTTCAAATGTTAATTTCCAGCAAGGTCCTTTGTCTACTCGAGGAGTGGTCATTCCTCAACCAGTTCTTCCAGTTTTTCCAGTCTTACACTCTTAAAGTAACAACATGTAACTTTTCAACCTTCATAATATATTTCCAAGACCCTTGTGACAGTACATCGACTTACAATAGGTTGAATGAGACGTCTGCCAGAGCCTGACGGGGTCTGTATCGCTTTTACTGGCACTATGTAACTTCGGGGTGCGGGTAGTAACCAGCGCTCAAAAAGAACTACAAAATTCGACTGCTTTACGGCATACGTCACTTTGCCCACCACTTCCTCAAATGTGGCCAACCAGCGCGTGTGTTTTTTGTACGTCTGTTTTCGTCATGGCTGAAGCAGCAGCGAAACGTAAGAAGTCCAAGGTTTTGTCGGAGTAGAGTCGGAAGAGGAAAAGGGAGAGTGATAAACTGAAAGGCAGGACGAGGATCAATATTGGTCGAGCGTTTGCTCGCTGGCGTTAGCTTATGGAGGAGGAGAGTTACCAGACCGATGCTGACTTGGCCGTCATGCTGTTGAACTAGTAAGTAACTGTAAATTGCTTGCATACTATCTTTAGTTTTTCTAATCTGTTGTCTGCCTGGCTACGTTACGGAAACTATCTGGTCCTCCATTTATCTTCATGAATCAGCTAGTAGATGAGCGAATTATCAATCTGGTAGCTAGTAAACACTAACATGGTAGTTTTAGATGGTTAGGATGCTATCACTATCATTCTCGTTCAGATTTGAGCATTGCAATCGACATGCAAATCGCAAATGTTTGAGTTAAAATGTTTAGTCTACTAAACATGTATAAATTATGAAAGGGGGAAGATTAATAATATTATCATTGCCCATATGAAAAAAACCTGCATGCTTCATATACAGTAACCGTAAATCATTTTACGACAGCGGTAATGGACAATTCCGCTTCCAACCTGTAGGGCGACCGCAGAGGAAAAGTTCCATGTTGTTGCTTTAACACAGCAACACACCTACAGTACATCACACAATTAGCTGGTTCATTTTCTGGCCAAAACCACATTTTGTTAAATAAATACAAACTCCACATTTAAAAAAACTAAAAACCTTTTTCTACATATATACTAACTATATCAAAAGACAGTGAAGGGATGAAGATGAGGATGAGGATTGCTGGGAATCTCTGGTGCGAGCTGGAAGAGTCTGTGTAACGAGACCAGACAGTGAACTGGAGGGAGTCCAGGCTTGACATGGTGAGGCTGATGAGGTTGAACAGGTGCAGGTGATTAGAATTTATGGTCAAAAAGACAGACGTTGTGCCAATTGTGTTTAGAGTTTTGAAGATTGGACAAATGGATGTTGGCAATTGAAAAAGACTGTAAATTGTTTCATATTGCTTTAAAGTGAAATAATGTAATCTTTTCTATTCTATAATGTTGCTGCCACACAAAATGAAACGCAACATCTCTGACAACTTATTTCGCTGCACTGAGTGATGTTGTTAATTCACCACCATCCTTATGCTTCCTTGCAACCCAAAGCAATATTCTCATAAACGAAATCGTGGGTAGATCGGAAATGAAATGTTAGCACAGTTCAGCTCAGTCAATGCAATTCCCCTCTCGTCTGTCCTCTGAGGTAAGTACTCTGACAAGACTCTTTTGTGTAGAATGCTATATGACCTGTGTGAGGTTTTACACAGGAGAGGCAGACATCAGAGCGGGAAACTCTGTGATTGTGGTGCTTCATTTGAACTGTGGAGGGGGTAAGAGAGCACCATTATTCTCTCAAAACCTCAGTCAAGTACAGTAAAAGCTCTCATATCATGGCTGACTCTTACAGTGTGTATTGTCTTGTCCTTGTGTGAGTGCGGTTTTGAGTGTGCTCAGGCTGTAGACTCTCTCGTCTGCATCATGCATGTGTGAAGCATGGTGCCAAGAGACCACCACTCCTGAACTCTTCGGTTCAGTGTCGGGGTCTGGACATTTTAGCTCCATGTTTCAACTATTGTTGAGCACACGGGTTGAGTGTTCATTCCCTCATGTGTGCTCCAGTCTGAGTTTGTTTTAGAAAGCAGGTTGTGTGACATACCTGGATATGTTTACGGATAAGTGAGCAAATAACCTGAACATGTACACTTCAGGCAGATCCATAGACCACAATGCAAAAGCCCCGGAAGAAGCACACCATACTTCTTTCGTTTAATGGCCATCTACCTACATCTTTTCTTATCTTTTTAATCTTTAATACATTTTTTTATTACTTATTATTGGAAGATACAAAGGTCCGAGGCTCTACAATTGGAGAAAGCGTAATGGCCAGCTTTGATCACCAATCACATTACAGCCTTGACGTCTGTGACGATGTCATAAGCTACCCCCTGTGTTTGTTTGGTTTATATTTTTTTGCATAAATGTTTGTTTCTCGTTGTTTGTTTAAATATGAGTTTGGTAACTTTTTCTAGTCTAAGGTGCACATTAGACTGATGATAAAAGACACCAAGAGTTGTATTTCTTTATTTAGAATTTACATCAGCTATATTAGTTTATGTCACCATTTTCAAAACTTACCTTCTGGGTTCATGTCTGCAGCATGGTTCCAGGGGTGGGGGTTTAAGAGAAAGTGCGGCCTTCCTGTTCCTCATTTTATGCCATCCCAAGGAATTCTGGGTACTGTAGGCATAGTCCATTTCCCAGTGTGAGCAGGGGGTTATTGTTTCATTGTTTCATTGTGTTTATTTTGATAGTATGTAGAAATGTATTGCTGTTTATTATTTGTATTACTTTCCTTGTAAAATTGGTGTTAATGTATTTTGAATTTATTTTCATTTAAAGGGATAGTTCACTTTGAAATTAAATTTTGGTATGTTTTAGCTTACCTCAAGGGCATCCAAGATGTAGGTGTCTTTTTCCGCAGTAGTTTCAATTTTGAAATTTTTAGGTCAAACCGTTTTTGTCTGTCAGTCATATCATGCAGGCCTGTGGTCACGGTCTCAAAGAGCATTAGAGTCCAAATTAAAACAATTCCCTATCGTCCAAATTAAACAATTCCCCATCGTAAGTACACATTGATGGCCTAAGACACGAAACGAGCGCTTTGTGTGAGAAAACGAACAGTATTTATATCGTTTTTACCTCTTATACACAGCCACGTCCAAGTGATCTGTGGGCGTGCGCGCATCCTGGTGTGTGACGTGTACACAGACTGGTGCATAGATATATACACTAGATGTCGCCTTGGCTACGGCAGTTCATTGGAACGAATGTCTTTAAGGCGACATCTGTGTACACGTCACACACCAGGATGCGCGAGCGCCCTGAGATCACTTGGACGTGGCTGTGTATAAGAGTTAAAAACGATATAAATACTGTTCGTTTTCTCACACAAACCGCTCGTTTCGTGTCTTAGGCCATCAATGTGTACTTACGATGGGGAATTGTTTAATTTGGACGATGGGGAATTGTTTTAATTTGGACTCTAATGCTCTTTGAGGGGGTGACCATAGACCTGCATTATATGACTGACAGACAAAAACGGTTTGACCTAAAAATATCTAAATTGAAACTACTGCGGAAAAAAAGACACCTACATCTTGGATGCCCTTGAGGTAAGCTAAAACATACAAAAATTTAATTTCAAAGTGAACTATCCCTTTAAGTTTATTTATGTATTATGTATGTGTACATATTATTTAAATTCCCTATTATTATGAAATGGTTGAACCTTTCAGCATAAAATAATTTATTTTGTCTGTGCAGTCAGTGCTGGTGAGGGACCTCCATGAGGAGGGTCACCTTTAGTGTCTTTGTTTGATATTTTTGATTTGTTATTATTTTTCTGAAGTCAATAAAAATTTGAATTGACTGCAAGCAGTGTCTCCTGCCTTTGCTCTGGTCATGTCCCCACAAAGTCATTGCACTTCTTCATTCAAAGTTGTGCGACAGTCAATCACTGTTTGCGGATATCATAGAAATGAATGAGAAGTGCCATAAACTAAATTATACCTGCCGTGCAATTGTCTGTGACTTCTCTTGTAAAACAGCATTTTTTTATTCAGTGTAAACTCTAAAATTGGACTAATCCAAAATGAATGTTTAAGAGGAAGCATGTTGAAGATTAGCCAATGGGCTGTCGCTTAATTAAATTATAAGCTATTTCCTCACAAAAGCAGCTTATTCAGCATATGAAGCCTCTCCTCCATTGACATCAATTTAAAAAAAAGGCCTCTTGTCTCCTTAGCAGGCGTTAGACTTTTTTCTGCTAAGGTTGCAGGTTTGCCTTTAAGTGGCTTTGCTTAGCGTCCATTTCCATTGTGACTCCTGGATTTGACTGAACATATTCACGGCCAAATTTTTGGAGCCGGTATCCACCTTATTTTTCACATCAGAGTGGGCACTAATTTCTGATGATTGTCCTGATGTAGTTTATATTCCTTGATTGAATTTTTTTTTATAAACAAATGTTACGATCCCCAATTACTTCCATTTTTCACGATTTCAGACTCAGCCTACTATATATAACTATGAAAATCTCTCAATGTTTTGAAAATCTCTCAAACAATTGTTGTTCTATTATTAGAGACTACAAAACTATCACAGAGTCAAGCAGCATGCCATAAGCACCAGGTCCTTCAGCTCCACTCACTCGTTCACAATCGCCAGAATACTAACCTGCCACATCTGTCACACCTCATCAAACACCCTTCATAAGAACACAGCACACACTCACACGTTGTCCGGTCTCAGCATGAGCGTGATCCTTACACGACTACCAACTTGTTATTACTTGCCTTCATCAATCCTTCAGTCTGGAGTCTTCTAATCATCTGTGTGCTCCTCATACCTCCCCGCAAAAGAGAAAAAGACTCTTAAATTAAGTGTGACTTTCCATTTAACTGCTATTGTTCGTCACTTACCTGCATGGTGATCCAAAAGATTGAATTCCTATCTGTGAATGAAAATCCTGTTTTATGACAATATTATTTCTGTCAGGACCACTACCGTCAAATATGATTGGCAATTAGCATACAGTTTGGATTGGCGGTATGATTACGTTCTGGGAGAGAACTCCCTGCGCATCCATGCAGCCTAGCATGGATTAGAGCAGGGAGAGCAGCAATAACCCCCCTTGGGGTAAACAGAACAGAACCAACATGAAAGTTTGCAAATATATTTAATTCAAGATTTTAAAGTACAACATAATTCAATAATTTATTCTGATTCAAGGGGAATCAGAATGCCAAATCCTGACTGGGCGAGAGGAGGAGCTGGGGATGGAGGAGGGTAATTAGCTCCTGAGAAACGTGATAGCTGCTGATAATACTGAAGTAGCTTATATATGTATATGGTGATAGGCATTCCTATAGAGCTGGTAAGTCCCGCCCCTTCCGCTAACCCCACTGGACCTCTAGGTTGAAAAATCGTCAATGCAAGTGAATGGGAGAAAATAATTATTTTCTGGTCCCGTTTGAATTATGCCATGAATGTGAACATATGTTGTCTGTGAATTTTTTATATAACTTTTCGTGTAAAGAATGCTACAATTTAGCGGGTAGAAGTTTGATACGGTTAGACTTTGTTTGAGAGCACTTTGTGGTCTGTTTGGTAGATATGTTTATCTTAATGGGGTTCTTTATGGGGAAGAGGTCTCGCTGCTAAATGTGTATTTTCCTCCAAATTTTTCCCCTGAATTTCTCATCTCAACCCTTGCTAAATTCTCTGTATATCCCTCTGAAACACTTATAATAGGAGGGGATTTTAACTGCTTGATGAACCCTTTGATGGACAAATGGCCTATTAAATCCCTTTCATACTAAGCAGTCAAAGGCATTAGTAGCTATTTGTGAAGAACTAGACTATTTGGATGTTTGACGAACTTTAAACCCCACACAAAGGGACTTTACCTTCTATTCTGCCCCACACAAATGCCATACAAGAATTGACTATTTTCTAACTAATAAGCTGTTTTTGCAATCGGTCGCTTGCTGTGAGCTGGGTAACATTTTGGTATCAGATCATGCCGCTGTATATTTAGATTTATTAGTTCAGGGAGTCCCACAACGAACAAGAAGGTGGCGTTTTAACACTAGCTTACTCAAGGATTCGGCTTTTCTCTCTTTTTTCTGTGCAGAACTTAAAATGTTTCTTTCAATTAACTCTACTGATTCAGTGAGCCCATCTTTAGTATGGGAAACTTGCAAAGCATATATTAGAGGGCTGATTATTTCATACTCGTCTAGCAAGCGACACAGACAATTGGAAAAACAGAAACTTCTTGAAACTGAACTTGATAATGCTAAAAAGGAATTTAATGCAACATCAGATTCTAAAATACTTGGAAAAATATCTAACATTAGGACCTCTTTGGATTTGTTGTTAACACAAAAATCTAATACAATTTTTTTATTTTCGAAGCAAAAATTGTATGAGCATGGTAACAAACCAAGTAAATATCTTGCTCAGCTGACCAAGGTTAGGGCAAACCAACAATTAATTACCTCTGTGTTGGACACATCTGGCAAACGACATTTTGATAATTCTTCAATTAATGATGTGTTCAGGGAATTTTATTCGGATTTATATAAATCTGAAAAATGTGTGGATGGTGCAGAGCGAATGTATTCATTTTTTAATAATTTACCCTTGAAAACTCTTCCACAAGCTTATAGGGACCTTCTTGATGCCCCAGTTAGTAGAGAAGAGGCTATGCAAGCACTTCAGAGTCTCCAGGCCGGTAAAGCACCGGGCCCGGATGGTATAAGTTCTGAATTATATAAGGAATTCCATTATGTTCTGCTGTATCCCTTTCTTGAGATGTTAAACCACTCTTTTGATAAAGGATTGCTACCTGATTCACTAAGAGAGGCTGAAATCTCATTAATTTAAAAAAAAGGGAAAGATCCAGAGGATTGTGGATCTTACAGGCCGATAGCACTGCTCAATTCTGATTTAGATGTTATACACTTTTTCTGGTTATAAGATTAATTTAACAAAATCTGTTGCTTTACCATTGGGCAGTCTTACCACGGAAACACAAATGCTTTCCTCTTTCCCTGTTAAATATTCCATGTCAGGTTTTACCTATCTAGGGCTTCATATAACCCCAACATTCCAACTTTTATTTAAAAGTAACTTTGATCCTCTTTTGAAAAAATTCATAGTGATTTGCAGAGGTGGAATGCTCTTCCCGTATCTTTTTTGGGAAGAATTGCTACAATCAAAATGAACATTTTACCTCGTTTAATGTACCCCTTAATGATGCTGCCTATTTTACTTTCAAGCAAAGTTATTAAGGAGCTTAATGGATGGCTTTCTTGTTTTATATGGAGTAAAAGGAAACCAAAGTTTAAAAATGAGCAAACTACAGCTCCCTAGTCATAAGGGTGGTCTAGATGTTCCCAATATCAGATTGTATCAGCTGGCGTGTCAGCTTCGTTTTGTGGCGGATTGGTTGAAGAATGATCCAGGTTCTATTTGGCTTGATCTTGAAGCCTCACAATCTCTGTGCCCTCTTCAGAATCTTTTGTTTGTTGTCAACCCTAAAAAGCTAAAAGTTCTATATGATAGCCCAATCGTACGGAACACTCTTAAAGCTTGGGCGCAGTCACGCAAGTTAGAGGGTAGGTTTAATTTGACATCAGCTCTTACACCAATTCAAAATAATCCAGATTTTTCTCCTGGTACTGATGACTGTCTCTGGGTTTAACCTTCTTTAGGTATTGTGAGGCTGAAAGATATATTTGAGGGTTCATCACTTCTGTCTTTTGAACAGTTGTCTGCTAAATTTAATCTGCCAAAACATCATTTCTTTAGGTACTTGCAGCTAAGGGACTTCATTGGTAAAAAGACCACTTTGTATACTGATAATTCTAGGACAGAAATTGAGAAAATACTACTAGAAGACACGAGACAAAAAAAGATATCTCATATTTATGTTACACTGAGTTTGACTCTCCCAGGGGACACAGATAATCTTAGACAGATGTGGGAAAATGATTTGTAGTAAATATCTCCAGAGAGGATTGGGATTTAGTCTGGGATCATGCTAAAAGAATATCAGTGTGTAACAGAGCACGTGTTATTCAATTCAAAATAATACGTCAGCTACATATTACCCCTTATATCAGGAATAAAAAGGAACCCAAAACTTTCCCCCAATTGCTCAAAATGTAAAATATCAGTTGGTAATTATATTCACTGTATTTGGTATTGTCACAAAATTCAGTTGTTTTGGAAGAAAATCGCAGACCACATTGGCAACATTCTGGGAATGACAATTGATGTTGATCCTTGTTCATTTATTCTAGGTCTGCCAGCTGGTATTGTTTTGAATAAATATCATAAAAGACTTTTTAGTATCTTAACTTTTGCTGCAAGAAAGAACATTTTGACGTTCTGGATAAGTGAGAAGAATCCTTCAATTAAAAAATGGCATAGCCTTGTGAAAGAGCTCATCCCAATGGAATTTTTAACATGTATACTACATTCTTCTACAGACGTTTTCAAACGAATCTGGACACCGTATTTGGACTATGTTTCTCTTACTTTGGACAATTGCTTATATTTTTCTTGAAAACTGTTGTAATGGCTCACGACAAGAAGCCTATTCCTGTAAGTGTTGATGTATCTTCCCTTGTAACCTATTTATTTGATCAATAATTGATTTGAGAATTGTGCATTTACTGTAAGGTCTGCCTGAACTGTTGTTCTTTTTTTTTTTTCTTTTTTTTTTATGCTTTGTTTGTTCTGTTGGAAAAAAATGAAAAAAATTCAATAAAAATATCCCCCCCCCAAAAAAAGAGCAGGGAGAGCAGCAATAACCCCCCAAAACAAAACCATATGCCAATATCCCCCAAACCCAACTGACAGCGCAATCTGGATGCTTTTGTAGTTACCTGAGTGAGCCAAGGCAACAAGCATGTTGCCAATACCTGAAAAGCTTGAGCAACAGCATGCTACCAACAATACCAGAAAGCCTTAAGCAACAAGTATGTTGCCCTTACCTAGATGGCCTAAACGAGTGTGTTGCCAATACCCACATAAGCCATAGCAACAAGCTGTTGCTTGTTGTCAAAACCGAAATGTTTAGCAGTAAACATGCATATTGCAAGGAATGACATACCACCTGAAATGAAGAAGTGAAAATTAGATATCAAAAATGAATCAGCTGCTTGCTTGTTGTATATCCTCAGTCCAGTCCAGTTTCTTTGAGTGATACCTGTGAGCTAGAGATGAGAGATGGAGATTTCCTTTTCAATTATCTTTTTCATTGGAAATAAGTACTGAAGTACACAATACTGAAGTAATCCTGGTGGAAACTTCCGGTTCACACAGAATTAGCAATACATGTGGATACAGCTGGATGGTTTAATGTAACAATAATTCTGCTGTGGCACAGCTTTAAAAAAGACATAGTAAACAGTCACAATTCAGTTGAATCACTTCAGCGTTATCGGTTAACTAGTTCTTGGAAACACAGCGTTCTTAAAGCTATAGTGCATTGTATACCGTGCTCTCATTTTAATGTATTGTTTTTTTGAACAGCTTGCATCTTCATAGGCTGAAATTCAACATGGTGGTATATTTAAGCTGCGTATATATATATATATATATATATATATATATATATATATATATATATATATATATATATATAAACTATTATTGAAACACTGCTTGTTCTAAGGTCTATCTAGTGGCTATAAAAAAACTGCTTGCTTTAAAAGCTGTTAGTTGCTATTGGTAACATGGTTGTTTTACTTTCAAGGTTATTTAGCCCATTCGTTAATTGGAACATGGCTGTGTTTTAGGCTTATACCTGGTGTCATTGTCACATGCTGGCTAGGCTTATCAGGCATCAGTAATATGCTGTCATTCAGCAACATTGCTATCAGTACTGTATGGTGGTTGCTAGATGCTTGGATATATTTTTAGTCACAAATATGTAGATTTGAATAAATTCCAATCACTAGACAAGTTATTTGTTGACGTGTACTGCGTACACTGTCACCTGTCAATAATGTCATAACATTGTTATACTTGGTTGTAGTTTACTTCTGTAGAAAAGAGAAAAATATATATATACACATTTTGTTATTATCGGAGCACTTTCTAGCACCCCTCCCAGAGACCCCAAGAAGGCCGGGTATTCTGCATTGCCGTTTGGCCCGTAGGCACACACGACAGTGAGAGACCTATCCCGAACCCGTAGGGGACTCCGTCATTCTACTTGGGGACTTCAACGCCCACGTGGGCAACGACAGTGACACCTGGAGGGGCGTGATTGGGAGGAACGGCCCCCCTGATCTGAACCCGAGCGGTGTTCAGTTACTGGACTTCTGTGCTAGTTACAGTTTGTCCATAACGAACACCATGTTCAAGCATAAGGGTGTCCATCAGTGCAAGTGGCACCAGGACACCCTAGGCCGTAGGTCGATGATCGACTTTGTGGTCGTTTCATCTGACCTGCGGCCGTATGTCTTGGACACTCGGGTAAAGAGATGGGCGGAGCTGTCAACTGATCACCACCTCGAATACTTCGAGGATCTCCTCAATCCCGCCGTCACGTCTTCCATTGAGGAAGCAGAGGCTAAGGTTTAGAGGTGGACTCGTCCATCACCCAAGCTGAAGTCACAGAGGTAGTTAAGAAACTCCTTGGTGGCAAGGCACCGGGGGTGGATGAGATCCGCCCTGAGTACCTCAAGTCTCTGGATGTTGTGGGGCTGTCTTGGCTGACACGCCTCTGCAGCATTGCGTGGGGGTCGGGGACAGTGCCTCTGGGATGGCAGACAGGGGTGGTGGTCCCTCTTTTTAAGAAGGGGGACCGGAGGGTGTGTTCCAACAACAGGGGGATCACACTTCTCAGCCTCCCTGGGAAAGTCTATGCCAGGGTACTGGAGAGGAGAATACGGCCGATAGTAGAACCTCGGATTCAGGAGGAACAGTGCGGTTTTCGTCCAGGCCGTGGAACACTGGACCAGCTCTATACCCTCTCCAGGGTGCTGGAGGGTTCATGGGAGTTTGCCCAACCAGTCCACATGTGCTTTGTGGATTTGGAGAAGGCATTCGACTGTGTCCCTCGTGGCGGCCTGTGGAGGGTGCTCCGGGAGTATGGGGTCCGGGGTCCTTTGCTAAGGGCTGTCCGGTCCCTGTACGACCAAAGCAGGAGCTTGGTTCGCATTGCCGGCAGTAAGTCAGATTTCTTCCCGGTGCATGTTGGACTCCGGCAGGGCTGCCCTTTGTCGCCGGTTCTGTTCATAATTTTATGGACAGAATTTCTAGGCGCAGCCAGGGGCCGGAGGTTGTCAGGTTTGGGGACAACACGATTTCATCTCTGCTCTTTGCGGATGATGTTGTCATGTTGGCCCCTTCAGACCAGGACCTTCAGCATGCACTGGGATGGTTTGCAGCCGATCAGCACCTCCAAATCTGAGGCCATGGTCCTCAGTCGGAAAAGGGTGGCTTGCCCACTTCAGGTTGGTGGAGAGTTCCTGCCTCAAGTGGAGGAGTTTAAGTATCTTGGGGTTTTGTTCACGAGTGAGGGAAGGATGGAACGGGAGATTGACAGACAGATCGGTGCAGCCTCTGCAGTAATGCGGTCGATGTACCGGTCTGTCAAGGTGAAGAAAGAGCTGAGCCGCAAGGCGAAGCTCTCGATTTACCGGTCAATCTACGTTCCTACTCTCACCTATGGTCATGAGCTTTGGGTCATGACCGAAAGGACAAGATCCCGGATACAGGCGGCCGAAATGAGCTTTCTCCGCAGGGTGGCTGGGCGATCCCTTAGAGATAGGGTGAGAAGCTCGGTCACTCGGGAGGAGCTCAGAGTAGAGCCGCTGCTCCTCCACATCGAGAGGGGTCAGCGGAGGTGGCTCGGGCATCTGTTCCGGATGCCTCCTGGACGCCTTCCCGGGAAGGTGTTCCGGGCACGTCCCACTGGGAGGAGACCCCGGGAAAGACCTAGGAAACGCTGGAGAGACTGTCTCCCGGCTGGCCTGGGAACGCCTCGGTGTCCCCCCGGAAGAGCTGGAGGAAGTGTCTAGGGAGAGGGAAGTCTGGGTTTCAGTCTGGCATTTAAAGTCTGTGTAGAGAGAATGGTGTCGTCTTAGCGGCCCCAAATTTAATAACAAATGATCGTTGCGACGGAAGCGAATCAATCAAAACTAACTTTAGCTGGAAAATAACTTTATTAGAGAGCCGCTATAAAGCCAAACAATCTCTGTTACCTTAAATTATACGTTTATCTCTGTAAAGCTGCTTTGACACAATCTACATTGTTAAAAGCGCTATATAAATGAAGATGACTTGACTTGACTTGACATGACATTTTGTTATTATATTTTTTACACACTACCCCCATCACGACTGAGGCTGATAGAATGGTTACATCCTGATGTTAGAGGCATATGTTGAGCACTATAGATCCAATCTTATGGAGGAAGCATCACCCCAAGCTGGAGCAAGCAAGGACACATGGCAACAAGTGTGTTGCTGTAGCCAATTTAACAATTGTATGGGATCTTTTGGGGGAAGCTTACACCCCTAGCGGCAGCAAAAACTGATTCAAGCATGTTGTATAATCACAGAACTATTGCTAAAACTAGTGTAGTTTGGCTGGGGAAGCATACACCCTCAATACAAGCTCATTTTAAGAACTTTCATTGGCTAAATATTTGTAAAACAGACAGACAGGCGTAAAGGGTGACCAATAGCATTAATAAAAAAAATAATAATAAAAAAAACACCACCAAAAAAAAGGGCACTTTGGAGTGTAAGGGCAAAAATGACAACACATAGCAACGCACATAGCCAATATGATCGCATGAGCCTAGCAAGAGCATTTTAATGAAAACGACAAAGTTAGATAAGCCCAAGCCGCACGTATAGCATTAGCAACAAGCATGTTGCCAATACCCTGATAGATTTCAGCAATGAGCATTAAAAAATGACTTAGCTTAGCTTTGTGAAGACTTTCAGAGATGAATGGAGAATGAATTGAGTCGAGTCCTGTGTCAATACTGCAGCGATGCGAGCAGCAATGCAGACTGAGGTCACTTCCAAATCTGGCAACTTATGTAGCCTGGAAATCCAGACCTAAATCTAAGGCCCCATTTACACTGCATGGTTCAAGTGACCCGATTCCGATTTTTTCCTCTCATGTGGCACAGATCGGATATGACCGGTGAACGTGTAAGCAGGAAAAAAACGCATGGATTCCGATTTCCTCAGATCGGATTCAGGCCTCACTCATATGTGGTAATAAATCGGATATGAATCGGATACGTGCATTTGCGTGTGCCATGTAAGCAGACAAATCGGATATTCCCCAGTAAATGCGAGTCGTACGTCATTAAAAAAGTGACGTCAACTCAGGTGGACACCACCAACTGAGATCACATGACTTATTATAGGTGCGATGGAGGACGAAGGCTACACACAGTCTTTTATGAGCATTGGTGACAACCGCACACGCAACATTTCAAAAGTTTCTCGTCGCATACGAACGTTGCTGACCCACAGTTCTTGACCCCAGGTTCCAACAACGCGATCCCACCAGTCTTGAGTCCTTTGCCGCATCCAAACCTCCCTTTGAACCGATGTTGCAGCGATCATCGCTAAATTCGCCCAGGCTGCAACAAGGGCTCTCCTCTTTTTTCTCCGCCATACGAGACCAATGTTTTGCTGACTTTTTTGCTGACTTTTCTAAATATTGTGGAAAGCAAAACACTGGATAATTTTATTTGCATCTGCATCCATTGCATTTCGTGCTGTTTTACTTCCTTTTCCGGGTCAGAACGTCTACATTTGGTAGTTTCGGCAGTGTATAGTGTAAATGCAAAAATCGGATACAGGCCACTTTTAAAAGATGATGTAAGCGGGTCGTCAAAAAAAATCGGATATAGTCAGCAAATCGGATTTGGGCATCAAGTACTGCAGTGTAAATGCAGCCTTAAAGATTAATGGTCTGGCGTCGACTAATGAAAATCGGCCAGCTCGAGGGGCGACACCAAGCATGCATTTGAAAATCTCACTGCACGCAATTGGATAACCCTACGACCAATCACAACAATAAACCCCATACGCTTAGCTACCAGTGGAGCTAACTGGTAGATTATACTCTTACCATATACGGTCGTCAAAACAGCAAAAACGTCCTTCTTGCAAAGGAACGATTCGAGCGGCGTCTTCTGTTCTTGCTATGCTTGATAATAAATTTTGTAATTATTTGTAACCAGGTGATGGTTAGGGGCCTTAATGCTTTTAATGTGAATAAGAGACATTTCTGCAGAGAATGTACTGAAGGGTCCTTTAAGAGGCATCAGGTGACGTCATCCCATATGCGAACGAACAAATGAGCATGAACGTGCGATGAGGAAATCACAGAGTTATACTGCATGTGTGTGTGACTGCTGTTCGAGTGTTATTTGTCATCATTCAGGGAGTTGGATCTTTATGCTGGATTGCGTGAATGTGTGAGTGTGACTGAGCTAACGCACCACATGTACAGATGAGGCCTGTTTGCGTGGAAGAAGTGATTTATTAATGTGTAACGTAAGAAACACAGGAAAAAGTGAGTAATATCCACACTGTCATTTCAGTATTTTGTGAGTGTTATTTCAGTCTAACTGTTCATGCAGTTCTAAGATGTTATGTTTTCTTTCCAGAAGTACCACTACCGTATTATTATTATTGGTATTTCATTATTTGCATTGTTCTTTATTATTGCACACAATAAGAGGCGACAAATAGTACTTTTATATTTCCTTTATTTTGGGGTGAACAGTTTACTGTGTTCCAAAGATACACTGGCACTGTATTTTGTTTAATTGTGGGTTTTCTGCCCTACGTACCTACAAGAAAAGAAACAGAAACTCCTAACTAATTATAAGGAATAGAATACAAACCCCACTTATATTTGTTGGTCCTGTGTCATTTTCCTGCGGCCACATATTTATAATTATATATTTAATTATTAATTCCCTGGTGCAATAGGGTGCTTTTGTAAGTAAGTTACATAACCTTTCTGGAATACCCCCCAGGATGAGCTTAGAAGAATCTAACAATCCTATGTCATGTCAAATTGTCGACCGTAAAATCCAGATAACTGAGTAGTCCACATGAAGAATGGGCCCCTGGCTTGTGAGTTATCATTGGCCAGATGCTCTTGTATTATCTTTGGAGCCAGCACATGACTTCTGTTTAACGTCTTGACCCTTCGCTCCTTGTTCTCTGATTATCAGTTCATTTTCCCCACCTGTCCTCCCTTAATATCATCCTCATTGTCTTCCCTATTTATTCTTTCTATGTCCTTGTGTCAAATCTTTGTTTAACGCTCCAGTGTGCATTGAATTTCCAGTTTTGCCCTGCCTTCGAGTCTGTTTCCCTAAAAAATACCCTCTGCATTTGAGTCTTCACCTCATCCCTCAACTACACACCTGACATAGATCAGAATCTACCCAGAGAGAGAGAAATGAACTGAAACTATAGAAGAAGACATCTATTGTGAATCTGTACATTCTTTTGAGAAATGACATTTATTGTTATACTGAAGTATTTAACACTTGGGAGTTAATAAGTGCTTGTATATTTCATAATTGGTTCAATTTTGCAGTTAACGAATTCAGAATTAGCGAGTTGTGTTAGGTTTTAAAGGAGAGCATTGATGGATGACTCAGTCCCACATGTATTATTGTGTGAGCCTGAAGAGACCTTTGCACCCTAAAAATAGAAACTGTTCATGAGGAAAACAAACACATTGTGTGTATTCAGCTCTGGCTGGCTCACTACAACTGATGAATTCCAATTGATGTTCCTGCTCACTGTCTGTGAAGCAGAGATGGAATAACTAAATTAATATTGCAACATTTCTAAAATATTTTGGAACGGCATTTGTGATTGATTACCACTGAGAAATGTGGTACCTGACTTGAATTACAAAAGTATAAATTTGGGTATTTCTATAATGAAAACCAGATTTAAAAATTGTGCTTTTGGTTATTAAATTGAATCACACTGTTTGCGTTCAGCCAAGATTTTTATTTTAAATCAAAATGCAAACGGTTATTATAATGGTTAAATACATGAAATATGCTTTCTTTATACAGTTGTGTTGTGCATATGTTTTGATAGTGATTATATTGTTTCAATTTTTTTACTTTGATTTTTAAATCTCATGCAGCAAACCCAACTAGTTTTCATTTAAGGGACAGTTCACCCATGAATACAAATTGTCATAATTTACTCTCATTCCAAACATGTATGACTTTCTTTCTTCTGTGGAAAAGAAAATAAGATATTTTAAAGAATGTTGGTGACCAAACAGTTGTTGTTACCATTGTATGACATTTCTTTAAAAATATAAGGAAACATTTTATTTAACAAAAAACTTAATAAAGGTAGAAAAAATTATTTGCAATACTACTACTAATAATAATAAAAAACGGACAAAATATCTCTCTCATCTAACAATATTTCCCTCTCGTGTAACTATATTCTCCTTTTTGGTGCATTACCCCAGATGACATGGGCACAGGTGCATGCGTATTCAGTTCTTTTCTGAATCTTATTCAATCAGCCAATTTCCAAGTTAATAATGTAAGTCTCTCTTCTGTAAGTCTACTCTAATAGAAATTACTTTAATGTGCTTCAGTTCAACCCTGTATATTGTACAGACAGGACATTGATGCAGACTTGTATTTTACAAAGGTAATTCAGGAAAAAAAGAGACACTTATGAAGTTAATGGGCCCATTACGATTAAAATAAGCTGGTCAAGGTAATGCAATCCAGATTCTCTGAATTCTTAGCACATAGTGTATCCCTTTTTATTTCAATCAGCTTGAGTACGGTGCAGCATTGCTATGTTTGTCTGTTCTGTGTGACAAGGCCATGGGTTGTATTCCCAAGGAACACACATACACAAAATGTATTGCCACCTAAATGCACTAGGATCAAAACATCCACAAAATACATACAAGTTAATGTCATTTAAAAGGGCATAACTACATTTGAAAAGGGCATAACTATGGATCTAGCAGCGGTACGCCTCCTCCTCACCCAGGATAATTGTTCCCTCAAGGACCATACTATTACGTTTTTGGAATTTGCTCATCAGACCCACTACCATGACTGAGCTTTGATTTCCCTTTATTATGCCGGACTCAATGAACTGTTAAAAAAACAATATTCCTTTTTCAATTTATGATCCTAGACCTAGAGGGAGATTTATTGATGTTGTTGAACTGGTGCTCTCAACAAATTGTCTCCAGCCGTCATGGCCGCCACGCCAGAGCTCAAGTTCCCCCTGAGGATTTTTTTGGAGGTGTGGTTATACATACCAGTCTCCAACGACTGTGGAACTTGGTTTGCCATGGATCTCCAGGACTACTGGACCAATCTTGGGGAGGAGAAGACCGACAGCAAGTGTGATGAATCCACAACTGAGGTCAGTGCTCGCGGCTGGCATTCTAAGTTCAGTGATCTCAGCACAGTGGCGGCTGCTGGTCTTTCAAAGAGGGGAAGCTCATTTTCGGGCCTACATCATAAAAATTATTCATTTATTTATACGTAAATTCTACGTTCCTTTTCAAGAAAATGCTCTGTGAAAAATGAATGTAATAATATAATAAAGGTAGAAATAATAATATAATAAAGTATAATAATAATGCTACTAATAATAAGATATTTTTTTTAATTATTTTTTAATTATTACTACTAATAATAATATAAAAAATATAATAAGTAGGCCTAATAATATAATAAAGGTATAAATGTATAATTGTGTGAAATGTATTATAAAAATTGGCTAGCAATTTCGACAAGCAAATACCAAGAAATAAGTTGCAGCAGTTTGTCTTTGAAAAATCTGCGATGGGACTGAGGTCGAACAGCTTCAACATCAGCGACTTTTTATTGTATGAAATCGCTGCCAATCAAAAGGAGACACAGCCTTTCAACAGACCCTCCAATCATCATGCGGAAGCCCGGAGTCCAGGCCAGCCCACTCCCCGTTCACCCCCAGAGACGCTGAGCTTCCATGGGCGGGACATAATCGCAGCATTTATCCAATGACCGTCTAGTTTCGAAGCGCTGAAAAAAACTGTTCGAAGCAGCCCCATAGAAGTCAATGGAAGCTGGGCTTCAACAGGGAAATGCACTGTGACGCTACGGGAATGTATGAGAAGGAAATCGAGTCAGCCGACCTGCTGTATGTAACTGATTCTAAACGAACTCGTCTTTGAGACGAACGTTTTCTAACGCATTTTAGTCAATAAAATGTTAATACAATAGTACATATTTGACCATTCATTTTTTGACATTATAGGGGAAGCCGAGCTTCCCTTGCAGTCTTAAACAAATCGCCACTGTCTCAGCGATTCTGAACTCTCTGTTACGGCTAAGGAGACTGATTATAAACTCCCTGTTATGAACTCTGTGCCTCCTGTCAAGGCAACGGAGGCCATTTCTGAACTTTCTGAGCTCTCTGTCATGGCTATTGAGGCTATCAATAAACTCCTTGTGCTCTGTCTTTCAGTTCTGCTGTGCTCTCCAATTCTGCCAGCACCGCCATTACATGCATTACATACATGGTTCTATGCCCTGCCTGCTCCACCTTGGGTCTCCGCCCTGGTTCCCTGAAATGCCGACTCCATCATGGCTCCCTGCTCTGCCAGCTCCAGCTCTCTGGGCCCTATTTTAACGATCTAAGCATTATGGTCTAAAGCGCACGGCTCAAGTGCACTTAGGGCGTGTCCGAATCCACTTTCGCTATTTTAACAATGGAAAAAATGGTCGGCACGCCCAGCACATGGGCTGCGTTCCAGTCCAAAATTGTCATGCCCTTCACTCGCTAACTTCCGTCTCGTTCACTTGGATGTACGTCATTGCTTACGTTGCATGAGTGCCCACTACTGGCGGAACCTTTGCAATAGGCCGTTCGCAAAGACCCGCCCCCCTTAGTTACTGTCGCTATGTCCGACAAGCTTCGCCGTTCTCACGCCACACCATGTTCTCACGCAGTGAAAAATACATCGCGGAGCAGAGAGGAGACTGACAACACGCTGACAGACAGGACAGACCAGGTTACTTTTCGGTTACGTTTGATATTAAACATTAAACAAAGTCTCACCTTTCAAATTTGGTTATTTTTTAAAAGAAATTTAAACAATAAATACCGTTTTGTGGCTCTTTAATGTGTCGTGACAGATCGCTGTAGAGCGTCAGTTAAAGCTGCTCGTGAACCGATCATCTCTTCCTTCTAATTAATTTATAGCCTCAAATAAACATGAACAAACATAAGAAGGAATGTTGTTTTAACCACGGAAAGGCGTCAGTACACTCCGTTTTTCAAGTTCAAATCCTCCCATGTTAATCTACTAACTCTCCTGACTGCTTTGTCGGACAAAATGGCGGATGGCGAAGTATGATTGGTCAGATCACCTGTCAATCAAGCTCCCTGCGAAGGGTCAATTGGAACATGCTAAGCCCTTGATCACTTAAAATCTACTATGGAGTTGATTTATTATCTATTTTTTCCCTTACGAAATTGTTTAATGCAGCATGTATATAGGTGTCTTTGAGTTGTTTAATTTAAAAAAAAAATTATATATCATAGAGTTGTTAAATGCAATATGTGTGGATGTCACAATCGTGTTGCATTGTGGTATATGGAGCTGCCTGAAGTGTACATATGAAGTATGTCAAAATCGAGGGAGCGAGTGCATGTCCATATAAACTTCCCTCGTCCACATCACAAAGTGGAATGCACTTCAAAATGGCGGCGGGAATTCTCCCGAGGGGAAGTGCTTGGGGAAGTTCGCAAATGTGTGTCTAAAAGTGGACTGGAACGCAGCCATGGTCTAGAAGGGTTGTCCCTGTTTTCTCTTAAAGACTAATGGGTGTGTTTTGGGGGTAACGTGCAATAAACCAATCAGAGTGTAATTTCTCATTCCTTTTAAAAGCCAGTTGGGCTTGCATCATGGCGGGTTGCTATTTACATGACGGAATTTGCAAGTGGAAAGACTGAACGCGTTTCCAGAGAGAAAACTCTGTAGATACATGGTCACTTCATCCAACGCTCTTGATGTTTTTAAATTTCCTGTTACGACGATTCAGTGCATGCAGGAAACTAAACAAATAATTCAAACTGATTCACAAAACAATTTAAACCGTTAACTTGTTTGATCAAGTCTTTGTGAATGAGGCTTAACTTCCTGACTCCTTTGCCTTTTTTTTCTCGGTGATGTGACCCTAGTCTAGAGTGGCTTATAGGGTTCACCATGCTTAAGCTATTTTGTTAGTGATTCAGATATCAGTGCACGTGTGGTTTTTATGATTGTGAGTCTGCGAACTGCGTTTGTCACACTGTGGCTCCAGCCAAGGTGATGCTAATGGACCGACGGGCCAAGGTGTCCTGGTCGCGGAGGCAGGAGGCGGAGACCGGGGATCCACCATCCACGATGGAGCTGGAGACTGGCAGACCCACGGCGAGCCCACATCACTGGTGGTGGAATGAGGGTGAGCTGAGGGGCTGATAGGAAGCAGCGGAGGTGGGGATGAGGAATAGATGATGATGGGAGGAGGTGGGAGAGGGAGGCTGGGTGGATGGGAGTTTGGGACTGACAGAAAGTTAAGATAATACATATGATGGCGGAAGACAGGTTATTTCAGTGTCAAAATCTATTAAGTCCAATTCCTCTGGACTCTGGACGAGGAAGGGGACAGGAGACTCAGGTGTGGCAGCGGCCATCTTAGCTGAGGGTTCAGAAGCGTCTACCATCTTGACCAAGGGCTCGGGAATGGAGGCCATCCTGGGACGAGACTGGACTCGGAGATGGGCTTGGTTCCAGACCGGGACCCAACGCTCTCCAGACACCGAATCAATGTTTCCCTCTGTTCCACTCTGTGGTGTCTGAGAGGTCAAGGATGGTTGAAAGTTGCCCCAATCTGGAACAGGGTCCTCAGGGTGTTATTATCAAGGGAGCTGGTGATGGCGAGCCAGAGGAATTCCCTCAAAAACACCACCCGTTCATCCATTACGGTGGTCTGATCTTCTGTCACACTGTGGTTATCTGAGGAACAGACTGAAGACTCTGATTACAGATGCAAACTGAAACTTTAATAATAATACTCTGGAACACGCTGACAGGCAGGGAAAACACACATTAACGCAACAGAGATCGGACCAAGACTGAAAGAAAGCGTGCATCTAATAGTAAATAGAAATGTGATAATTAATCAGACACCATAATGAGTCACCAATCAAAACACAAACTTAAAAGTCCAAACATGAACTGAAACGTAACAGCGGTCCAGTGACCCTTTACTACTTTTCCTTCTTTTTCCTTTACTTCTCCTGAGGGCGGGACAACCTGTTACTCACATTAGATCGCAGCAATAGCAAACTAAAATGATGCAACGATCCAATCAATTCCCAATTGACAAAGTCAAGTCACACCCATTTATTTCTTGTTTGAGAAGCTCTTTCACTATATATTAGGGATGTAACAGTACGCAAACATGACGGTTCAGTACGTACCTTGTTATTGAAGTCACTGTTCTGTATGAGTTCGGTACAGCAGGAGGAGTAAACTAAACACAAAATTGCTTCTTTTTTCTTTTCTTTTTTAATTAAACTGTTTTAATGTGTATATGTGTTTAAATCAATGATATTATATTTAAAAAATTCTCAAATAAATAAAAAGTACTGTAAATTGCACATAAGGCAGGTTTTGCATTAATTTCTAAATCTAATGTAACAAAGTCCACTGATGGCAAGTTTTAAAAACCCAAGTGCAGTTTATTTAAAACAAGATCAAACATAAAACAAAGGCATGATGTGGCATGAACATGAACCGACCACTTACAAACAGTGGTTGCACAAACCATACTTGACAAACAAGGCATACATGAGGGTTTAAGTACACAAGACTAATGACTGGACAAGGGACACCTGTGCACAATCAAACAATGAACCAATGAGAACTTGACACATAACACAAGGGAACACATGGCAGGATCACATGAACAGGGGATCACATGACAGACATGAAACAAGAACATAAAACAAAACAAGACTTGACATTTAATTATAAAGTTAATTTTCTACTCCAATTCATTTTTGAAAAATAATCATTTACACAGTGGCTGTCATAACTTGTTTTCATGACAAATCTATTTACACATACCTTAAATAATCAAGAAATTACCAACAGGTTAAGTAAATATAATGAATATGGTAATATAGTCCATATATGAAATGCTTCTCTCTGGATTTAATTTCCCTAGCGAACTAACCTGCTGTCAACACTAAATGTGGGTAAATGTAATGCTACGCAACATATTATTCTCAAGCTGTTTTATTGATATCTTTCCGCAGTTGAAACACTGGTTGAGAGATGTAAACAGACCGATCAGCGTCTCTTCTTCTGTGCATTTTACTGGTAGCAAACAATGTTGCATTGCCGTGCATGCCTCCGTCTGGATTGGAGTGTGGATCGCCTGCGACTGAATGTATTCGCCCTGCGAATTTGCCTGTACCGCACAGTTCAGGACAAATGCATGTACCGTTACACCCCTACTAAATATACATCACAATAAGGAAGAAAAGACTATCGCCTCTTTATCGCAGCATTATCGTCAAGTCAAGTCAAGTCAAGTCAAGTCATCTTCATTTATATAGCGCTTTTAACAATGTAGATTGTTTCAAAGCAGCTTTACAGAGATAAGTGTATAATTTAAGGTAACAGAGATTGTTTTGGCTTTATAGCGGTTCTTTAATAAAGTTATTTTCCAGCTAAAGTTAGTTTTGATTGATTTGTCGCAACGATCATTTGTTATTAAATTAGGGGCCGCTAAGATAACACCATCCTCTCTACACAGACTTTAAACGCGAACCTGTGATAAACGCTGATGGCGGTCACATGCGCATTAAGAATTGGTTCTATAGTTATGTGCGTTTGAATATATGTACGCAGGTTTGGAATTCCCTACAAGCCAAGTCTAAACAAAGTACTTGTCTTTCCTTATTAATTTTGATAAAGAATTTTATTTTATTTTGTCACTTCGGGGTAGGAACGCGAAACGAATTTTCCCGACAACACCTTATCTGTAGAGTGGTAAAGGGATCCTCCATAGGGAGAGACTAGTTGGCACTTCTTAATAATATAGAATTCATAGACAATTGGAAAAGTTTTTGGGGCAAACCTGACCTGTTGAAAAGAGATGGTATTCATCCCTCCTGGGATGGTGCTGCTCTTCTCTCTAGTAATATGGCACATAGTCTTAGAGCTCAAACATGACAATCTGGGGCTCAGGTCAGGAAGCAGACAGACTGGCTAAACCGACCGTCTGCTAGCGGCCTCACGTCACTGAGGTCAGATAAATCACATCACATAGAGCCTCTAAAATGCCCACGCGTAGCGGCATGGGGCCTTCTTCATGCCCTGAAGAAGGACTCATGCCGCTACGCGTGGGCATTTTAAAGTCGTCCAGTTAGGACATGTCATTTTTTCAATAAAGACATTTTAATTAAGGAGTGCCTCGGCTACCAGAGATTTTTTCTCCACACTGCACCTTAGATGTTCTACCTTGGACCGAAGAGCACCCAAATCAAACTCAAAAGGAATTGAGCACACCATCCATCCTGAATCAAAATAACCTAGATGTGCTGTGTTTGACAGAAACCTGGCTAAAACCAAACAATTACATTACTTTAAATGAATCAACCCCGCAAGATTACTGTTATAAACATGAGCCTCGTCTGAAACGCAAAGGGGGTGGTGTTGCTGTAATTTATAGTAATAGTTTCAAAACCACTAAGAAATCAAGTTTTAAATATAATTCTTTTTAAGCATTGGTGCTTAATGTAAAAATATATAATGTAAACGATAAATCACGTTTGAGATTTGTGCTGGCTACTGTATACAGGCCACCAGGGCACCATACAGACTTTATCAAAGAATTTGCGGACTTTCTATCAGAATTAATATTGACTGCAGATAAAGTACTAATTGTTGGGGATTTTAATATACACATCGATAATGAAAAAGATGCATTGGGATTGGCATTTAAAGACATTGTAAATTCAATTGGAGTTAGACAACACGTGTCAGGACCTACTCATCGTCATAATCATACTCTAGATCTAATATTATCACACGGAATAGATGTTGATGCCGTTGAAATTCTGCAGCAGAGCGATGACATCTCAGATCATTACCTAGTCTCGTGTAATTTGCATTTAGCCAAGGCTGCAAAGCCGACTCTGTGTTTCAAACATGTGAGACCTATCACTTCTGCTACTAAAGATTGCTTTATTAATAATCTTCCTGATCAGTTTCACCATCTCAGCATCCCAGATAGCTTAGAAGAACTAGATATTACAACAGACACATTTAACTGTCTCTTTTCCAGCACTTTAGACACAGTTGCTCCGTTGCGCTTAAAGAAGATTAAAGAAAATAGTCCAATGCCATGGTACAACGAGCACACTCGGGCCCTTAAGAGAGCAGCCAGAAAAATGGAGCGCAACTGGAAGAAAACAAAACTAGAGGTATTTCGCATTTCATGGAAGGAGAGCTCAATTAGTTACAGAGAGACTTTAAAAGCTGCTAGATCTGCTTATTTTTCAACCCTATTAGAAGAAAATAAACATAATCCTAGGTATTTATTTGAAACAGTGGCTAAACTAACGAAAAATAAAGCTTCAAGCCCAGAAGTTTCCAAGCAACACAGCAGTAATGACTTTATGAACTTCTTCACTTATAAGATTGATAATATCAGGGACAAAATTATAACTATGCAACCGTCTACTACAGTATCGCATCAGGCAGTGCATTGTAGTCTCCCTGAGGAAAAATTTGATTCATTCGTTGCTATAGGAGAGGAAGAATTTACTAAACTCATTAAATCATCTAAATCGACAACATGTATGTTAGACCCTATACCAACTAAGCTACTGAAAGAGATGCTTCCAGAGGTCCTAGATCCTCTTCTTAATATCATTAATTCATCTTTGTCTCTAGGAAACGTACCAAAAAACTTTAAGCTGGCTATGATTAAACCGCTTGTTAAAAAAACGCAACTTGATCCTTCAGAATTAGTCAATTACAGGCCGATCTCGAATCTACCTTTTCTGTCAAAGATATTAGAAAAGGCAGTATCCTCACAACTGTGTTCCTTTCTTGAAAGAAATGATATCTGCGAGGATTTCCAGTCCGGATTTAGACCGTACCATAGTACCGAGACAGCTCTCGTTGTCACAAATGATTTGCTCTTATCATCCGATCGTGGTTGTATCTCGCTATTAGTGTTACTCGATCTTAGTGCTGCATTTGACACCATTGACCACAATGTTCTTTTAAATAGATTAGAACATTATGTTGGCATTACGGGAAATGCACTAGCATGGTTTAAATCATACTTATCTGACCGTTATCAGTTTGTAGCAGTAAATGATGAGATGTCTCATCGATCACAAGTTCAGTATGGCGTACCACAAGGCTCAGTACTAGGACCGTTGCTGTTCACTCTGTACATGCTACCATTAGGAGATATCATTAGGAAACATGGAATTAGCTTTCACTGTTATGCCGATGATACTCTGTATATTTCTTCAAAACCTAACGAAACTTATCAATTCACAAAATTAACGGAATGCATAGCGGATATAAAAAATTGGATGACTCGTAATTTCCTACTACTAAATTCTGAAAAAACAGAGTTTCTAATTATTGGACAAAAAACTTCCTCACGTAATAACCTAGAATACTGTCTAACACTCGATGGCTGCTCTGTTAAGTCTTCGTCGTCGGTTAGGAACCTGGGTGTGCTCTTTGATACCAATCTTTCATTTGAAAGTCATGTGTCAAGTATCTGTAAAACTGCATTTTTCCATCTTAAAAATATATCTAAATTACGCCATATGCTCTCATTGACAAATGCGGAACAATTAGTTCATGCGTTCATGACCTCAAGGCTAGATTATTGTAATGCTCTACTGGGTGGTTGCCCTGCACACTTAATAAACAAACTATAGCTGGTTCAAAACGCAGCAGCTCGAGTTCTTAGCAGAACCAGGAAGTATGACCATATTAGCCCAGTTCTGTCAAAACTGCATTGGCTCCCTATTAAACATCGCATAAATTTTAAAATATTGCTGATTACTTGCAAAGCACTGAATGGTTTAGCTCCCCAGTACTTGAGCGAGCTCTTAACGCATTATAGTCCGTCACGTCTATTGCGATCTCAAAATTCCGGCCAGTTACTAATACCTAGAATATCAAAATCGACTGCTGGCGGTAGATCCTTCTCCTATTTAGCACAAAAACTCTGGAACAGTCTTCCTTCCATTGTCTGGGAAGCAGACACACTCTGTCAGTTCAAAGCCAGATTAAAGACACAACTCTTTGACCTAGCATTCACATAATACATTATAGACTTCTATAATTTAATGTTAGGCTGCATAGATTAGGTCAGCCGGAACCGGGAACACTTCCCATAAATCCTGATGTACTCGTTACATCATGAGAAGAATGGCATCTACACTAATTTTAGTGTCTGTGTTTATCCCGAGGTTTTCCTGCAGCCTGCCGGATCCAGGCCGTATCCAGATCTGACGAAGGACCTTCGCCTGGACCGATGACAATGCAGTGCTGAAGTGCCAACTAGTCTCTCCCTATGGAGGATCCCTTTACCACTCTAAAGATAAGGCGTTGTCGGGAAAATTCGTTTCGCGTTCCTACCCCAAAGCAACAAAATAAAATAAAATTCTTTATCAAAATTTATAAGGCAAGACAAGTACTTTGTTTAGGCTTGGCTTGTAGGGAATTCCAAACCTGCGTATATTCAAACGCACATAACTATAGAACCCATTCTAAATGCGCATGTGACCGCCATCAGCGTTTCTCACAGGTTCGCATTTAAAGTCTGTAGAGGGAATGGTGTCGTCTTAGCAGCCCTAATTTAATAACAAATGATCATTGCGACGGAAGCAAATCAATCAAAATTAACTATAGATGGAAAATAACTTAACTCTGCTATAAAGCCAAAACAATCTCTGTTACCTTAAATTATACGCTTATCTCTGTAAAGCTGCTTTGAAACAATCTACATTGTTAAAAGCGCTATATAAATGAATATGACTTGACTTGACTTGACTTCAGCACTGCATTGTCATCGGGTCCAGGCGAAGGCCCTTCGTCAGATCTGGATACGGCCTGGATCCGGCAGGCTGCGGGAAAACCTCGGGATAAACACAGACACTAAAATTAGCGTAGATGCCATTCTTCTTATGATGTAACGAGTACATCAGGATTTATGGGAAGTGTTCCCGGTTCCGGCTGACCTAATCTATGCAGCCTAACATTGAATTATAGAAGTCTATAATGTGTTATGTGTATGCTAGGTCAAAGAGATGTGTCTTTAATCTGGCTTTGAACTGACAGAGTGTGTCTGCTTCCCGGACAATGTTAGGAAGACTGTTCCAAAGTTTTGGTGCTAAATAGAAGGATCTACCGCCAGCAGTCGATTTTGATATTCTATCGGAAAAAAAATATTCTATCAATATTCTAGGTATTATTAACTGGCCGTAATTTTGAGAGATGTTTTTCGTGCATTGATGTGGATGCTAATACAGTTACTGTTAAAGTTATCTTAATAGTTATCATTCTTCTGTGAAGGGGCCTTTACTTGTTCAGTTCAGTTCAGTTTTGTGTGGAAGCCCGTATCCGCCTTCATTATAGGACCCCTTTAAACATTTGGTTGTCACTATCTGATTTTTTTTTTACAAGTGAATTCTGTTTAGAACCAAACTATTTGTGTACAGAAAACAGAATGCGATTATACACTGTAAAAGTTTGTATACTAAGTACAAAGTACTACCAATATCTAACAAAAAATAACAATAAAAAAATAAGGGCACAATTAAAGGAGTGATTAACATCCATATAAAATAAAAAATCAAGGGTTTCTGAGTCACAGAATAACAACTGTGAAGAACAAACCAGCTTGAATCACGCTACAAAGACTCAATTGTGTAAGTCTGTGGCAGCACTCAGGGACAGGGCTCACCCAGTAAAGCTGTAATTCTGTAACACAACCCTCTATGTCCTGTACACATCCCATAGACAAACTCTTATGTCATGCCATATGTCACACTGCCTGCCACTCATGTGTTGTTGATTTCTAGCAATGGATACACAATCCTTCATCAATGTGGCCACCGGAAGGTGTGTCTCACATGTCTCACATGTCCGCTGGTAACCGCAACCTCTTCCATTCTGCATCTCTGTACTGGGGTGTCATGAAGATTAACTATTGTGAATGCTCAACAGCTTAAATGCGAGATTTTGGACACATATTTGATTATTACTTGAAATCACAGACAAGTTCCTTAAAAAGCTTCTTTTTTAAATGAAACAAAAGCATTTTTGTTGATGTTGAATAGTCTCAAAATATATTCAGCAATACAGCAGCAACAACAAACCAGAACTACTCCATGCACTTTGTCCTTGGTATATCTGATCTCAGTGTGCCGGGGGCCTGTCCTAATTGTTCCTTCTGGCGAGTAAACAAAGCAATGCTAATGCCTCAGTGATAGGCCGCCAATGATTCCATCAACCCTTGGCACCCTCTCTCAATGCTGGACATAAGCATAATGCTGCCATTTGTTTTATGTCACAACAATATCATGCCCTCACACTTGGCACCGCCATGCATGGGCAAAAACTCACAGAAATGTTAACTCTGCAACAAAGATTAGTACAGAGAGGTTTCAAATTTAATGAGAGTTCCAATTTTTCAAAGGATATTGATTTTTTAGACATTTTAATCAAAGATTAATTTAAATATAAATGAATTAAAGTGTTTTTAAATAATTTAAAGTTTATTTTATCTATATTCATTAGTGACATTGAGCATGTGAGTGTCTTTGGACAAAAGGTCTTCCAGTAATGCACAGGCTGTTGAAATTGTTATGCTGAAAATATCCTTTGTATGGGGGTAAAAGTAAAAATCTGTGTAGTCTGTACTAAATATGCTCTACATGCAACCAACATACCATCCAAGGATTTTTTTTTTGTTTGGCATTTAGATTGGTTGGCCTCATGGATTTGTAGACACAACTTACACAAATGTGTACACAAATCTGTGAAGATCAATCACGCCATCTTGTATTTCAATTAAAGATAATTATGACTTCTTCAGCTAAATAACTGTTTAAACTACACACAGTGTTGGTCTACAGTCATTTTCACAATGACTTCTCTATAGCAAATGGAAGTGGTGGTCGGGCCAAAGCTGCTCTGTGGGCGTCTTGATCGTGATCTGCATACTTCTCGTTGTTTTGGGCTCTTTCCCATGTTTGTATCCCACAAGAGCACATCAAGAATTGTATTGTTTGCTCCTGTCTCTTTCACCCCTTTCTGGGCAACAAAGCCTCTCGTCTTCAACACAAGGGCACTTGAAGTGCAACCTGCCCACTCCCTGCATTCCTGCACTGATATCTTATAGAGCAGTGGGAGGTTTGTAGATAGCCAGCCCTTCGGCCAACAGATGAGCTTCTGTGGACTGGTCAGAGAGAACAAACACAAGCTTCTAGCACCATTTATAGAGACGCAGGGTTTGCTATAAATTGAGACTGAGAGGTCAGGCTAACCTAGTTGAATATGTACATAGACTTTGTGAAGTGCATGTTTTGAGTGCACTTCTGCAAATACTCAATGTGTTCTAAACAGCTCACAGTAAAATCACACAAATGTATGCACTAAATATACAGTGATAAACAACTGAAAACATATGTGGAAATTGGTTTGTGTTTAATTCCACTCACGTATGCTTATTATTGTATGTTCAATTTGAATAATACTAAAAATATGAAAATTGTATCATTCATCACCAACACATTATGTGTACAAGTTTCTTTGGCCACGTGTCCTGCATTATTTCATCTTCAATTTTGAGCCAACGTGTGTTGTTGTAATGCTCTGGAATGTCTATGTGTTAAAATAAATTGATGCCATTGGCACACAGTGCATTTACTGTATATAGATTTTGCATTACTCCCTTTTGAGTCATACGGCATCATTTTAAAATTACTGCAGGCCTAGATTTGATGGAATATGAAATTGACTAAATGTGTGTACAAAGTCAGTGCAACATTTCTGCCTATACGCTGTGTTATTTTCCTGAGCTATTTCACACATGCCTAATTATTTTAGCTTATGCATATTTAAATGAATTTCCTCGACTAATGACCGTGTGGAAAACATTTTGAGGACAAAGGAAGTTGCAACCTCACATTATATAATCAGAAATTTCAGTTTTTACAACAGATAGTACAACAACAACAAAAGAGAATACATTTAAAAAAAATGAATGAATGAATAATAAAAGCAGCATATTTTTACTACAAAACACTGTGGCCTTTGTTCTCTGGCCAAACTCGCTGCACAAACAACTGCCAATTGTTTGAAAGAAAGTTGGAAAAAAACAGCACGCTACAGCCAACAGCATTTTTAGCAGCACTTCACCCTCAACAGAGACAGATTTTTCTGTGTGATCATAATGTTTATCTGAAAAGCACGGAGGGAACCATGCTGAGTATCACACACAGCAGTCGGTTAATGAATTGCAAAGTCATTGAAAATTCATTTGTGAATATTTCAAGACGTGGAGGGAACAGAATGAGTGGGTGAGTGCAGATTGCACCGGCGAGGTCAGGATGCACAGTTTACAACACTTACTTCAAGAAATCAGTCCAAGAACTAGTTCACAGCATTTTCGAAATAAAAGAAGGCGTGTTGCTTCAACGGTAGCATGACATCATCAGGGTGTGTCTGTGTTTCTTAAATGTCTGGAGACGTGCTTTATCATGAATGGAACGTGGCAACATGTGTCTGCAGCTAACAATTCCAAACCCTATACGTTGCAATATACCATATGTCATTTCTCAATGTAAACTATTTGTATAATGAACATGAGTCATCACAACAATGGTTTGATTGTGCCGAAGCCGTTCTTCACTGCGCTCTGGTTCTTTCTCATAGACAGGCCTTGTTGTGCTTGACCCAAGTCGAGGCAGATGTGGACTAGAACAATAGCAGCTCCTTTTATCAGAGAGCAGGGTAGTGACACCCTCCGCGGGCACATAGGGCTCGAAAGAATGCCTGGCACCAGCCCAGAATCACTGACGCTATTACAGACCCACCTCATCTCCCGTGATGCCTTGCAACGGAGGGGACGACACCTTCAAAGGCCAGCCCTTCTTCCTTAGAAGCGCCGAAGACTATCGAGAAGGTTTGCAGAGTGTCCCCAGAGCGGAATTTGGATTGAGTTGAGAAGGACATTCGTGGGCCGTCCAGACTGTAGACCACCAAACAGATCAACACCTAGAATGGCCACTGCAAGCACCTCTGGACAAAGCGCATTCGGGCTGGGCAGGAAGAAGAAGGCCCCTGGTCTCCTGGATCAGATTGGCAGGTTCTTTGGAGGAGACAAAAAGAAAAAGGGAAAAGTGAGTCATTTTTATTTAAAACATTGTCATGGTCAACGACAACTTCTTGCTAAATTGTTTGGGGTAAATACTGGTTCCAGATTGAGAAGCTGAATTCGAATATAGCTTAGGACTCAGTGGTGATTGCATTTGTGTTGAATTCATTGGGATGCAATACTCTTGAGTCTAGTGAGGTTGTTTATGGAGTGTGGAGTTCAAATTCATCTGTACTGCAAATAGGCTGCCTCTTCTCATCTCATTTTAGCTTGCATTACCGAATTATGGAATTCACCTAATCTCTGCATTGGTTGAATTCTGCAGCATTATGCATGCAGTTTGCCAAAGTATTATGTTAACGCTCATAATTTAAATCTTACTATTTGGTGTTCTGTTTATTTGCCACCCAATACTGTCTATATCAATAAATAATGTACAATTTCTAAAGATAAATCAGTTATATATCACTAAAATTTCATATATGGATTTTTTTTCTCAGAACATTTCATAAATCATACTTTCATATGTTCAAGTCACATTAGCAAATAAGAAAATTATTTTAGTCTTATTTTACAGAGCATTTAAACAAAGAATTTGGTCTTAAATCCCGAACAAATAGCTGAATCTATCTTTTTCAAAATGATGAATTATCAAACACTGTTCATTCTGCTTCAGCAACTGATAACGATAATGAGAATTATTTTTTTGACTTCTTTAGCAGCAACTGATCAAAGCAAATGGGCTCAAATTGGGGTGGGTGGGGGGGGGGACAATGGATCCTCACAACATTAAGAATCTTTGGACACAGTTGTTTGCAGTGCAAGAGATATGATAGGGGTTTTCTGTTCTGGCAGTAAAGTGCGATTCAGTTACTTCCTCTAGGCAGAGCTGTATCTATTGAAACTCATACCTCCTTGATGCATGCTCATTTTAATGTTCAAAGAATGTCTATTTTATATGCATAGATAAATTTAGATTAGTATGATAATTTTATTTCCAGTTTTGCCTCTTCTATGTTTTCTCGTGGCTATCTTTTGTCACAGAAATGTAAAATTTGGATTGGGAATGTAATTAAATTGGTTTCACTTTATTTTGATGATCTCCTTTAGACATTCTATTGTCTCATTTATAAATTATATTGTTCTATAATGTTGCACCTATGTCAACTAACTCTCATTAGAGTAGTTGAGTATTAGTAGACTGTTAGGTTTACACTGTAAAAAAAAAAAGTTTTATCATAACTTTTTTCTTTTGTCAAATCAACTTATATTATTAATGTGGTTCAGAGAACATAATAGTTTGAGTTTGTTTTAAACTAAATGTTTTATTTTCAATGGACTTACAATTTTTAGGCAACCAGGTACTTTCTTTTTTAACAGTTCATTTTTACAGTGTTAGGGTTCAGGTCAGTAGCATAAGTGTACTTGCCAAATGACTTATAGTCAGTACAATGTCTGTTGGGGACCATTAAAATAAAGTGTTGGCAGATATTAAGCAGACAGTCTAATACTCTAATGACTGGTAGTTGACGTGTAGGTGCAACAATCCTTATAGTCAACAGAATGTCTAAAGGAGACCAACAAAATAAAGAGTTACCGTAATTTAAAAAAAAAATTATTGGTTGAATTTCCAGTCCAAGAAGTTGTCGTCATAATGCATGTTATACCTTGACTCTGGACATTTCTCTTTCATTTATTTGAAGGGCTCATTTCGTGGTCATCTATCCTCCTCTCCACAGAGACCCCACCACTCTTCCACCCGTCGTCGTGGAGATGTCAACCCTGTGGTGCATTTCTTCAGGAGCTTTGTAAGTACAGTATCTATAGCGGTGTTTCCACCACAGGAACGTTCCCCAGGAACTGTAGGGACTTTGGGGTAGTACTCTAAAGTGTTTTGACCACAGGGATCAGGGTCTAAATGAAGTCCTGGGTAAAAATTCCCCCTCAGAAAGTCCCTGTTTGCCAGGTAGTACTTTTTCAAAGTTCAGGAACTTTCGGGGGTGGGATTTGGCTGCTGAACATGCTGATTGGTTGAGTTCACGCAGCATTTTGATTGGTTGACTCCACGTAGCATTTTATTTCAACCACCATTTTTAAAAGTCTGTTGCGGTGAATGCATTAAGAGTTGTTTACTATTCAAATCAACAATGGAATTTAAAAAATACGACCAATGAACCGCCGACGAGGTTCAGGCTTTATTAAGCTCATTTGCGGAGGATGAAATCCAGCGGAAACTGGAAAGTCACACACAGACCTACGTCACCGGACTAATTTGCCTAATCTTCACGGTACTTTAGACCACGATGGAAACACAGACAGCAACAGGTCTGGGGGAAAAAGAGTTCCTGGGACAAATTGTTACGGGTCATTTTGGTGGAAACGTGGCCATTGTGTACTGGCATGGATTTTTACAAGTCCCAAACTTCAAAGAGTCATGTGAAACTAACAATAGAATCAATTCCCAGAAAAGAAATCAATTCATCTCGAGACATGAGAATGATATTTTCACACCTCCCTATGTTCTCATCTTTAGCTCCCACTGATCCAAAGATGCTGTTACCGTTTTTGAAAGAACCGAGCAGCACGATAACATAACCTCATTCAACAAATCAGGTCAAATATATTAGAAGAAAGAGCATATATAATATAGTTGATAAAGACTACTTAAGAGCAAACCAAAAAAATCAATAAGGCAACCCAAACAAAAGGCAACTTCCAGACAGCTTTCGTTCTAGACATGCCACATTGTGTCTGGCCATTCACCGTCTAAGTTCACAGGCCAAGTTTGTCGTCATGTTCAACATGCAGCCCATGTTTTCTTTGCTACAATAGTCCAGACTTGTTTTTCTGTCAGACAGACGACATTACACACACTTACATCACTAGTGTTAGATTCTCTGGTCACACTTTCTATTAAGAGTTCTTAACTACTATGTACTAACATCAAAAATAAGTACATTGTACTTATTGTGTTAATATTGTATTGCAAAACACTTTTTCTGGTATTGAGGTGGGATATGGGTGGTTAGGCATGGTTTGGTTAGATTTAAGAATGGGTTGAGGTGTAAGGGAAGGGTCAACAGTGTAATTACAGATGTAATTACAGAAATGAATTACAGCTGTAATTACATGCCTGTATAAGTAATGTTAAAATATATGTCTATTTTGTCTTTTTTACTGAGATGATGTAAAGCACATTGGTCAACATGTGCTGTTTTAATAGTGCTATACAAATAAAAGTGACATTGACATTGATATTAAAATATGAACATACACAATAAGTGCATTGTATTAAATAATTAATTTAAATGTTAGTGCACAGTAGTTAAAGACACTTCATATAAAGCGGGGCCAATTCTCATGGTTTTTATGACACCATAAAAACCATAAATTTGATTGGATTTATCATGGTTTTACTGTAAAAATGTGACGGTAAAAACCTGTTAATTGGTTTCTTAGTTTTTTTAATCTGTTGTACATTTTGTGTTACATCTTCTGTTGATAAAATAATGTTTATGCATCACTTTAGTGTCATGTGTGTTACCATGCGTTTAGCATTTGTGTGAATGAAACTGTGCACCTTTTATATATTAGTAATTACATTCTCAGCTTGTGGCAAAGCTGCTTGTGATGAGCTTTGATTCATCATGTTGCTTTCTCTTCACCACCTGGTTTTGGTGCTTGTCAGTGTATTACAAAGGTACAAACTAGTATAGGTTGGTTTAACATTATATCAGTTTTTACTGTAAATTGAAGTTAAATAAGTAAAACCTAAAATGTTGATACCACGGCTGTCAGTTTTTATACCGTAAATTTAATGTTTTTTGGTTTTGTTTTGTTTTTTACACCCTAGTCACTAGTGAATGAGTCACTCTTTGAAAGTCACTGTTTCAAATTAAACATTTACCAGACAGAGCAAAGATGTTTTACTTGAAGTGATTGTTCTCTTTACTATGGAAGCTTGTTTCCGCCACTGAATAAAACATTTTAAAAGATAATTGCGACTTTTTATCTCACAATTGCGAGTTTACATCTCGCAATTGCGACTTCATATCACGCAATTCTGACTTTATATCTCAGAATTCTGACTTTATATCTCAGAATTCTGACTTTATATCACGCAATTGGGAGATATAAAGTCAGAATTGCATGATATAAAGTCGCAATTGCGTCTTATAAAGTCAGAATTGTGAGATATAAACTATTCTGAGGTAAAAAAAAAAAAGTCCGTCTTTTTTTCCCCCCTTAGAATTGGACTTTATATCTCACAATTCTGAGAAAAGATGTCAGAATTGCGAGATATAAACTCGCAATTATGTGTTATAAAGTCAGAATTGCGTGATATAAAGTCAGAATTCTGAGATATAAAGTCAGAATTGCGTGATATAAAGTCGCAATTGCGAGAAAAAAAGTCAGAATTCTGACTTTATAAGACGCAATTGCGACTTTATATCTCGCAATTCTGACTTTATATCTCAGAATTCTGACTTTATATCACGCAATTCTGACTTTATATCTCAGAATTCTGACTTTATTTCACGCAATTCTGACTTTATATCTCGCAATTCTGAGAAATAAAGTCAGAATTGCGAGATGTAAACTCGCAATTGTGAGATAAAAAGTCGCAATTATCTTTTATTTTTTTTTTATTTTGTGGCGGAAACAAGCTTCCATACTTTACCATCACCTTCTTCACATTTTTTTTTTCTTTTTTTTTTATGATGTAAGATGTGATGTGTAAATATGAAATTCCTCTTTCAGGTGACACGAGTTGAACTCCAACCAGCATGTAGCCTTATATCAGAAATTTTCTTGAATTTTCCTCTGAAAAACACAAAACCGGTTCTGTAGAAACTATAACAGTTAATATTTCCCCATTACTCATTAAAAATGTTTTTCTAAGAAACACTAATTGCACAGTTGTTCCTCAGTTGTGTGGGCTTGTTCATTAAAAAGATACAGGCTCTGCTTTCATTATTCATCTGAACTGCAAGGAAGCATAATGAAGGGCCCCTGTAAACTTCTTTAAAATGAAAAATCTTTGTTCATGGATTGCTTATCTTGTGTGTATTACACTGGACAACGCAGTGTCTCGTTATAAGTCTCAGGCCTCTTCATTAAAAGCTGTGGCTGTGCCTTTTGAATTCATAAAATGTTCTCTAACTAAAACTTTCAATTTGTTTCTTGAAAGGTGTCCTCTCCTCGTCCCAAGTCAAGGGTAAGTCTCACATTTTTCTCTTGGCATGTATCTAATCCCTTTTTTTAATGCTCTTGGTATATTGATTTGCAATCGTTTAGAGTGCTCAGGGTATAAATAGTAACAGAGCAACACTGTGATATTCATAACACTCTAATTAGGCCATCCTGGCTGATAGAATAGGTTTGACCCACGATTATTTTCTATGCCCTCTCATATCCAGCAATGAAATTATAATTACCTCTAAGAAAAAAAATGAATCATTCTACATTCTTTCTTTTTTTTTCATTTGCAGTGGAGAGAAGTATTGGGCCTGGTACGTCACTCATCTTTGAGATGTGATTCACATTTGCATTCACAGACACCCGCATAAACAGATCTGATTGGCTGATTGCTGGAAGCCTTCCTGTCTCGTGTCTCATTTCTAATAGATCTGTCGTGTTTCTTTATCATTTGTTCTCTTCTTTGTGAATTAACCAATGCATCGCTCTAATTACAGCTGCTGAACTTTTCGCTGCGCTTCATGCGATCTTCTCGTTAACCTGTGGTATAAGATGTTTTATAAGGTTGAGTGGGTTCATTTTCCACAAAGCTCCTGATTGATCACATTTTTAGTGTTTTTGAGGGCCAAATTTAAGCCTGTTTCTTGGTGGCGTTTAATAAGCATTACTGCACTGTGGTTAAATTATTTTAATATAATTATTTCCCTTATTAAGGCACACTCTCATGCCAAAATGCATGTAATAGCCATTACTTAAGAAATCTGTTATAATTTTATCCTAATCTATCATGTGATTATGAATTTCCACAGCTTTCAGCTGTACTATAAAAGAGTGATCTCAGGCACTGAAATTATTATACGATTATATTTCAGTTTCTTTCTTTCTTTCTTTCTTTCTTTCTTTCTTTCTTTCTTTCTTTCTTTCTTTCTTTCTTTCTTTCTTTCTTTCTTTCTTTCTTTCTTTCTTTCTTTCTTTCTTTCTTTCTTTCTTTCTACTGTATTTTTTTTTGTCTTGATTGTTGCACTCTTTCTTTTATGATGGCTTTTCTCCTGACCCAGAGTGACTCTCTGCTTCTTGATGACTTTGAGACGGCAAGACTTTTTCTGAGTCGCAGCCGGTAAAGCCGTTTTCTCTCTAGGGGTCAAACTGTTCACTCCCCCCATAAACTCATATTCCTCTCCAACCCATCTACTCCCCTCCCAGGTCCTGATTCACTGACTCACCAGTGCCCCCTGTGTTTTAGTCACGTGTTGTTTAACTCCACAGGCTCCAGTGCATAAAGGCATTTAAAAAGCAGGCATGCAGCATTGGATGCGTTTGGACATTAATAACTGACACACAAAAAAACATTTCCCATAGTAGATCAAAATATGTAAATAACCCATGTTATGATTGTCCATTTGCTGCACTCTAAATCACCCCGTAATACTTGACATGTGGCAAACATCCTCTGTGCTGTAGCCTGCTATTGCACTCTTTATTTGTAGACATTGGTGCAGAATTGCAGCATCAATCAAAAAACAAAGCAAAGCAAAAAAAGCTATATTGCAATTATGAACACAGGAACCTATTATGAACAGTTGTTCATGGACATTTCTGAGACTTCCTTAAAGGGATGGTTCGGAGTAAAATCAACCTAGGGTCCTTTGCACCATGACATCGAGCCAAACTCTCCCCCAGAAGTCTTTTTTCCCTTGGTTGAACCTTATTAAAGTTAGAGCTTATTTCGAGATATCAGCTGAATGGCTTAGTGCAGGCGCTAATGGATCCAAATTTGTATCTCGTAAATTACCCCACTAAATATAATGCCCAGAATGGTACCAAACGTCTACAGTAGTACAAATAGGTTCTGTACTCATATGCTCAATGTCATGGTGCAAAGGACCCTAGGTTGATTTTACTCCGAACCATCCCTTTAAAGATGAAGTGTGTAATTTTTGTGCCATCAAATGAAATTGAAAAAAAATAAATGTTTTCGATTAAGTTTTTTTAAACATTTTGATAGAAACAGATAAATCAACTTGTCTTGCCTATAGTTATTTCTGCTATTAAGCTGGTATAGGAGGAAATAGAGTTTTCCATTGGAAAAAAAAAAAACATGCACACACTTCACCTTTATTATCATATCATGCTGAACATGTATGTTCCTCACTGAGCATTATATCATACATTGTTTTAAAACACAGTTTGACATAACATGACAAAGAAAAATATTTTCATATAGTTTATCATTAAACAGCACTGGGCAGGTATCCTTTTTGTGTTCATAAACTATGTGTTTTAGGCTTCCCCGTCAGCGCGTGGCTCGGAGAGCATTAGATCGCCTCACAGACGCAGAAGAGAACAGAATACACTCTCCAGAATCTTCAACCTGGTGAGACTAAAACTGCAGAAAAAAGAAATCAGTGTTAGATCCTCTGAGAAAAAGTTTAGATCTCTTTTTTGGTTATTTAAATGAGGTTCTTCTTATTTAAGCGCAATTACATGCAAATGCAAAGAAAGCAATTTCAACACTGAGATGTAATTAAGGCTATTAAAAATGCTCAATAACAGGATGGAGCATAGATTATTGCTTTGAAAAGGCTGTTCAGTCTTTCAGCAGTCATTGAGGGACTTTTATTCACTTAAGCTTTTCAAAATCAATATTTATTCAGGTTATAATGAAGGCCCGTCTATTCTGGACTCATGGAAAGTTGAGTCTTACCATGCGCCCTTACCTTGCTTATTCAGTTAGTCCTTGAGAGCCTCATAATAACATAAGCATTGTGGACTTTTGCCAGGTACAGTGCATACAAGTATTCACATCTCTTCATGCTCATTGATTCTCAAAAAGATTTGATTTTCAGTGGATTAAGAAATATCACCTGCTTCTTAAAGAATCGTTCACATTAAAAGGAAAATGTGGTAATTTACAATCTGTATGACTCCCTTTCGTCCATGGAAAGAAAAGCTTTAAATCAGCATGTCTGAGGTGCTTTTTGTCCATACAATGAAAGTGGAAAGAGACCAAGACAAAAAAGACAAGGAAGGGGGGAAGAAAGAAAAAAAAAAAGAGTGTGCACTATATTTCAGTTCATCTGAATCTGTTTGATAGCTCTGTATGAGACTAGACAGTCATGGTCAACCATTCACTTTCATTATGGAAACAATGAAAATAGGTTACTGATCTAGTAACTACCGAACTGGTCATACAGGCTTGGAATGACATTCTCATAAAGAAAAGTAAATACAGTAGTATTTTGAAATATTTTTACAATTTAAAATAACGTATTTCTTCAGTGTCACATGATCTATCAGAAATCATTCTAAAATGCTGATTTGGTACTCAAGAAACATTTCTTATTACTAATGTTGAAAACAGTTGTGCTGCTCAATATTTTGGTGGAAACAGCATGGGACATTTTTTTTAACAAAGAAAGTTCAGCATTTATTAGAAACCAAAATCTTTTGTAACATTATAAATGTACCTTTTGATCAATTTAATGCATCCTTGATGAATACAAGTATTCATTTCTTAAAAAATAAATACATAAAAATGACCCAGTTTTAGATACAGTAATGTAAATGTACATTGGCAAGTATTTGGTCCATATGCTATTTTTGAACGCTATTTTGATCACTTTAAACATCCAAGCATGATGCTCACGTTCAGCTCAAATATCTACCTCATCTGCTCTCTTGGCTAATTTCCTTTTCTCCCTTTTGAACTTTTCACATGACAATCTCTCCTGAACAGTGGACACAATCAAATCAGGCTGGCTCTCCACCTCCATTTTGCTGTAGAGCTAGAGAACGCTGAGTGCTCAGATCACTCTTTTAGATATGTAGCATATTGTTACGGCTGGGTAATGCTCCTACAACATGGATGACTCAACATTATGTCATTTTGTTATTAAAGACTACAGTTGTGACATTGAACATTCAGTCCTTCACCCATCCTTCTGATGCTAAGTGCTATTTCATTGCACGCTTCAGCATTTATTCTTTTGTAATATGTTTTAGAACTAACGGTGATTTTGACCTTGCATAATCCATCAGTGTCGAGGCGGTTTTGTGTCACACGTCTGATATGTAGATGACTCTCCTGGTTTTCTCTCCGATCTCAGGGAGAAAGCCGATCTCGCTCTCCACCCAAACGCTGGAGCACCATCTTCTGAGCCCTTCGCCGACCAGAAAAACACTAAGATGGAAGAGAGTGAAACGGACGAAAAGCAAAAACCTGAGCGGGAGGATCTCTGCCCTATAAATTCACAAGTCGCGGCGAGTTTAACAGACTAACATTGGCCATCTTTGCTTCCTAGATAGAGATACAATCCAAGTATCTGTTTTTACATTCCTGCAGGGTTTCATAAGCATGTGTGTAAGCAAGTATGTGTGCAAAACTGCTGCAATAACCGTCAATGGTCAGGTGATGTGATACGTCTAGTTGCTATACTGAAAGTCTCCCTCCAAAATTTAGTTGAAGTGACCAATTCGAAAATGTTCCAAGAGCAAAAAGGGATCAACATCCCTCAGCAATGGAGATTAACCAAAAGGTTTGATATTAGCCTTAATTGACTGAACTAGACAGAATATTTCTCTGTTTGAGCCTGTAAAAGTGGGAAAATAATGGCCATCATTCAAAACCCATGATCTTATAATTCTGAATTCGTCTCAGATGTATCTCACACAATGGGTTGTTTGTGTGCTATCCAGCATTTGATGCGTGACATTAGTCTTTGTGCTACAGTGAAAAGGCCTATCCATGGTTTTGTTGAGATCAATGTTCAACCTCAGTGATGTGCTGTGTATTTGTGGATGTTTATGTGTATTGTGGTCCTTGTGTTGCATTATATATGGGTTATTTACTTTGTACCAGGAATTTGTATATAGGATTCCTTATTGTGTTATGAGAATTTTAATAAATGTTATTTAATTTTAATACACGAACATTTACCTAATATTAAATTCGATTTATTTGAGAAGTTATTTAGCTCTTAATTAGGAACACGCATTAAAAGAAGACTAAAAACACAATTTTGTGGACTATAGGGAATAGATTCTAAGCATATATGAAGCTTGGATTGTATGCCCTCGGATGTTGCACTGCAGTATGTGTGTTAAAACAGCCTGTAAAAGTTGTCTGCGTCATTATGTGTGCAATTTTGATGTTATTTTAGAAAGGTCTCATGTAATTACCAAAGGTAGGATTAATATTCAAATAACAGACAAGCAGAAATCTAGGACAAACAGTCACTGGGAGCATAAAGGGTGTGAAACTGGTGGGAAAAAAGGAAGGAAACATGAAAGTGTAAGAGGGAAAATGTGGGAAATGATAAAGAGTGAAATGGAGTTTATTCAGCTGATTTTTATTTATGTGATGTTTCTCATGAGTCTTAATAATGTTCATTGTTTCGTGTCTCATAGACTCTTCCTGTATGTACTGTTTCTGAAATAGTGCTGAATAAACATTCGGTCAAATATTCTCGCTGTCAGCGCTGGATTTGTCTCCAAAATGGTGCTACACTTTCCATAATGCACAGGATATTCTGAAGTGGCCAGGTGTACTGATGTTATTTTAACCCTCCCTTTATTTATAAAGTAACGTTAAATAAAGAATCAGAATTATATCAAGTCTGTGTTTGATTGTGCATCTGTTCATCCTCAAAAATCTCACTAAGTGTGTTTTTATTTTTGTTTTTGAATTTTGATTGCACAGATAGATTTTTGTCACTAATCCGGATTTGAATATTAGAGACAAAATTGCATAGACCTTTAAGATAATTTTTTTATTAATTCTCACCGTAATGCCATTATGTTGCAATTGTTTGTCCATACGTGTTAATCCAGAATTCTGTACCGACAGTGCTGGGTAGATTACATTCAAATTGTAGTCAGTTACAGATTCCAAATTACATGACAAAAATTGTAGTTAGTAACGTAATCCATTACACATTTAAGGTAATATAATCGGACTACTTTTAGATTACTTTTCACCTAACTTGTTTACCACGTTGATTTGAATCGGATCATTTTGTAACATATTGATATAAAATACAAAGAGAACGAAAATCTATATTACATTCTTTGTAATCAACAACATGAAGTGAATTAAATATTACATTACGCCAGGGTTTCCCAAACTGGGGTTCGCGAGTTTAATAAAAAGCTATTAATTAAATAATCCTTTAAAATATAAACAATTAAAATAAAACAATTTACTCAAAAAAAAAAAAAAATGAAGTATTTTATTTGTTTACTTACATGTCATGTGACCATTAACTGACATCAGAGAACTGGGGCATGTTTAAGTTCAAAACGGTGCGAAACGTTTTGCTACGGTTTCCGGGTTGAACGTCATGTTTCCTGGAAAGTGCACCGGTGTGCAAAAGATACGTTTTCTCTTGTTTGGTGGGTGTGTCAGAACTGCAGCCCAATCAACAGCAACATGTAAAGCACGCGGTATTAAAGTGAACTCACACAATGTGTTCGATGCAGCTCGGTATATGCAACAACTGAGGATATTAGAAGACATGTTTGTGTAAGTTTTATTGTAAAAATATAGGATATCAACATAATGATGTAGTTGTTTATATTTTTAGCTTCATTGCAAGTGTATGACATTTGGTATAGAAATAAACAATGGTAATTAAGTGCTTTTCCTAAAAATGAGAAAGAAAATACAGGGTATTAAAACAGTATGAACTACAAATAAAGTCAGTATGTGAGGCTAAATAGATGTGTTTTAGTCTGAATTAGGTAAGATGTGTGCTTCCATTTCAGTTTCAGCAATCCCTTCACTCGATTGGGATGTTCTCTTTTGTTCTGGGCAGCAAGTGCAGTAACTGTAACATCGGGCATATTTTGTAGTATTAAACACATATTTATACCGACTTCATCAGGCTCCGAAAATTCTTCACAAAGAACACAAAGAATGGCCTTCTCAGCTGCCATAGTTGCAACTCTTGCGTCATCAGAACAGTGTGTTCAACGCATCACCGTTTCTGTTTAAAAAACGTTGTGCAACGTTTTGTCGGGGCTGAACGCAGCCCTGTTGTTTACCTACATGTCATGTGACCATTAACTGACATCAGAGAACTGTGAATTTGTCACAAGATGAAGTTGAAGGAGAGTTCAAAGTCTCTGGTGGACCGGATGGTCGAAGGAGCCAAGATGGAGCCCACAGGATCCTCTCACACGACCTGCGGCTTCGCGTTACAGCAAGGCATTCCCGTGGAAGACGAGGGGCTGCAGGCATCCAGGGGCTGGAAGACTGGCTGAGCTTTGCGGTGAAGGTGACAGAGGTAAACTTGACGTGATCAATGACGGTAATTCCAATTCCCAACAGGTCGATGATACAGTCTTACTGCTGTCTTGAAACAGCGATGATGACGAGCAGACAGATGATAACGGGTGGGAGGTAGTACCACCGTGTTCAAATCCATCATCCAGTCCCCTGTGCCAAATCCACTAGTATTCCCTCTGTTACTGCTGTAGCTGGCTCACACCCCAGGTCAGAAGCACTCTGAGGTACCGGCTTATGGGGCGATGGTCAGCGTTTTCCCTTCGTCTTCAGGCTCAGGCATTGCAGCAGGTGGCGCTCTCCATCTGCGGGAGGCTCACGCAAAGTCTCCACGGTCGAGGGTGGTGGTGGAGCCAGATGCTCTCCAGACACCTGATGATGGCTTCCCTCCAGTAAAGTCCTAAGGTGTCTGGGAGGTTTACAGGGTGGTGGTAGTTCGCCCTGATCCAGAACCGCGATTTTATGGAGTTGACAGCTAGACGGCAGAACTTTTCAGTAAGATTCTGAAGATTGTGGCTACTCTGAGCCACTGCAGCAAACTGAGCCGCATATTCCATTCGTAGGTAGGTTGTAGTGATGGGTCATTCATGAACAGAAAGTTCACTGTGCCTGTCACGTGACAAATGAACGAAAGACTCGGAAGTTAAAGTTATTATTTATGTTCCCCGTAAATTATCTTTGGCTGAATTATAATGATTTCTTCATTTAGAATATGATCAAGATTGCGTAGGTGGATGTGTTCGAAGAATTTGGCTGTTAAAAGTATAGCATTTAAAGCCAGTTAAATTAACAAAATGAAGATTCGTTCATTTTGATGAACGAGATCAAACGAGAAAGTCAGTAAAATGATCAGAAATTCCCATCACTAGTAGGTTGTTCTGTCACAAGATGAAGAGGAGTTCAAAAGGGTTTCAATGAATGAAAGGGTTCTTTAATGAAAGCAATGAAGACAAAGCGAGAGCGTGTCTAAACACACACGAACATCAACCGACTACTGAAGGGTGAAACAGAGCAACTTAAATACACAGTGATAATGAGATGATAACGAACAGGTGTGATGATTAGATGAGTGTCCATGACAACTGGTGACTGGTGGGAAACTAAAACAAAAAAAAAACACATGTGATTAAAGATTAAACAAACTAAAAGCCAAAAAAAAAAAAAAAAAAAAAATAACTGGGTGTTCATGGCAGAACTTAATTTTATTATAAAATTAAGTTAAAAATTCCCCCTTAAAATCTCAGGGGGAACTTCAAATAAAGTATTGGTCAAAGTATAAGGTCAAAGAGACAAAAAAAGATGGGGAATCCCTACATTGCATGTAAATATGAATGAATGCTATTGTGAGCATAACATGTTATCATGTAATTAACACAAAAGTAACTAGTCTTGATTATGAATATTTAAAAAAGTATTTTTTAAATACTTTTTTAAAGTATTTAAAAAAGTGTCTAATTACAGTTACTTAATATTTTAAATCTGATAACGTAATCCAGATTACATGTAATCGCTTAACACCCAACACTGTGTACAGATGAGGAGACTAATACAGAACAATTAAAAAATTTGTTTTTCATGGACAAAATGTGTTCTTTTCTGTCTAACCAAAGGATACAAATATAACAAAAATAATGATTGGGCTGTTTCCTTGAAGACAGTCAAATTGCATGTCATGTCAACTGCCCATTTCCTTTAAAACATAAAACATTAAGGTGAAAGAACAAGAAGAGAGACAGAAAATCATTGACTTGGAGATTCTCTTTAAGTCAATACTAGCAAAAAGAATTGCCATGACCTTTGCATGGTGTGTTCGGCTTGCTTTTCCTTTAAATGCCCTTAAAATAAGTCTCTTGAAAGGTCACTGAAAATGTCTAAACGATTTCAAAATACTTCATTTGTGTCAAATGTCAGAGTGCGAAACAATAAATTATTTGAAAAGACGACTAAAGCTCACAGCATCAGTATCACACACAGCCCAGACTTTTTTGCATGTCTAATGAAAACTCAGTCAACATGAAACTTATCATCCAAACATTTAACAAAACCCAAGAACAGTACATTTTGATAAATACTGCACCTCGGTCGATAAAGTGACTTTCTTTTCACACACACAATCACATGATATCTCATGTCTTAAAACACGCTCTTGAGACCTGGAGGGTCCACAAATGGACTTCTCATTATAACACCTGAGGATCTGTCACGTCGAATTCTATGAATATGATCCCGACACATCACAAGAGGATGATGTGTCACAGGTTTCTTTGAAGAGAAATGTTTGATCTGTTCTTAGAATATCTACAGGGCCATCCATGTACAGATGAACGCTTGCGTAAATCCATTATCCTCTGTGTAATGTTGCACATGGCAACAGGTGTTAGATAGTATTACTATAAAACGTGAAACACTGCCCTCCTTTGGTGTAATAGTGAAGTGAAGTTTGCATGGCTGTTCCTTAATTAGCAATACAATTCTGTATTTTTACTTGATATTAAGCTTGATATTTGATATTGATATTTGATATTAAACTTGATATTAAGCTTGGATGTATATATATATATCTCATTCATTCATTATTTATTTACAGCATTTTATTTTCTGAAATGAAGCTTTGTTCTCTTTTATCTTTTTTTCCCCTATAAATTCTATAATTTCTATGATGATACATTTTGCCAGTAATGCCAAGCTCTAAAATATTTTATCAGGTAGAATTGATTATTTATGAGTAATTAAAAAAAAAAAAAAAAAAATTATATATATATATATATATATATATATATATATATATATATATATATATATATATATATATATATATATATATATAAACACACACACAAACTACTGGAAAATTCCATTCTTGAAACTTTTAGAATTTAATTATTATTGTATAAATTACATTACACAAAGCAGCTTTGTCATTACAGCATAAGTACCAGAAATAGCTCCGCCTACATTGTGGGCCTGGGGACAATGGGATCATGGAATCAAAAAAGGCTGAGAACCACTGTAATATCTTTGACTTGTTGCAGTGACTGTTTTTATGGCTCATAAGGTGGGTGTTGTGACTGTGGCGAGCCAATAGAGGGCATCAGTGGCTCTAAGAGAAGAGTCAAGGACAGGTTTATTTCAATATTCAGGTCAATATCCTAAACATCCATTATGATTCAATCTGTCTGTCTGTCTGTCTATCTATCCCCTGGACCTGCACAAATGCAGATGTGAAGAGTATTGCGGAGGCAGACCGACAGAGCTGTTTCTTCTCCTCTGGGGGCCTGGATTGGTGATAGCAGTGAGGATCTGCCGCAGGGAGGGGGGAGAACTGTTGTCATGACACATCTCTCCCTAGTGGAGGAGGGGTTAAGCACTCAGGGATTTCCACCGAAGCAAGACTCCACACCAGCCCGACCATCTGCCCGCGCCCCTGCTATCTCTCTCTCTCTCTCTCTCTCTCTTAGCCCTCCCTTCCTTTCTCATTCATCCTGGATTCTCCCTCCTCCTCATACATCTATGTCTGAGAGAGATCAGATTTGCTGGTTATTAGGCCAACCTAGTGTATTATGAATGCATTATAAATTAGGTTTCTGAATGAAAACTAAGAACCCAATACTGTCATTTCTCAAAGGTGAGAATGGCTGCGCACACACAGGTAGGCCTACATGACGTCACACACAAGTACTGTTATTTTGTGTTTTTGTAATGTGACTAGGAGGGTCATATTCTTTCTAACCGCCAGGTTGCAGATATGCAAAACTGTCTGTTAAACAGCTGCTCTCCATTGTCAGTCACCTGCAGGTGATGTTATATTTGAAACTCTCTGCCCAGTCTAACATTATCATATAACAAAACTCAAATCAAATCAGGTAGCTAACAGGGAGCGTTCTCAGAACTTTAACTGGAAAGGTTCTCTCAAAGTTCTGAACAAACGTTCTTCCAGTCACGTTAGAATGTTCGTCCAGAGTTATCTGGTCTTTCACAATGTTCTCAAAACGTTAGCACAGAAACATTATTTACACATCGTTCACCGTTTTATCTGAAAAGTTTTCTCAGCTAACAGGGAATGTTCTCAAAATGTTAGCAAAAAACTGTAGACTGTTGGCTCTGTAAACTGTAAACAGTAGACTCTACATTACTCATGGCATGTTTTTTTTTTTTTTTTAGATTTAGTTGGACTTCTGTTTTATGTTAGGCCTACTACACTGCCTTAAAGGCACAATATGTAACTTTTTGGCTTTAAAAATAGCAAAAATCACTATATCTCTGTTATATATTTTTTTTAGTTGTGTACTTACATTATCCCGACTGTTTCCAACAACTTTCAAACCAGGAGAAATTTGTAATTTAATTTGAAGACACGGCACGTTTCTTTATTTCTGTTTTGTCGCAGTCAATGGCGTCATATCCGCATTGTCCCTGGTTTCCGCTCGTGCTGCCATAGCAACCAGAGCCGTCTGATAGTAACCAAAGCGACTGACGTGGACAAAATGTGTAGTTTGCAATGTCTATTTGCACGCTGTTGTTGTTGTTTCGTTCAAACATTATGGACAATGGCAAGCAGACTTTGGATAAAAAAGGAGAACTAAAACGAGAATCAATATCAGCGCGGTGTTTTCGAGATGCCTAGAGCTCCCATAGACAGTATATAAACGAGAGCTCCACGTCCGAGACTTCGACCGCTCCTACATGTACTTTATTAAACAGGTGAGCACATTTACATAAAACTAATCAATGTTATATAGTTCAACAATGATAAAATGTCAGAATATGATCTGTATGTTATTCTAATGTTGATCTAGCTTACTGCTAGTCTCATACAGACAAACTAACACATACATTTCAACACATTCAAATGCAGTTTAGTGTGATAGTGTAATGTTAGACCAAGTGAAACAGCACTGCGTTACCTCACAAGTTTAATTTGTCTAATAAACTGACCTGTGAGTAGTAATTCTGCGTGTAGTTCGGTAGAATGAAATGTCCATATTCCTTTTATATCCGCTGGACTCGCGTCGCGTGTGGAGCTGATAGCTGTCTCTTAGCAATCCCGAACTGCTTTATATCACAGTCATGATAAAAACATCGATGTATTCACTCATCCATAAACATTATTAGATCAGTCGGCTTGACGTTGACGACAAGATCCATAATTCTTAGCAAATGTTGCGTCATCAATCTACGCCTTTGTTATAGTAAATAGGTTAGCGACCCCTAGTGGCGAAAAATGCCATACTGTCCGTTTAAATGTTTAAGTACAATCAACTTGAATGAATAAGTCATTTCAACTTAAATTAAATAAACAGAGTATAATTTTTGTATAACTAATAAAAAAGTTGAAAATTGCTTAACTTATTTTGATGAGTTAAAGCAATGTAAAACCAATAAGTCATAACTTATTTATCATATAATGTTTTACAGTGTTCAAAAGTCCCTATAATGTTTACAAAATTATAAAATGGAATGTTGCCTTATTGTTCGCATTAAAAATGTCAACTTTTTAAAAAAAATATATGTTTTGAACTTTCAGAGAACATTAGAGAATAATACATACGGAGAACTACTTGTTTCAGAATGTTCAGGAAACATTCAAAAGTAACATTCCCTTAATGTTTACAAAGGGATAAAATGATCCCTGTTTTTTTTTTTTTTTTTTAAATGGAAAATTCAGAAATAATTTTTTCATAACTTCATAGAAATATTAGCAAAATGTTCTAAGAACATATTTTTGTTAGCTGGATAATAGCTGTTGTGTAGTCCGAACCACAAAGCCATCAATGTGACTTCAGGACACATAATAAACCCCTTTCGCATGAGCGGCTGACTCCAGCCCTGGTCCTACTCTGAGGTAATGTCATAAACATGCCAGACTAGCGTTTTTTCTACAGCCTGACAGAACGAATCTATCAGCCATTATTAGGCAGAGCTCCTGAGCATCCACGACAAGGAAACACAAACCTCTTTATTCTCGTTTTATGCTGTTTTAATAGAGTCGATCTCCTGTCCCAAAACTAATTACAGGTACAAAGAGACACTGCCAGATGAAAGCATCTCATGGATGATGAGAACCAAATAAATGTGATTTGCGCAGTAATGGATGACAGAAGAGTTTCTGCAGCGTCTCCAAGTTCTGTTCGGGAGTGTCAGTCTTTGAATAAGCCAAGAATTTTTTACCACCATGGTGGAGTCAAGTCAAGTATCCAGGCTATGAAAACAAAGGCTTGCAGGTTCAATTGCAAACTAGGAAGGGCCCTGGAGAGTTACTGAGATCCTCTTTTTGCTCAATGCCCTTGAGCAAGGCCCTTAATCTTAAGGTGGTCCAGTGGGACCTTCCCTGCTACACAGTATATGTGCACAGAAAATCTCTTTAGATAAAAAGTATTCTTATAACCTTCTGTGGTAGGCCTACCCATTATGGTCTAACAACGGAATATTTCCAAACAGTTTAAAAAAAAATATGTATATATATATATATATATAAAAAAAAAAAACGAATAAAAAAAATAAAATAAAGACAACATAGCTTTGGCAACCTTATCAATCTTAGTTAAAGGTAGGGTAGGCAATTTCAGAGTGGCTAGCAATAGTAAGCTAGCTTTGAAAGCATGAGATCCCACCTTCCCTTCAGAGTGTCTCCCAAGCCACACCTCCTTCAAAACACATTACGCACACAGCAGAGTCTGCAAAGCGTCACGAGAGATGCCGTTAAATTTCCTCATGTCTCAAACTACATAACATTGCAATAATAATGAACGTAAACAACTTACAGAGCTCTTACTTGTACCACCTGACTGCTGCAGATTTATTTCAGCGTTGGCATAGAAACATAAATCCGAGTCTGAGGACGTGAACAGCTCTGGGTAGAATGTCACGGGTTGCCATCTCGTAATTACGGTTAGGATATGGTGTGAACGCAACATAAGCTCGTTGTTTTGGTTCAGGAGAAACTGTAAAGGATGACTGCTGTTTTTTTGCCAATCGGTGGCTGTCTGTCTCTGCATAGCCTTAACGGAACGCGCTGATGACTTGTGATGTCTGTGCGAGCTGGGTGCGCGGATGTATGGACATGTATTTATTTTAGACCAAAAAGTGTTTAGAAAACAAATTGCCAACCATACCTTTAATTGTACCCCCAGACAGCAACATAGTGTCGGCCCAGATCCGGCCCACATCTGGTACGCGTGGATCTGGGCCGACATTATTGTATGTTGCTATCTGGGCCACAACCTTAGTCAGTTTTAAGAGTTAATTATTTACTCTTTTTCCTGACCGTTCTGTAGATTGAACACATGAAAGATAAACTGTATCTGTGTTATTTATACATAAACACAATTCTATATACTTCCAAATAAATAAATAATTGCATTATATTAATCATCACATAAATAACTTGTGACCATTCTAAAAATTCCCAATGACGAAATGCATTACTGAAATTCCACTACGGTAAAATAGACATTAGCAATATTTTCTCAGTTTAATATGTAAAGTTGATCTGTGTCAACTCAAAACCAACATAACAATATGTAACTGCTCTTTTTAACATCTGATGATTGTTGTAGATTTTTCCAAAAGCGCAAAAAAATTAAGGAAAATCAAACATCATAGCAAAGAGGGCTTAAAATCTCAGAAATGTTTAGATTGAATGTTTTTATCAGTACATGATTTGATGAGATTTTTGATGTTCTAAAACACACATTTCGAGCACTTCATGACTTCAAATGTTTTATTTCTTTTTCATTGTTGTAAGACAGTGAATCCCAAAACAAAAGAGACTGACTTATAAGAATGCAGAAGTACAGAAAACCCAACTGAACAATGTTTTAAAGCTGAAAAATCAACAGGAGCGGTGTGTAAACATAACACTTAAATGAGAGAACTCACAAAGAGTTGAACACAGTGCACCTTAATTGTCTCAGGATTCAACTCCTGTCTGCCTCTTTTTGTCTGAATAGATTAGTCCCCAGGTCAAAGTTTGGCGGGCCACCGCTCACCCTCCCCCCGTCATGAAATATTCACCACATTCTGCTGTTGTCAAAGCAACAGGCCTGACACCGCAAATCACAAAACAAGGGATTAAAGCAGAGGGGTTAAGTATATAAAATGCAGGTTTGAAATGTTTTAACCAATGAGAGACCAAAATGCATGTGCTGGGTTGACCTATATAGACTTCCTTTTCCTGCAACATTCTATACAAAATGATGCATCATATTCCACTTCAGAGAGTAACTGATGTCACTGATAGGCTACTATATGTCCCAGATTTAAAGTAGATTCTTCCTGTTTTACTACAGTGCCAAGAGATGGCATCAGTTAAGAAACATCTTCCGAGTAGTTTTCAGATAAAATGGCTGCACCTCAAGTGCACCGAGTTCTAAACCAGCTGATTGAACGTGTAATTCTGTTGTCTCTATAAACCGCACAGTTGGAGGGGAACAGGAAAAGCATTCTACACATCTTGATGGAGCCCGCGAACTCTGACCTGCTGGAAGAATATTCACATGCATCCTCCCCCACTTCTCTCTCTTTAAACTACCTCTCAGAGTCAAAGTTGTTCTGCTGTTGAAAACAACAGGTTGCTGCTTTCAGATCACATGTTTAATAACTTAGAAGAATCTGTAGAGCAGAGGAGAATGCAAACACATTCTGCAGAATGCAAACACCTCAAGAACAGAAGGAGAAGAAACAAGCGTTCTTTGTGAGGGCAAAGTGTGTCTGCAATGCAAATACACTCGGGATAAAACTGAATAGGTTGCAGCCTAAAGGATACGTTTAATGTAAAACTTGGAAACAACAACCCAGCTAACAGGGAATGCTCTCAGAACTTTGGCTAACGTTCTGGCAAAGGCTCTCTCAAACATTGTTTGACATTGTTTGAAAAAGCTGGACGGTTTGAAAGTTCACAGAACATTCAGAAATAATGCTTTCAATACTTAATGTTAACATTAGCAAAACGTCTCTTAGAACATATTTTGTCGGTCTGGAGACAAACATTTCAATTGACACACATTCTCAGGCTCAAATGGAACCCCCCTTTCCGTGCTCCTGTTATAAAATTGACTGTTTCATTTGTATTTCACATGTGATAATTTATACTCATCTTTCCCCCTTGTGTCCAGACTCCTGTGTGTGAGGTTTTGTGTGTGCCTGAGAGGAATTGTGGGGTGAAAGAGTTCAGAATTGCCCTTCCCCCACAACCAAAAAATCCATCGACTCTCGCTCATGGACTTCCATCTCAAAAACAAGCCCTTAAAAGGGTGGCAGTCCTGATTACCACGAACCAGGCCTAATTGTACCCCACTAATTGTCAAGCATACACACAAGAGGATTAGACAGAATAAATGACGTATTAAAATACAAAATATGATAGGAAATGTGTGAGAAAAAACAATAGTTAGCAGAACGCGCATTGTTAGGTGGGCAGATGTGGCGTTCGATAATTGCGCGAATGCGTTGATTAATGATCAAAGCTGTGAGCCTGAGGTAGTGTGGCTGGTGGTTAATGACAGGGGTGAGTCTGGGATTAAATATGAGATGGGTAAGTGGAGATGAGGGAGTCAGGTTGCATGTCTTTTCAGTCCTACTGTTCATACTGAAGCATTGTGAGCGGGCGAGGGGGAGGCACTGGGGCCCAGCGGCAACCACAAGCGACAGCTGTCACAGCCTCTGGTGAGAGCCACTAATGACCACTCTTCACATAGGTGTCCTGCAACAGCTCCAGCCAAACAACTACTGCATGATCCACTTCTGGCAGGCCTGAAAGTTATGTAACAAAGAAATGATAAAAGTTTGACTGCTGACTTTAAATCGCAATGTTTTTTTTTTGTTTTTTTAAAGGGCAAGTGTGGTGAATAAAACAAGCATTTAAAGGAGCAGCTCTATGAAAAATAAATCAGTTTATTCAAGTAAAGGACTACAAGATGATAAAAATAATACACACCATTAAGCAACTTCTAAATAAAATATATCATGTGCACCCTTTTAAATTTTAAGAAATTCTGTCACTCAATGACAAATAAGGATGTCTGTGATGATAAACCTATGTCATCATTTTTCTGCAAAAAAAAAAACAAAAAACAAAAAACGCACATATTGGGGGGTGGGGTTAATACTTCAAAACAAGAGGATTACTTCAAAAATAATATTAATAGGCTACATAAACAATAATAATAGGCTAATTTGTTTTTAGACTTTTTGTTTTTTCTTTCTTTTTTAGTTACACACCACATAGATAATTACTTTTTAATTATTCACACATCAACTATTTTTATTTATTGTTTGTTTGTATATTGAAATGTATCGTGAAAAAGCAAATAGATCAGAGAAACAAAAAATGTAACAGCCATTACAGCCTTATGTGTGCTATCTTTTCCCAAATAATTTCATTATAATCATAAACTGTCAGTCATCATACTCTATCACTTTGTTTGCCAGACAGAGATTGCCGTTACAGAGTAATATTACCATTACAAGTCCTCTCAACGCCAGACTTCTGGATCACCTAACTTTATGCTGAACAAACAATAGTCAATGAAAGAGGGAGGTACGGAACCATTGCCGCTCCAGGTGTCGCACGAAACGCACGGGGCACTTCGCTGTCGATCCGTCTCGATCTGGATCAACGTCGGTCGATGTCATCACATTGTTTCCTCGATCTACAAACCAAGATCGCTTTGATTCGCAATTTCAACGCTCTAGTCATTTGGAAACTGCGGATGCCACTCAGTTTGTCATCATCATCTCGGAGTGTCACCTTGCGTTTGTGCCGTTGCCCCACAACTTCATTACGTCATTTATATGTACCGAGGTAAGTTTCGAATCGAATTCTGAGAAAGAATCGATCATAAACAGTAGGATCATGTAATGTGTTAATAATAGTTCGCTACTTTGAAGGGAGATTGGACGAAGAGATTTCGCTTGGACTTGCTGTCGTGATGTGAATAGGCATTGTTTCAGCGCTGGTGGTGTAACTGAGATTAAGATTAGAGATCATTCTATCGGCAACTCACTTTAATGATAGTCACACATTGAATTATTCCCTTCTTTATTGTAAATAGCCTGTCGTGTCGCACTCACATAGGCTATAACCTCTGCCATAACCCATTCTGTTTGTCCATGCGCTATTTTTAGGAAGTTACTCTTCTGAAGAGCTTCAATCATTTGTATGGAAATAAAAAGGAAGGAATTTAATAATTCTGTTTCATACGTAGGCTATCATTCCATAATTCCATCAACGAGTCTTTTAATACTTTTGAGGAAGACATTTTTGAAGTAAGAAAATTTTGTAGATTTGCTGCACTCAGCAGTCTGTTGCTGGTGAGATCGAATACATTCTGATTTCTAGCATGTCGTCTATAACAAATCAGAAATAAATTAAATCATTTTTTGGTAAAGAGTGTGTTTAATGAGTTTCCACAGACTTTTTTAGAGGTGGCATACATATAGGCTACAATCCAGTAGCCTAATTAACCTTATAAAATATTTGTTTATTTTATTTATTACTTAAAATATTATAATCAAGAGAAAGCAGGCTTTGTGGTTTTAGTACAATGACTCAGATTAAAGTGCTTTTGATTCACTAAAAATAACCGACTCATAAGAGCCACTTTGTACTGATCGCTCTGTATGTTTTTGATTCACTAAACAGACTCGTAAGAGTCATTCATTCGCGAATCGTTCTACCCCGGTTTCGCTGCATGTTTTTGTTTCGCTATAACGAACCGGCTCGTAATAGAGTCATTCGAGCTACAGTAGTTGCGTTGTATTTTTTGATTCATTATAAAGAACCGGTTCGTAAGAGAATCATTCTGAAATCGGATTATGCTGGCTTCTGTATAGGCCTACATTCAGTAGCGATGTTTGTTTAAACAACTGTTAACCCTATCAGTGCAGCAGTGTTCCAAGATTGCACATTCAAGAACTTAACGTTGTGAAAACCATTCAGATCGGTATTTGCTAAATGGAACCTGTTCCTAAGAACCCACCGGTTCCCAATATCTGCCATCATTCAGAAATGTTAAAAGCTTTGGAGTTGGCAAGCCGAAATTTCGTGTGTATTTTAACTTTGGGCGACTTGACGCCATTTATTTAGGCTACTTAATTGAGTTCATAACTTTTATCTATAACGCAGATATAACGACCAGCTTGCTTTTGTTTACTCTATACTCGTGTTAATTTAACAACAGTCACTATGCACTATATGTATAAATGCATTAATTCTGCACAAATCGTTAATATTTTAACTATGATCAAGCCAAGCTCAGGAAAACAGCCGTGCATTTACATAAACTTGTTGATGCAGAGCAACACATGATAGTCTACATAACTGAAAACCAATTATTTTAGATGGAAAAAGCATACCATGCAATGCCAGGCATTAAATTAGGTTACAGCTATCTTCCATCTTCCTATTGATTTTTTTCGACATGCTTAAGCATACGTTCAACATGATCTATTATTAGATTATTATTTTTTATAATAGCTACACAATAGCGATCAATTGCTTCGTATGGTCTCAAATCTAAACCCAGTGTTACTTTCAGAGCTATTACAGTCTAGGGCGGGGCTTTGGTGCTTTACTTTTTTGTTTTGTTCAGTTTTTTTCCCCCCTCCCCTCTCCCTGAAAGCTTGTCGGATGCTTGTCAGTTCGCATTTAGCTTACCATTATCAAGGCTCAAAGCCTTTGGAGGACGACGGACTGCGATTTACAGGGAATTTTTGGATAACGGTCCTGTTGAATTGGGATCTTCACTATACGGGGATAAGGAATAGGCTATATGAATGAAGCGTTTGAAAAGCAGCAGAGGATGTTCGTGCTTCCTAAAGAATGTGCATGCCTGATTTTTCATGAGGACACTTAATAAATAAAAACAAATGGTAAGACATTTTACAGTTATAAAACTTAATCAAACTAATTAGACCTAGTATGCATATTGATTATGTGATTATCCAGCAAACTTTGATTAATAAACACCTATGGCCAGTTTCAACAAACCTCTAAACTTGAGAAAACCTTAAGTTCTAATCTTAAGTGTTTAAAAAAAAATAAAAAATTATTGTAACTTGGGGTTTAAGTTTGCATGCTCATTTACACATAAGGAAGGTGTCTTATGTATCATGCTTATTAGTTTCGACACAAAATGTTAAACTGGTTTTTGGTGTTGTTTGATAATGATAATGAGCAGAATGGAGCGGAGGAGGGTGATATGTGTGTGCATTATCATTATCATGCTGTCATGGTGCCAAGGAACATCTGCTTGTGTGAAGCTGAAAGTTCATGTAACAGTCAAATAACTTGAGGGAGGTTTTTGTGGTAAATGACCCAACGGGCATGTGCAGGGCTCTCTTGTTGTATTATGAGGTGAATTTGCTGGCATAAGGGCTGTTGGGGGGCTGCTGCGGGGATGGCGTCAGCATACTAGTTAATACCCCTTTGCTTTGTGATGAGGGGTCTGTTTCTGGCCAACATGACTTTGAACGGGATACTTCTGCGTGTTCTGGTTTACATATATTGCAAGTGTGACAGTATGGCTTGGTATGGTTAGAAGTGCAATATTTGTGGGATAACATTTTGTCAAGTGACCTAAAATGGTGTTTCATTTGGTAACATCTTAATTAATTCATTTAATCCCCAAATTTTACTGTGCGCATGTGTAATTTAAACCTAAAGCAACAAACCGCATGCTTTTTCTGAAAAAAAAGTTAGGGAAGATATGTGAAAATAATTAACTCTTCAAAGTAACAACTGCATATTTGATTGTGTTAGCTAATTTATTTGAGGTGGGTTAAAAAGGTGCAGATGACACTAAACGGTTATTCTTGTGTTCTGTGCTGACAGACAAAAGCCTTACCTTGCAGTTGCAATGGAGATATTTGCATAAGCCTTTGCTAAAGTCACTTCCCTTTTATTTGCAGCTGGTTACTGTGCTCAGCCTCAATGAAGCAAGTTGTTTACACGGCTTCTGTTCACGCACTACACACCTTTTGACAGTGCAAATCAAACAGCCTGTTCATTCGGGAATGAGTGAGTGGGTGTTGTACTGCTTGTTCGAGTTGTAAAGAGACCTAAGCAACCTATGAAATCCCAACTGTGACTGTTTTGAGATGTAAGGAAAAGTGATAAGATGTTCAGTGCTTTTTTTTTTTTGTGGATTTGTTTTTCTTCTGAAAAGGGCCAGGGGGCTTGGGTTCAACCATTTAAATGTCGAAAGATGTGGTATTTTTGTATTTCAAGATGCTTTTCTCTGAATGAGAATGAAAAGAGCAGCCTTTTAATGTTAAAAACAGTGATGGCTGAATTGTCCTTTTGATTTGAAATGGATTCCAATCAGTGACTATAAAAGACTCAGATATCTAAATATTTGAATATTGGAGATTTAATAGTACTACTAAGTCTACCTAGAATGCGCAATATGGACATTTTATGCATCTTCCGCGTAAATTCAGAGGATTAAATAACATTCCTAATTTGACATTTCCCTTTGTCACCAGTCTATTTTCTGTTTGAGGTTTATGGCTTGAACTTGTGGCGACCTTGCAAAATTGACCCTCGACATTCTACTGTGACTTAACAAGCATTTCCAGTCCTCTCGCAAACCCCTAATAGCGCAAGATCCGCTAGCTGGAGGAAGGGACCATTAACATTATCAGTGGCTTTGAGTACAGGCAGTAGGGAGGCTAAAACAAAAGGCACAAGGGTGGCATTGTGAAGGATCAGCAGTAGATTACTGGAATTCTTTTTCCATGGCCTGAATAAGCTTCTACTTCCCCCATCTGGACACATGAGAAGAAAAGCTTACATTTGCAACTTTAATATTTTAATGCCTTTGTTATACTGAAGCAATATGAGGCTGCTTAGCCATTAGTGTCATTTGGATTCAGAAGACATATTGTAATAACGAGTGTCACAAATGTAAGATCCTTTTGGTGAAGTGTGTGCAGTAATGTTTTATGATGCGTTCTGTTGATTATTAAAACATTCAGGGAAATAGATTTAACGAGTTGGCATTATTGCTACAGTGCGCTTAATGTGTATTATAGTATGTCACAAAGCTGTTAAATGTTTCATTGCTGCATCATTACCTCTTGTTGCTCATTAAATTAAACATACACTCACATGCACACACCCACGTACAGAAACAGATAGATGAGAGAGAGGGTTGGAGGATTGGGTCATGTATATGTCATCAACTGAAGTGCAGTTTTACCTGTTGTGGATTAATTTGAATAACTGTCTGTTTGATAAACAGCTGAATGTTGTACATCCAGTCTAATAGAATCATAATCAGGAAAATGGTGTTCATAAACACACACACACACAGTTCAGTTTGAGAGGCAAAGTCATTTGCCATTTATCCTCAGGAGCAATAATTCTGAAATGAAATAACCATAAATTTTCTGAATCCTCTCCATTGTGGTCTTAATCCACCTTTGGTTTGAATTACGGCGAGCGAGTTAAATGAAAATGCTCAATTGTTACCTTAATGGGATCATTTAAACAATCATCATTTACTCATCATCAAGTCATTTAAAACCCGTATGACTTTTTCCCCCTGTAGAACACAGAGTTGATGTTATGCAGAATGTCTGAGCTGCTCTTTTCCATACAATGGACGTGAATAGGGAGTGAGGCTGTCAAGCTCTCAAGAGGACGAAAAAATACTAGAAAAGCATTATAAAAGTAGTCTATATGATGTGTGCACTCTATATTAAAGGGTTAGTTCACCCAAACATGAAAATTATCCCCTAATTTACTCACCCTCAAGCCATCCTAGGTGTATATGACTTTCTTTTTTTAGCCAAACACAATCAAGGTCATATTGAAATTAGATTTTGCCCAAATAAGTGCATCCATCTATCATTAAAAGTAATCCATACGGCTCCAGGGGGTTAATAAAGGCCTTTTGAAGTGAAGTGATGCGTTTTTTTTAAGGAAAAGAATCCATATTTATAATTTTATAAACTATAATCACTGGCTTCCGGTAACAGCTGTGCGTGAGTCGAGTTGCGGCGGAAGAGTGACCTCTGACCTGGCGTATGACGTAGGACGTAGGAGTAGCGTAAGCTTAGGTGAGAGTAGACGCCTCTCGCGGTTCAAAAAAATAGGGCTGGCCAACAAACTCATGCTCCTCTTCTCTTATATCGATATCCTCCGACATTTCTCTTTAAAAATTCTCATTTTAGACTTCTAATTCATGACCGGTGGTTTGTTTTGCTCTAACCTCTGTGCTTCTGTCGGAATATGTCATGCGTCGGACCATTGGTCACTCTTCCGCCTACCGGAGGCCAGTGATTATTGTTTATTAAGTTATAAATATAGATATTTTCTTACAGAAATGCATTGCTTCATATGTATTACTTATGGATTACTTTTATGATGGATGGATGCACTTTTTTGGGCTTCAAATTCTAAGATGCTATTAACTCCCATTATAAAGCTTGGAAGAGCCAGGATATTTTTTAACTCCGATTGTGTTTGTCTGAGAGACAAAGCTTGAGGGTGAGTAAATATGGGATACTTTTCATTTCTGGGTGAACTAACCCTTTAAGTCATCTAAAAGCATACGGTTGCTTTGCATGAGGAAAAGACTGAAATTTAAATTGTTTTTCACTAAAAACTATGCATAAGACGGGAGGGCTGGGTGATAAAACGGTATCGGTATTTATCGACGGTTCACCTTTATCGATAACAGTAGAAAAAATGTTTGATATAACGCTTGATAGTTTCACTTAAATGTATAAAAATGTAAATAGACATTAAGTTTGGTTGCACGAACAACCCTCAAGCTTGTGCCACCTCTGGATCATAAACAGTCATATGCCTTGATAAAGGAGCATGCTACGAGTGACAAGCAAACAGCCAATAACAAGTTACGTTGCTGAGGGGTTCGGTTACGCCATCGCCATGTGACATCAGAATACACGAACACATGCAAAAATGAGTGCCGTGCTTGCCGGCAAAGAAGAGATTGTGAAAAAAAAAGAGATGTCAGCTCGCCAGTGTGGCAGTTTTTTTGGTTTCTTTACGTCCGACCAACATCAGAACAACGGTTGTTGGTATTTCATCACCTTTCTGTTATTTCATCACCTTAACGGCTTCCACCCATTGGAATATGCATCATATTGTCCTTCATGGCCTACATCTACCTCACCTCAACAAACAAACCCACAAGCAGTCCACGATGAATAGGAACGCGGCAACAATGCCTTATGAGAAATCCTCCAAATGATACAATAATATAACCAACTTGTCATCCTTGCTCACAATTTGTAATGAAGCCATGTATGTGAATATTACTATTTGAGTTATTTTTGTATATTTAGTGTTTTAAATGTGAATAGTATTACTTGATATTTTTGTAAAAAAAAAAAAATATGTGTTTTGTGTATAGTTATTATCTGTTAATATAGGTTATTGCATATTGATGTTTGGTCACTCTATAAGCTGAAATTGATTTTATTCATAACATTTTTATCTTGTTTGAGTTTTAGAGGTTTGTATCTACCTCAAAGTTTACTTTGATTGTTCTGTTTACACTTTTACATTAATCTTTATATAAGATATAAGAATATATTTGTTAAATTTTTATTTAGTTTTTGACTGTTAAAAAAATATATATTTATTTTCCTTGAAAAATGGGTCAATTAAAAATACAATGGTTAAATTCAAACCTTTTCTACTGGTCTTTGTTTCAAAAAAGTTATTAACATTCATCAATAAGTATCGATACTGAATGATATGAAACATTATATAGTGATTTTTTTAGCTGTATCGCTCATCCCTATAAGACGCTCACCATTCACTTTCATTGAATGGAAAACAGCAGCTTGGGCATTCTGTTATAAATTACTCTTTTAGTCGTACAGGTTTGGAACAACATGACAGTGAATACATTTTCATTTTTGCATGAATTGTCCCTTTAAGGACATTTTGCTAGCATTCCTATTAAAGGAATAGTAGATAATTCTGTCATCATATACTCACCCTCAAGTTGTTTCAAACCTGTATGAATTTCTATCTTCTGCTAAACACAAAAGAAGATATCTTGAAGAATGTCGGTAACCAAACAGTTGATGGACCCCATTGACTTCCATAGATTTTTTTTTTCCTACTATGGAAGTCAATGGGGTCCATCGACTGTTTGGTTACCGACATTCTTCAAAATATCTTCTTTTGTGTTTAGCAGAAGATAGAAATCCATACAGGTTTGGAACCACTTAAGGGTGAGTAAATGATGACAGAATTTTCATTTTGAAGTGAACTATTCCTTTAAGTTATGATAACATTATTTCTGAACGTTCTCAGAATTTTCAAAATGTCAAGTTTTTTTAAAATGTCTTTTTTTTTCTTGGTTCTTGGTGAACTTTAGAGAAATCATTAAGGGATTTTTTTTCTTTGTTTTATCATTTTGGAAATATTTTGGGAACTTTTGAATGTTCTCAGAACCATCTACCAAAAAAGAAGTAGTAACCTTTAAAAAATAGACTAAAGGTCCTGATATACTCATGGCGAAGATGTTTTTCGATCTTCGCTTAGGGGTGAAAAGAAGTGAGAAATACGTGACCAGCAGTATATTGTTAGCGAACAGCACATTTTCAGGTTACATTTGTAGTAGTCTCATGTAGCCAGGCCTTCAGACTGATGGCTGAAGCTTTCATTGGCCAAGGACCGCCCAAGAGGACATGAAATGTCTGACCAAAATGTAAAGCAACCAATCACAGTTTGTTTTGTTCTGCGCCATGTTTAGGGGAGTGAAAATGTAAAGTCGATGTCCCTACCGTCGTTCATCTAATAAATTAATTATTCAAGAACGTTGTGCAAGTTAACTGCAAAATTGGCGCCTCAAACTTCATATAAATCCAGCATTTAGTTGATCCTGATAACTTATCAGGATCAACTAAATGCTGTTGATCACAATCAGTGATAAGCGTCCATTGTCCGGAGGTTTGATGACACGAGAGCTTTGTTTCCAGACGGACCGTTAAAGAACGCGACACACATGTACCTGTAGAATTCAACCAAACACATGACTTCAACTTCAAAACTCCTGAAGTGTTTCTCATTTAGTGTGCCTTATGCATCATATGTCAGCCAATAGTCTGTGGGCGTCCGAGGCTGTGCCTGCTAACGTTCTAACATTTACACAGGTTGTCACAGGACCCATCATGTTCCAAGCAGGTCGTCAAGTTGTTCTAAAGCGGCTATGCGTGATAATTATCATAGCATTGGTGAACTTGACTACATCTTAACTGACAACACAGCTGAGATGACTAATGAGTTTGCAAATAAGAGAACTTAATGAGTTGCCAAATACTTGTTAATGCGCACCCTGCAGACAGATGAACAGACACACGCTCTCATTGAGTGGTGTGTTATGTCTTCGCTGCTCCCCCGGGCCATCTGATGGGGAGCTGGCACTACAGCCGAGCAGCTCCAACACGCGTGGTCAACATGTGGGCGGTAATCCCGCTATTAGGGTAATCTGCTCAACCCACCAATCAATAGAGAGCACGCCCATCCTCCATCAGAGCCCTGTAACAGGCAAAATTAGGGCTGAAGAAAAATGATTTAATCACTGGGATTAAGTGCAGCTGAGGGGGAGGAGGAGAGACTCCGCATGAAGAATTTAATTTGCTGAGTTAAGACGTCCAGGTTAAGAGTGAACAGATGTCTTCCGAAATTGGTTGATATTTATTTGATTATATACCTATTTGTGCTTTTTGTTTGTTTTTGATTAGGCACTAAATGGTCAGTGTTTTATAGTAAGTACAGCGTTAGATACATACAGATGCTCCAAAAAATTTACATGAATGTCATTGCATTACATAACCAAATATCAAACCAAGTGCCATTTAGTTTAAAGCAATTTTTCAAGCAAAACAATTCACAAAAGAATTACTTAGACATGTTCTAGTTGTCTTGGCGGATCATGTCCATTTTTTATGTGATAATCTACAACCTGTGTGAAATGAATTTCTAAAAATGGAAAAATCCAAAGACTAGAAAAGGTCATTCTAAAAAGTGTCGAGCATCAATCTTTTTTCCACTCGGTTCAATATTTTGACATATACTGCAATACATTTTTAAGGATTTTGCATGTAGTTTAAACAATATGGAATGTCATTTTGGTGTAATAAATAAATAAATATATATATTTTTAAATAACACATATTGTCTGTATTTTTATTCATTAAATGAATGAATATACATTTTATTTAAGAATTATTAATAATAAAATATTTGATTTACTTATTAAAAAATGTCATTCCACTTCATATTAAAGTAATACTGTTTTGTAATTGTGTTTTGATCCGTGGCAGTGATTACGGCCTCAATCAGTATAGTAAGATACAGTAAACTAACTGTACTTGTTTTTCCGGAGTGTTAAGGCAGGAATACATGTCTTAATATGCCCATGTTTTGTTGTATACATACACAAAGGGATACTATCTGTCTTGACTGAACCTGAAGTGATGGCAGATCCCTTATTTTTTAATTCAGTAATGCTGACTAATCAGCATCACCCAGTATAGTGGAAAAACCGGCTGGTGATGTCATGACTGTACGTTACTTGCGGTAAATACAAATGTGTTTTGATCATAAAAACTGTTTTGGAATGATTGTATCCAGGATTTGTGTGTGTATCAGCTGTGTTGGGCGTGCATAATGCCCAGTGTCTAGTGGAGGGCTTGGCACATGCATGAGCTGGCATCAGCGGGCAGAGAGAGAGACAGAGAGAGCTAAGCAAGGCACAGCTTTGGCACAAGAGAGCACAACAAGTGATGGCAGTGTGTATCTTCCTGTCCAACGTTCCAACAGGAACAGGTTGGTACTGTATACTGCACACATCCCTGTTTTTGACCATGACCTCACTGCCTTCTTGTTCAGCATGTATACTTAGTAGAGTTCTTCTGAACCACTGCCATGGTCTTTTGCCTTTTTAAGGAGATAGTTTACACAAAAATCTATTTAGTCACACATCTCATGTTGTTCCAAACCTGTGTGATTTTTTTTTTCCACCATATAATGAATGTAAATGGCACTGCAGCTGTAAAGCTCCAACAAAAACATATAAGATGCTTATAAACTCTGTATATTCCAAGCCTTCATAAGCCATACAATAGCTTTGTGTTAGAAATGAACAATTTAATGTGTTATTTACTGAAAGTTATTGTGTGTATGTCGTCTGTATAGTTTTATGGTGCTTTTTTCATTGTTTGAAGACTTTGACAGCTTCGGTCCTTATTCACTTTGATTATACAGTATGGAAAAGACCAGCCTGTATATTCTTCATGTCATGTTTTAAAAATTCATCATGTGTTCAGGAGAGAGAAAGTCAATTTGGAGTAAATTTGGAGTCAGTAAGATTTATTCATTAAATGTTCTTTTAAACATATTATTATTTATCAAAAAAGTAAAAAAAAAAAAAAAAATCTGTCAAAAAATGATGCTGAAAATTCAGCTTTGCCATCACAGGAATAAATTACATTTTAAAATAACATTGCATAACTTGTAATAACATTTCACAATATTGCTGCTTTTACTGTATTTTTGCTTAAAGAAATGCAGCCTTAAGAAACATTGAAAAATCATACCAACTCCAAACTTTCATTTTTGGGTAAACTGTCCCCTTTATCTCATTGCAGCATAAACAACCATATCATATCAAACAAAGACCAGACCTTTCCAGACCATAGCAATGCTGAAAGATGGTTTCGCAGCAAAGACCGATCATATGATACCATGAAAGGCCAAATTAGACACCAAACCGAACCTGGTTAAACCAGATCATGTTATACATTTAGAACACAATACTCTCCAAACCACAGCACATCAAGACATAACAATGCCAAACTAGACCAAACATGACTATACTATGCTAAGAAGTCTTTTTGATGCTTGGTGATTCAGTAGTGCATATTAATCACACACTGTCTAACAAATGTTCTATTTGAGATTATAGAAACAAGTCATTGTTGCTATTGGCTGGAAACCACACAAACAGTTGAGGCGACTCCACCCTTAGACAGAACCGAAACAGCTCTTGTGATGCAAAGTGCAAACCACCCAATCTGACTGATAGTCACCAGGAATTTTAGTTAGTTTCACATAGGTAGTTTCTGCAATGGAATCGCTTTGTAAACTGTCTAGGACAGATTCTGCTATGTAGACTTGCCTTTTTGTTTCCTCTCACGTGTCACTGTTAGTGACAGCTGAAACCGCCACAACAACCTCAATGTTTAGATTAGTGATACCTTTTTTTTTTTTTTTTTTTTTGATATAATTAACTCTTAAAGCGATAGTTCACCCAAGTATGAAAACTGTCATAATTTATTCACTCTTGTGTTGATCTAAACTTGTTGGATTTTTGAACACCATCAGACCCCATTGACTTTCATTGCCTGCACAAAAACATTCTTCAGATTATGGGCCCTATCTTGCACCCAGCGCAATTGACTTTGTACACCGACGCATGCATCATTCCTATTTTGCACCCGCGCAAAGCACGCTTTTCCCTCCACAGAAGCACGTCGCTAAACTAGGGAATGAACTTGCACTCCCTGGGCGGTTCAGCGCAAAAAAGGAGGCGTGTTCCAGCGCAAACGTTACTTCATGCTATTTTGCAGGTTTAGAAAACAATTGCGGCACTAACCAGGAAAAAATAGTTTAAAGTCAGTGGCGCGTTGCGCATGTTATTCATATGCTATTTTAAGGGCGCATGCTTGGCCATAATCAATGTAGCGTGTGCACAACGCGCAAACACTTTGATTCTCTCATCTACAGAAGCAGCAGTTTTCATTTTTGCAAATCATACATTATTACGATAGATAGATAGATAGATAGATAGATAGATAGATAGATAGATAGATAGATAGATAGATAGATAGATAGATAGATAGATAGATAGATAGATAGATAGATAGACAATTTATTATAAAAGCATATATCTAGCTTACACATTTACCCAAATTATCATACGCCTTTTTAACCGAAGTTAATTTGGGTGGGTTTCTCCATCCCCAACGTCCCTGACGAGAGCGTTGCTCTCCTCGGCTGTGAACCGCTCCTGGCGCGCGCCTGGCAAAACCGCCGTTATAATAGGAATCCGCTTTAGAAAAAGCGTGTCTGCTCTTAAAGAGAATGTGAGATGACGCTCTGATTGGTTTATTTCACGTTACGACCAAACCACACCTATGAATAATGAAGCTACTTCAGACCAACCCATTTTAGATTTGCGCCGGGCGCAAGAGTCATTTATCCCGCCGGGAAAATAGCAACAGCGCCAAGACCCGCCCACAAAGTTACTTGCGCTTTGACACTTGCGTTTCAGATCGTTAAGATAGGGCCCCTTGTTATTTTGTTTTCTTATTTCGTTATCAAAATTATTCCAATTGACTAAAAATTCTGTATTATGCAGGACAGACATGTAATTTGGCGATGTCACTTTGGAAAGAAAGCATGCGCACATATATATTTCAAACGCGCATACCTTAGACTAAACATTTAATATGCATGTGCACGCCGTCACCGTTTTCACAGATTCACGTTTTTGAAGTTTACACGGAGATGATAACGTTTTAAAAAAAAATCAAAACTTGCACCTTGGAACCTATTTCAAAGTTTTCGTTCTGGAGCCACCAAACACCATTGTCATGCAAATGAACCGCCATTAAAAGTTCTGTTTTCAGTTGAAAACAGTATTGTGGAAGCGGCCCCTAAGTTGATATCTAATGATCTTTGCAACAGAAGTGAATCAATCAAAAACTTACTTTAGCTGGAAAATGACTTTATTCTAGAGCTGCTGTAAAGCCAAAACAATCTCTGTTCCATTAATTTCCTATTATCACTGTAAAGCTGCTTTGAAACCGTCTGTATTGTTAAAAGCGCTATATAAATGAAGGTGATTTGACTTTTCAGCAGAAGAAAGAAAGCCATAGTTACCATCTTTGTTTCGAAGGAAACCATTAACAAGCTGAATAGTTCTTTACATGATTTGTGGAAAGTTGTTTTAAAACTTTAGGTAAGACAAACTCAGCTGGTCCGGGTTTTGCCTTTCACAATCAGATGCTTTTATTTATTTTCGAGGGACTTAAGTGGATAACTTAGAAATTACATTTGAAAAAACCACAAGCAAATGACCTGGCAGATCATACTATACTGTAGTGCTATGCACTATCATACACTATATCAAACGAAATATGTAACACTACAGATGTTGCTATTTAAAGCCAAACTGTTACTCAGTCTTAACAGAGGTTTGTTTGAGTGACGGAGTTATTTGTATAGGAGTATCACATTCTTTGTTCACTGATCTGATTTCAAGGATATGTTCTGTTAAAGCAGCGGTGCGTTTGCTCTCCTCTTTATGCAGTACACTCTATATTTTAGAAACTTGCTAATAGTGTCTCGTCTCTCTGGAGATGTCCCTGTTGTGCCTTTTTCCTGTGGACTGATTGCATGTGGATTTCAACTAATTGGATCCTGTGGATGTCAAGGCCTTGCTGCTGTAAATTATTCAGAGTCTAGTTTGTCTGTAAAACAACATGTCGAAAAGCGCCGCACGTTATATCTTCATTTGTGTACTTTGTATTTAATGAATTTAATTCATGCTTTGATCGATCGTTGCTTTAAAAATGGATGTGTGTATATATTATTTTGAAAGGATTAGGATTGTGTAAATGGGAAGGGAGAGTATGTCTTGGTCATGTGGGTGGCCAAATGATTTTTATGCTATTTTAAAGTGGAAATATTCAACCCAGGCTCAGTCGAAAAACATGCATTTCTGCAAAATGATACTATGTTGCTTCTTGCACATTCAACACTTTTAAACTGAATTATCCGGTGTGTGGCACTAAAATCACGTTATTTTATCCGAAACATGAATATTAATCTGAAAATGTTGAATTGCTTTGGATGTTGTCATTGCAATTTAAAAAAGAAATGCCTGGTGAGTGGAATTAAAAGGTTAATTTGCATTTAAAAATAACTTGCCACCAACACTAAATCCTACCCTAACCCTAACCGATAATGTTAACTAAAGGAAATGTGAGATAAAAACGCATATCATTTTAGCTTGCTTTACAAGTCTTTGAGTTTTTTCATCAGGTCTTGTGTTTCGATTTTACCCAAACGCTCCGCATTGCTCTACCAGGTGAGGTACTGAGCAAGTTTACTATGTCAGAAGCCATACATGGAGCTACGGTAAAAGTGTTTTGTGTTGTATAAAGAACAGGAGGAAAATAGGTCTTCATTAATCTTTAATCTGCCTTAGTAAAAAGCCTAAAATTTGTGTGAACAGAAATAAAAGTTATCAGTGTTTTACTGTCGTTTTCACCTGGAAAATGCAATGAATTGTATGTATAGGAAAAAAAAAAAAAAAATTCCAATGAGCCTAGGTTGGGAATATTTGCAAATTTCAGCTTCCCCAACAGCTGTTCCTCTGAGAAAAAGCTCAGAGATTATTAATAGCTCGAACTCGAGGGAATTCGCTTATTGAGAAAAATAAAGCTAGCATTCAGTGCCAAACCTCTCATATCCAAAACAGTGCAACCCTTCTGTTCAAATTTCTCAAGTTTTTGAAGTCTGTTTCTTGTGGATATTTCTTGTGCAAGTGCATACTTATACTACCAGTAAGAAGGTCTTCAGTAAACGCATTTTTTTTTTTACTCTCTAGCTTTTTCAGTGTTATATCTGAAATCAATATGTTGTGCTGCAAAAAAGCGTGATCAAAACACCGAGTTGTCCAGGTAGCCCTTTTGTTTGTAGGGAGACACAAAAGCTGTTTATGAGCTTTTTATACAATAACAATTTACAGCATTTATTTTGCACATTCTAATAGATTTTTGACATTAAAGTTTATGCTTTTAGTTAATGCATTAACTAACAAAGAACAGTAGTAGCCTAAAAAAAAAAAAAAAAACATTTTGATTTCCTGAAACCTTAACCATTAGCTGATGTTTGCATATACAACCTTACTGTAAAACTGTCACCAAACCTTTTACATCCTCATTTTGTCAATTGTAAGGAATAGACAGAAGTGTAATACATGTATTTTCCTGACAAGCCTTAAGTCTTAACAGTCGTCACATGATACAATGTAAATATATAATTCATCTTGACAGTCGGTGCTGCTGGTCCCCTGAGGGCAAAACTCTTTTACATCTGTTTTTTTGTATCGTGACAAGTGATAGTAGCACTGTTGTCTCACACATCACCAAGCTTGTTTAAAGAGGTTCAGAGAGATCAGCTGAATGAAGTCTGTGGTCTGGAGAAGGACGCTGGCAGCTTTAGTTCACTTCCTTGGGGTGACTGGGATTAAAGAGTGTAATCCACCTCATTTTTGCACCAGACGTCCAGCTGGACTGACCTCAAATCCCAGAGAGCCCGACATGACATATCTCTCAGCGAGGGGAATGCTCGACACCACCATTTTGATCAGGCTTGAGCCAAAACAGCCCTTTATACAATAACATGAGAGGCTATTGTTTAAGTTGAGCTGTAAACAACCAAACTAGTAAATGGGAGAATCTCACAAAAATTGTAAGAAATCTCCAGATGATTCACTCAAAAATCAATTTAAAAAAGTAGTTTTTGGGATGAGAACAGATTGTATTGTTGTCAGCAATAGTGACAAACTGGAGTTTTTTTCTGGAGGGTGTGAGTTGGGCGTCCTCTCTGCCGATCCATCAGAATTCCAGCTATTGTTGCGCTCCAGTGGTTGCTCTATAAACAGGAAGTGAGACCTCTCATCAGAATAAAGGCTTCCTGCTGAAATGACAACACACACTCACACACATGTACTTATTCCCCTGGTTATATGTATGCTCACACACTAACCACACCAGCTTCCCCCTCCACAGCATCTAGCACACACACATATATGCACACATACCAGATGGGAGATGGGTGTGACGGGGCAGTTTCATTAAAAAGAGACAGATCTTCTCTTACTATGCAAAAGAAGAACAGAGAAGAGGCAGGGAAAGAGAGCGATTGAGATGGCTTTCATGGTGTTAGATTACCTGTCCTTCTCTGAACTAAGCAGAGTGAGAGAAACCAGCCGTTTTAAGAAACTTGAGCTTGTTCAGAGACTGTGACAATGACCTTAAAGCATATATTCATATTCTTTACTGCATTAAATCCAAAAAACAACAACAAAAAAAAGAAAAAAAACCTTATAACTTTGTTAATGGTTATTTTTTTAGTGCTGGGCAACAATTAATCGCATCCAAAATAAAAGTTTGTGTTTACAAAATATATGTGTTTACTGTGTATAATTATTTTGTATATATAAATACACACATATGTAAATATTTGCATGTATATATATTTATACGTAATTGATATTATATATAAAACACACTTAAATTTATACATGCATGTGTGTGTATTTATATATATATACAAAATATCTATACACAGTACACACACACATATATTATGTAAACACAAACTTTTATTTTGGATGCGAATAATTGCACTATTATTTTTATTTCCAAACGACATATATTTTTATTTTAAAAAGTAGTTTTATTTCTTTTTTAATGACTTTTTTCCCAAACAAGTTAAGAATTTTGATAGAGAGTTGTATATCTGTCCATTGAAGTAGATAATAATTCCAGCAGTTAATCCCATATTGAATTTATGTTGCGCAAGTTTCTGGATGGCACGTAAGTCTGAAGTAATGAGTTTAGGTAAGAGGGAGCAGAGCCAGTGGTTGTTCTGTAGGCAAAATTCAGTGACTTGAATTTGATTCGAGCGGCAACTGGCAACCAGTGCAATTTTGTGAGGAGAGGAGTGACGTGTGCTCTCTTCGGCTTGTTAAAGACCACTCTAGCTGCAGCATTCTGGATCAGTTGCAGAGGTTTGACAGTGCAAACTGGAGATTTCTCTCTGATTTGGTAGGATATTAAATTAAATTGAATGTGAAGGATTTTAACTGACAAGATGATTGACAGAGCAGTTGCTGTAGGTGACAGGATGCATGTAAATAAGCGACAGAGCGATCCTTTATATGCAATTATGATGAAATAGTATGTCCCAAAGCTTGCCAACTATTCTGCTACACACTCAAAAGTATTTACTTTCTCTTCACAAAAACTACATACCTTTAGGGCATACTATAAGTAGGCGAATTGGGATGCAGCACATGACTGTCATATATAATTATGGGGTCAAAGATTATCACTCATGGTAATTTGAATGTAAGATCACACCCTGAATGGTTAAAAATTGCTTTTAAAGATCTTTTCTCTGTAGTGGGCATCAGAGGGTAAAGATAATAGGATTTAATGCACTTTACAGGAGAAATCCTATCCCTAAATTTTTTTTTTTTTTTTTTAAGATCTGCCCCAGGTATTGCCCTTGCTAAATAAGCATCACTATCACTGTTTCTATTGCTCATACATAGGCATTTTAACAAACCCTTCACCCAAAGTATTAAATACATGCTACAAACATGAATAATACCTCAAATCATGTGCTATTGCTTTTCTAAGCACGAATTTCACCTAATAGAAAGAGGATCCAGAGTCATATCTAGGGAGCAGAATGTCAAAGACTTGGGGGAGGGCTCTTTTAACTTGGATGGGTAAGCAAGCAACCACACAGAACACCCTAGTAACCACCATAGCAACACCTCAGGACCCTTTACACCTCATAGCAATGTCCTGGCAACGACCCACAAAACTATAGCAGCATCATGGTGGCTTTTATTCCATGCACAGACAAGCTCCTCTCACATTTTCCTTATATATATATATTATATCTTTAACTCTTTCATTGATGGAATTTTCCATCATTTATGACACAACGCTTCCCCGCCATTGACGGAATTTTTCCGACTTTACGGTAGGGGGCACTATTTCACATCTTCTGAAAGAGTACAGAATCTCTGGATCAAGATACACGAACAAAAGAAGCAGAAACAAGCGGTAAAAGCATTGCTTATGCATGTTGTAGTGTTTGAAAAAAAAAACAGCAGCTTTTTGTTCAAAATGTTGATAAAAAATAATGCATGAAGCTAGAATGAAACTTTTTTTTATATATATATATATGTTGCATGTTGTTCAGATATTCATACAACAAAATAATCTGGGTGCCATAAAATGTGTGAAAATTTTCAAAAAAACTGGCGGTGTCTGTCAACTTAAAAAAAAAAAAAAACGCTGACAGGGAAAGAGTTAAAAACTTGCCACTTTTCACGGTTCTGGTATAATAAACACTATTTGCTGGGTGAGGGTTATCACAGTGTGAATTCGACATTAATAAATAAACAGTTGGAGAGACAATACTTTGAAGGCCATGAGAAAGACATCTGGCTGCCCTGCACTCTCTAACCGAGCAATGGTGATCACGTCTCTCGCCAAGGACGCAGATACACTTGCGGAGGCCAGGCGGTTCTGAGGAAGAGTGTCCCACTTGGGCTGCCATCAAGCATAGAGGCGGTGCAGGGATGAGCTGCGCTATGTGAAATTGCATATAACGCAAGAATTGATCGAATGTCGTAGTTTTAGCTTGTTTTTAGCTGTTTGAATTGATCAAATGATGTAATTTAAAAAAAAATTGGATGTATTTGGATGTTTTCAACAGTTACATAAGTAAATAATGACAGAATTTTCAGGGTAAACCTTTTTCTTTCTTTTTTTCTTAATATGGTTCATGCAGATGTGGCAACCCAAACCCAGGAACTTAAAGGGCTAGTTCACCCTAAACTGAAAATGTACTCACCTTGGTGTTGTTCTAGTGCCTTATGCCCTTCTTTCTTTTATGGACCACAAAAGGTGTATTAAAAAAAAAATTGACCTGCTAGCGCTCATCCATATAATGGCACTGAATAGCGACCAGCATCAAGCTCTTTTAAAAAGACGGAAAAGTATCACAGAATGATCCCATGTGACACGTGTTGTATATTCCAAGTGTCCTGGGGGTATGCAATATGAAATTGAATGTGTTATTTAATGAAAATCCTTACCTTGGCCATTGGTCTTCAGTGCACAGCTATGGGATGAGGCAGAAAAAGCACACAAGTTCTTGAGAAATCAAGATTTAAAAAAGCTCAACACGAAATACAACGCCTAGAAATCCTCCAAAAATGATCCGTCTACTTTCTACACTGAGACCAATAAGCTCAGTTTGTCTAATGACAGTCAGAATGACAGTTGACAGATGTGAACGTGATAGCTTCTTGTTACGACGAACACAGCTGATATTATTATATTCTACTCAGAGAAGGATTGTATTTCGTGTCGTGATTTCTCTCAACTTGTGTACTTTTTCTGGGCAAGACGGAGTGAACTGCAGCGATAACAGTAAACGTGCACGTTGGGTAGCAGAACAACACAAAGGTGAGTAAATTATGACTTAATTTTCATTTTAGGGTGAACTATCCCTTTAACACTGAGTTGCCACAGGGGGCTTCTGCAACCCCTTCAATCAGCAGTCACTCACCCTCAGGATATAAACAATGAACGTTTTCAATGAACGCCCCACATTTGCAGCCTTTTCTGTTCATGTGCCACATGTGTTCTATTTAACCTTCATTTGTTGAGAAAGTGTTTGCAAAAAAGAAGGGGAGACAAAAGAAAGAGAGAGAAAGAGAGCCTGAGCTGGCCTTACCATGATAATCTAATCCCTGTTCAGAGGGCTTTTTTTAGAGAGCAAGTTAATGCCTTCAGATTATAGTTCAGCTCTAGACCACGCCAACCACACTAGTGTATCTGCAAGCCACTTACTGTCACAATATCACTTCTACAGTCACACAAAGAAAATTAAAAACAAGACAACTGTGATAACAGTGTAAAGCAGGGTTATTATAGTTAACTAAAATAACATTTCTCATTTTAATTTAGTTTAACCTAATGTAAACTTAATAAGTAAAACTGAAATAAAATTCTCAGAGAATATCCTAGCCTTCTAATACACTTAGGAGTAAAAAAAGGATACAAAACAACCATCAAATTTGACTTATGCACTATATTCCACTAAATTCCATGATTGAACAAATCATTAAAACCAGTTTTGTGAACTGAATCAACTGTTTCATTAAAAAGATCTGATACAAAAGAATGATTTGTTCTCAAAACAGACATCGCTTCTTCTAAATTTCAAAAGACACTTTTTGAATATCATTTTAAATGACATGAAGGTGAGGAAATGATGACATGGCGATAAAAGATGTTTGATTTTATGGCTTTTCTGTGGATTTAATTGCAGTTTGCAACTATCAAATTATAATAGATTGCATTCAAATCAGTGAGCAGCAAGATGTTAATCTGGTCAAGACCAGACAAAACTTATTTGTCTGTTTGAGTGTGTATGTGTGTGTTTCTTGGACGAACTGTGTGGCCGCATAGGTGTTATGTCATACTGCCATCAGGAGTGCTGCAGAGGCTCGGGCTGATATTACATAAGCATTACTGCTGGTGTCCCTCTCTCATCTCTCGATCACTGCTGTCACACACACACACACACACACACACACACACACACACACACACACACACGCTTTTGCTTGCACCCAAAACATACAAATCCACCTGTGGACACATAGAAGCTTTTTCCCTTTCCCTATCCCAAACAAATTTACTGTATATGACAATTCGCCACAGATCTGCATGAATTATGTACACTATAATGTCATCGTGATGATATGAGGGCTAGCTGCCTGTCTTAAGTAACACTTTATAATCTCTACAAAAAGTAATCATATTCTTTATCACTATCTTTGTCTAGTTTGCCAATAAAATTAGCTAAAAAAATGAATAAAATAAGGTAAGTGTTACGTGTTCCACGTATAAAAGAAAGTCACAGATGTTTGGAATGAAATGGGAAATTGATGATAAAATCATTCCTTTAAAGTATTTTTTTTTTAAAGTAAAGGAATGCTGATGGAATCCTAATGAATTAAGAATTAAATAATAAGAATTTTTTTTTTAAATGTTAAGTAATTTGAATAAACTTACCTTTCAAAAATTAATTTAATTCATTATTTGATTTGACTCAGTGGTGTGAAATATTTGAGTAAATCTAAATACGTATTCTTAAGGATCTGTTTGGCTACTTTGTAGTTTTACGAGAATCATAGGTATAAGCAACTTTTACTCTACTTCACTACATTTTTGAAAAAGTATATGTACTCTGTCTTTACTCCAGTACATTTGTGATGAGTAATGCAATTACATGTTACATTTTGCATGGCACCTAACTTTTTCTGCAGCAGTTTAAATCTGCTACAAAAGAAGTGATATCGCCATCTACAGGGCATTGAAGGTACTCTATCTTGTGTGTTTTGCCCTTTTCTGTTGTGGTAAGATTTGTTGAAGCTAAATCTGAGGTTTAAATTTGGGTCCCATTTACACCTGGTGTTAAGATGCGATTTTGTGCACAACACTAAATACAAGTTTCTAAAACGTTTTGGCGCGGGCGGGTATAGATATATACACTAGATGTCGCTTGGCTACGGTTTCGTTCCAATGAACTGCAGTAGCCAAGGCGACGTCTAGTGTATATATCTATACCCGCCCGCGCCCTCAGATCATTTAGACGCGGCTGTGTTCAAGAGGTAACAACGATATAAATACTGTTCGTTTTCTCACACAAACCGCTCGTTTCGTGTCTTAGGCCATTAATGTGTACTTATGATGGGGAATTGTTTAATTTGGACGATGTGGAATTGTTTTAATTTGGACTCTGTGCTTGCTCTTTGAGACAGTGACCGTATACCTGCATTATATGACTGACATACATGAACGGTTTGGCCTAAAAATATCAAAATTGAAACTACTGTGGAAAAAAAGACACCTACATCTTGGATGCCCTTGAGGTAAGCTAAAACATACCAAATTTTTATTTCAAAGTGAACTATCCCTTTAAAAGACCAGGTGTAAATGGGTATGTGTCTCCCTCGTCTTCTGGTGATTCGATCGACCAAAACGCATCTTAATACCAAGTGTAAACAGGCCTTAGTGTAAAACAAGTGAGAAAAAATTTGCCAATGGAATAAAAAAAATATTTTCCTAATGTACTCAAAAGGCACTTTATATATATATATATATATATATATATATATATAGCCTATCCTTACAATGTTTGGTGTGAGAATATATATTATATTATAATATACAGTACTGTATATATTCTCATACCAAACATTGTAAGGATTGTTACAATCATTAAGTGCATTATATTTTCTTTTTACTAATTTCTTTTGAACAAAAGGACTGCATTATACAGTCACAACTTTTAAGGCTTCTACCTACAGTCTCAGAAAAATTTGTCTAATTTGTTTCAACCAGCCTAAACCCTTTTCTTTGATATCATCACTCAGGATTTCCAGATCCTTTAGTCAGACATCATGCACACTGGCAGGAAAATAATCCCTCGCTTACTGCTTGTGTAACCGTGTTCTGGCTTTAGGGAGTGGCATTCTGTAGTGACGGCGCTGGGAGGTCATGGAGACTCGCACATCTGCAATCTCAACTGGGGAAACTATGGTCTGATAATACTGATGACGGTGATCTGAGGCCATTATCATTCCATTCATTAGCTGAATTCTGGCTGAGTTTGAAAAACTACTGCTTTGTGAAGAAGTCACTGCAGCGGTGTAATCTAATTAGCAGATGAGCATCATACGTCAATAACACACACATTGTACTGTAGGATTGGTTTGTGATGCTGTTTCAAAACCTACAGCTCCTCTTGCTCGGCCTCTAGTGGTGTTTGGTATTTTAGGATTTATCAAACACACACACTGACATGCAACATGTTTGCTTGGCAGGGATACAACAATTAACATATGTGCACAGGGCACACACATACTTGCACACACACTGTTTGGCTCACGTTGTATGGTTCAAACCCAGGGTGTGTTCGAATAACCATATGTGTGATGGACTGGTTTAGCTCTGTCTTTCACATTAGGATTTACACACATGCACTTTTTCTGTTTTTCTCTTCCACAAACACTGGCTCAGAGCAGAGGAGTAGTGTCCAGAGCATGGGGCGTTTGTGCTGAGCTGGACTAGCCGTCAGGTTGAATAAGCGAGCAGACAGTTGATTCGCCATAGCCATTCATCAGCCAGAGAAAAGAGAGGAGGGGAAGAATGGAGCTCTCGCTCAGGGCTGTGTCTCTCAGATACGGGCCTATATATGTGCTGCTGTTTCTTTCCACTGAAAGCTGGCCTTTTTGTGCGCTGTTTTATGCCTATGCATGTTTTTACGGGCACATGTGTTGTTGCTTATGTGTCGGTGGCGTGTAAACATGCCTCACAAAGATGTGACATCATTTCTGTAAAGACTTTCCTCAAGCATATGGCTGGTAATTAATCATTGATCAGTTAATTATGATTTAATTACTTCAGCAGTAGTATGTCACAGAAGTACTAATAAGGATAAATAATATCTTTTGCTAAGCATATTTGCTCCACCGTACTGTGCAATTGCTCCGGGTAGCATAAAGTATATGCTTAATATGGTAATGTAAATCATTTGTTTATTTAAAGGTAGGGTAGGTAGGATTTTTATAAAAAACTTTTTTTCAAATTTGTTTAAACTGTCTTTATATACCAATACATAATTAAAATGTAAGTGCTCTGAAAAAGAGAGTATAAAAATCGAGTGACTGTAGACCTTTTAATCTGCAGTAAACACAGCTCATTATTTCCATTCGGGACGAAACAATTGATTGGTTTGGGCGACTGTCACTCACTCTCGCAACCATGGCTACCACCACCCCTGTTGCTAGATCTGCCCATATGCGCGCGCACCCGTTTGATTTGAGAGGCGCGGAACCTACGAAGAGTAAAATTATGGCAGAGAAAGAGCATTCAAAATTCAAAGCACCTGCATATGCAGTCAGCGAAGGCATACAAGGCAAAAACTACTTCCTCGGACCCTGGTTGCCCGCACTCTTGAACGACCTCCTCTGCCTCGACCCCGGACCTGTCCTCGAACCGACGAAGCGGTACTTGTCTCCGGAGTGTAGTCCTCATTAGAGTCAACAATGTTTTCATCATGGAAACTCGCAAAACACCGTATATGTTATGAATCTTATACGAAATTCACCTTCATCACAGTGTAACTGATGGAAAAACGTGTATCAATGCAACCAGTTTTTAGCTTTGACTTATAAATATAGCTCGTTACCTATAAATATAGCCCGTTACCGAATCAAACAAAGTATATTTTAAACTTTACCAGTATCGATATGCTAGCTTGATAGTGAGTACTAAAAGCCATCTTATTTGTTTATATTCATAGTGATAAAGTTAGGTATTTTATTACATGTGATTCTGACATGATGTCACTGCATGCACTGCGCTCCTTCCTCTCCACTCGTCTCAGGTAAATAAATGCGTCTTCCAGCTGAGCCTGAGCGTTTGGCGTCGCGCGTTCATGTGTTCTGGGGGCGTGGCTTTGGAAGGAGCCCAGAAGGGAGGGGGTGGAGTAAATGGAAATAATTAGCTGTGTTTACAACAGTCGTGAGAGGTCTACAGACACTCGATTTTTATACTCTCTTTTTCAGAGTACTTACATTTTAATTATGTATTGGTATATAAAGACAGTTTAAACAAATTTGGAATGTTTTTTTTTTTTTTGAAAAATCCTACCTAGTACCTACCCTGCCTTTAAGTAAAAAGCTGATTTTTTTTTTAACCCTACCGCTCAAAACTTTTGGGTCAGTAGAAATGAATGCCTTTATTCAGCAAGGATGTATATAAAATTATTTAAAAAAAAAATCTACCTTTTTTTTCTACCTTCTATTAATAATAATAATAAAATAAAAAAAAACTTGAAAACAACTATTTTCAACATTGATGATAATAAAAATCTTGAGCACTGAATCAGCATGATAGAATGATTTCTGGAGGATCATGTGACACTGAAGACTGGAGTAATGATGCTGAAAATTCAGCTTTGCCATCACAGGAACTACATTTGAAAATATGTCTTCAGCTAGAAAACTGTACTTTTTTACTTTTACTTTTCACCCCTGCTAATATTTCAGTGGATTAGAAACATAAATGTTTTAGGAATCATTACACAACAGTAATAGTGACAAAAAAGACAAATCTGTGGAAAGTGACTTTAATTCAGGTCTATTCTCACACAAAACTTTTGTATGGAAGATTTGCAAAATAGTGCGTGACCGTTTTAGGGTGTTATCTGTCCTATCTGGAGCTTGTCTATCCCCTGATCATAATAAATTGTCATTGTGTTGAGATTCTTTAAACGTACTTGTTTGAACTCTAGGCGGAAAATATGGGTTAACAGCACTGAAACAGCGATACGTGAGAGTGACTAAATAATGCCTTCCTTTAAGATGAGTAAATGGATTCAACTATGTTGAAGATGCCTACATTATACAGTGTATTACAGATGTACACAGATGATGAGTTGAGGCTGGGGTAACAGCCATAGACAAGTCAAAAAAGGTTCCTCAAAAATCTGAAATGAATGGTGGCTGTATCCTAACAGTGGAAATCAATAGAATCATAAACACTCAATCATAACCACTGTCAGCAACTATAGGGGAAATGTATTTTTGAAGAACTTGAGTTGTAAATCTTGTTTTATGCCTACTGTATGTAACGTGGCCAGGCAACAGTTAAGCAGTGTTCATTGTGTCTTCATTTCAGAAACACTGCAGAACAAAGGAGCCCTTCACCCTGTGCAAGCTGTATCACTAAGCTTTACATTTCAGCTGAATAGAAACGTTTGTGCTCTTTCTAGGTTCAGTTTTTATCATATGACCACATCTGTACTCGCATTCCTCATTACACAGACTTTAACTTTGCTGGACTTGACATTTCATGTAGCATGTCCAACCAAGCCCGTTTCTTCTTGGCTCCTCTCGTTCCTTGGTTTCAAACCTGGGGGAATTACTTTTGTTGTAGACACCAGAATATTTTCCGCAATTTAACATGACAACGTTAGCCTCAGCACCTGCTATCCTTCTCGCAAATGCAAACATGCACCAGGGCCCCCTTTTTTATTGCAGCTGTAATCAGCAGTTGATGGTACCAGGCAGGATCTACTTCGAAATGGGACCGGGAGGGACTTCCCTTTGTCTTCCCCAACCAGACATGCTTCAGACAGGCCTCTAGCGTAAGATGGACCCCTTCATCCAACAATGGCCATGTTGGACTCCCCGCCGCTCAGAGGAGGTATAGACATGAGCTATTGTGACAGTTCTGGTGCGAGTGGCACAATGAGATTGTAGTTTAGGGGGTTTGAGAACTACCAAATTGTTAGTAAGATAGGAAGCCCAAGGAGTTTTGCAAAAATGCTGGATAACAAGTATGCTTGTTTTAGGACAGATTATGCATTAAAAAAATCTCATTGGTTACTGTAGTCTTAAAGAAAAACAAATGTTTAATCTGCTGTCCGTCACATCACAATAACAACAAAAGACAATTGAGCTCTTTTATCTTCTCTTGTCATTATTGATGCATGTTAGTGGTTTGGTAACTGTCTCTGTGAATTTGGACAAAATGCACAATTTGGTTTAGGATTTGAGTGCACACATGCACATGGACACACACACACACAGCGCTCAATTTGAAAAATGCACTGATCCTGCATTGATGGAGCTACAAGATGAGATGAACTGTCTGGGGATAAGTAGGTCAGCAGAGCTGAGGTAAGCCCTCTGAGAACAGCCATGTTTCAATAATAACCCCACTGCTGACGTGTGTATATGTATGTGTGTGTTTGTGTAGTGTGTGTCCTTACACATCTCCCAAACCTCTTGGTATCATAGCTACGGTGATTTAATGCTCAGCTCATTGGTTTGCCAAACAGCAAAACACTATTCATTACCAGCTCAGCATGTTCAGTTCCATTATTATGCGGTTAAGCACCTCATCCATTCCATTGTCATAATGGCTACACTGTTTACTCGCTACCTAACATACAAAATCAAATAATCAAAGAAAATAAACTAGATAAGTAGGCAAATATTGGATATAAGTCAAGATAGGCTAAATGGATGATGGGACCTCTAGGAAAACTTCCAATTTCCTAAACGTCTCTTCTTTAAATTTCTTACCTGGCATTTTATAGCCCAGCAAGTTAACTTACCGTAAAAGATGAACTGTGTAGAGATGTGTGTTTTTAGTGCGTTAGAATGTGTGTGTTTGTGTGAGGGGGATGCTGGGCCAGCGGTGAAATGTAGTTGGTATATAATGGATTATTGATTGTTGAGAGAGAGGACCAGCCCTCAGGGTTCATCCCAACTGGCCCCTCTCTTGCCCAACACTGAATAGTCTCTTTACGCCTGAGCACACACACACACACACACACACACACACACACACACACACACACACACACACACACACACACACACACACACACACACACACACACACAATGAATTTAGGTCTGTGAGCAGACAACCACTGTTCATACTGACTATGAGAGGAGACTAACTGAGACTGTTGCCCTTCAGTCGGACACAATTATGGGGAGACAGGGGCAAGTTGTCACACAAACCTTAAAGTCTTGACTAAAAAAAGAAAGAACTATTGAACATTTCCACAGTTATTGCCCAGGAAAAAAGAGAAAAAAGAGTTAATTGAATATACATTGACCTTGATACTGGGGCATGTTGTCACATTTACAGTATATGGGGTCACAATGAGAACCTGCCATTGAACAGCCTATTATATGAATTATAGGAACTAATTGAAAACAGTAACAATTAATCATTTTGAAAATAAACAATTCTAAAACAAAAAAATAACAAACCATTGTTTTGTCTGTAGATATTATTAATATTAATAAATCATATACATTGGTAACATTTAAATTCAAAATACTGTATATTGTAAGAGCATTTCCACACATTTGTGTAATTGGACTTTATATTACTGAGATATTAGTTACAGTCCCCCATGTTACAACCAGACCCCGCCTCCACTGTAGTGTAGTATATATTCATTTATTTTTAACCAAAAACTGCACAAACTAGATTAATGGAAATGCCAGGTTGGGTATTACAATAAACATTTTGTCAGTCAGCATAACCATTTTTGAAGAATGCAAAAAAAAAAAAAAAAAGGTTTGCTATGTTTAGATTTGATAGAAAACAAAACAGAATGGCAGGAAATCCTGATTCTGGACTGGGGTGTGTATGCTTGTTGGAATATGTTGCAGTGTATTTACTGTATCTGTGTTCATTTTCCTATTGGAATAATCAGAGAGCCTGTTGTATAAGTTAGTGTGTTTATGCAATACTTAAAGATGTGCCGTTCCCTCTGACGCCTAAATGAGGACATCAGCAGTCTTTCTCTCTCTTTTGTCCCTCTCCCACTCACTTTTAAATGGTGCAGAGCATAAAACCCAATGTACTATGTCCTCTGTTTTTTTTAGCTATGCAGTATGGATCCTGCCTTAAACTAATTTAACTGAACAAAAGACTGTCAGATGACTATATAAAAGGGCTCTGTTAGCTGGGGGTCTCAAACACTGGGTCTAAGTTTCGAATCTCTACAGTTTTAAGAGCACTTGATTCATATTAAGAATCATTAAGACAGTAATTTTACAAAAAAAATATGCATTGTGTACTGTATGTCATAGTAACTGCTTGTTCATTGCCATGGACTAATGGATTAATGAATAACCTTTATTTACTCATTTGCAAGTCATGTTCTCAAATCTGCTTCTGTTGTGTTTCCATTTTCTCTCAGGTGACCAGAATGAAGCAAACCCTCAGCTGTTAAGATGATTCATTGGAGAAAAAACTCCAGACATATTCCAGACAAAAGCAACACTGTCAACACAGAATTACCAACAATGACACGTCTGACAAAGAGAACTTTTACCCAGACTGAATGACTACAGGCGAGACAGACTCAATAGGATCTAATACATAGGACAACAGATAGCAGCATAGTGGAATATTCAAGCCTTGAGATGGAGGTGGAACGGCCGGAAGTCGCAGAGGAAGAGACCTTCTCCAAGGGTGGACAGGACAACCCGGATGGCAAGAGGAGCCGGGGTCACACTTGCGAACTCTGTGGAAGAAGTTTTCCTTTCCTCAGTTCCTTGTCCCAGCACATGAGAAAGCACACTGGGGAGAAACCATACAAGTGTCCTCACTGTGATCACCGCTCAGCCCAGAAGGGTAGCTTAAAGGCCCACATTCGCAGTCACAAACTGGAAGGCCTCAGCCAGAGCACTGGCGGCGAGGAGGAAGATGTAGATGAGGAAGGGGAAAAAGAAGGAGGGGTGCCAGAAGATCAAGGTGGTTGCTCCAGTCCGACTGAGAGTACCTCAGCCTGCAACAAGGTTGTGAGTGGTGAAGAGGCAACCAAAACGAGGAAGAAAGGTGGGAAGAAGGAAAGAACCTCCGGTGAGAATGGCAAACAGTCAATGCAGTGCTCTCAGTGCAGGAAAAGACTGTCAAGTCAGGCAGAGCTTGAACAGCATATGCAGGAGCTTCACAAGGTCTTCCAATGTGAACTGTGCCCTTATGAGACCTTGCAGGAGGACCAACTGCAGGATCACATTGAGAAGGTACATCCTATTGAGGAGGAATCTATCACCAAAGAAGTCTCTACCAGCGAGGAAGCTGACGGTGTACTTGGTAAAGGCGAGTTCCCATGTGAACAATGTGACCAGGTGTTCACCCAAGCCTGGTTTCTGAAAGCTCACATGAAGAAGCATCAAAACAGTCTGGATCATGGGTGCCGGATCTGTGGACGGCGTTTTCGTGAGCCCTGGTTCCTACGTAGCCACATGAAGACGCACAACACCAAGGTAAAACCAAAGAGTGAGTCTTACCTTCCAGCTACTGTCAACGAGGTGGCGCAGGATGAGTCCAACTTGGTGAATGAAGTGTGTGTGTATGAACTCTGTGCCAAGTGTGGTAACTTCTTCCATGACCGCCAGAGCCTGCAACTGCACGAGCAGGTCCACAGAAATATTGAGCAGCCTCCTAACAATACCTTCTGCAGTGAAAAGGACTTCACATCTGCCACCAAGACAAGCTTCTTGGAATGCCTAAACTTAAAACCAGCAGGAAAGGAAGAGAACCCCATTGAAGGAACTCTAGGGAAAAGAATCCCAGAGCTCGATCCAGTAAGTAGCTACCAGGCTTGGCAACTGGTCACCAGAGGCAAACTGGTGGAGGTATCTGAGAAGAGCCTGGGTTGGGAAGAGAGGTTAGCCGAAGCAGATGTAGCATATGACAGGGACAAGGGCGAGTATGTCTTGACCAGACAGGACAAGCGAAAGAAATCACTCGATGCCACTGTGAGTATCTCAACCAAGAAACGGAAAGGGGCAGGAACCCAAGGCTCCAACACAGATCAGCACAGCAATGGAGAAACAAACAGCCAGGTCCTGACAGGTGAGCGAAGCCCTGAGAATCTGAGTGACTCAGAGTACCGGCCTACTTCTCGTCCTAGCCGTAAGAATTCCCAGAAAACCTCAGAGTGCTTGGAGTGCGGGAAGGGCTTCCGCACACAGCAACAGATGGTGATCCACATGCTCATCAGACATGGTGGCTTGGGTGAAACCATTGGTGGAAATGGACTGTTCCGTAAAGCAGCTTCCAGCCCATCTAAAGCAGGGGAATCAGCAGGACACTTCAGGGATCAAAGACGGGCAGGGTTATTTGGGGACACAGGTAAGGGCATCTTCCTTATTTTGAGATTTAATGCCAGTTCAAAATTTAAGTGTAATCTTAGAAATGTGTTTTTAGTTTGAACATTTGTTATAACTTCAAGCATCACTTGATATCATAACCTCCGTTCTGCCTACCTGTTTGTAATAATGCCCAATGCAATGCTGTGCAGATGCTTATAGTGTTTGCTTTTATTTTACATTCACCATAAGGAATGAAATTCCATCATTTGAATCTGTTCATGGGTTACCTATTTACAGTATGTGTATTGTACACCATGGGTCCTCAGTATTGCTACTATAAATCCACTTTATTGTAGAAATATCCTTTTCTATCCCTGTTCAACACCTTTTTAAGTTAACCTAAAGACCTTGATTAGTTGTTTCAGGTGTGTTCAATTAATTTACAGTTGGAATGAATTTTACAGTGCTCCAAACTGTGTGTAAACTTCACAACAGGTAACTGGTACCTGATTAGAAATTACACTGGGACGATTAAGTAAAGGATTACAGTAATATTTATGAAGCAGGTTTATCTGCTGTAGTCACCTTAGAAATTACAGTCAAGAGCTTTTATAGTTATTGATCCTACTCTTGTGGATCCACCTTCCTACAATGTTGTAATCAAACACACTTAAGCCAGCGAATCAACCAACAAACAACTGAAAGGAATTTTAGAACAGGTACCAAAGGCAGATCTAAAGGAATAGGATAATGGCTGGTTTAACAGATCCTGTATGATATACTGCTTCTGAAGGAGGACAGAGACACCTTGTGGACAAATACTGCTGCACATTTTAACGTGTTCAGTTGTATTGTACTGTTCGTGCATAGTTTAAATCTACAATACATAATTGATTTCAAATAGAGAGCATGTTCTTAGCTTTCAATTTAAGAATTAACATATTTTTAGCTTATGCACAAAAATTCCCATCAAGTATAAAACTATTGTGATTTCCATATGTAGTACCCATAGTTTGTTTTACTCTTCTGCATCAAAGCTGTAATAAATAAATAAAACTACATTTGTTGTAAAGGACCTCAAGACAGTTAGTTATTGACTATAATCAAAGGATTGGGGAAATTAAAAATAAATAAATAATACATTTTAGACTCACTTGTGTATCACTTGTTCATACCCTTTAAATCTGTCTTCGAACTAAGTGAGATCTTTGAACCATAGCATAGTTTAGTTATCAAGGTGCAAAACCAGGCTCTGAATTGCTCAATCTTTTGCTTGTAGCTGGTGGTGTCCAGCCCTCTTTGCATGATGCTATTTCTGGACTTCCTGTCTCAGGAAGACAAGCTCTAAAGATTTGTCTTTTTTCCACTTTCCCCATCTTAATGCAGACCTTCAGTTAAAACACAACACTAAAATCACTGAAAAATACTGCATATGGCAGGTATTTCAACAAAGACAATAAGCCCCATAGAGCACTGAATCTGTCCTGATGATTGATAAGTCTTGTCAAATTTAGTGAAATCATTGGGTGTTGTATTAATCGTCTATAAAGGAACAGATTATAGATCTGAGAGATTGGCCCCGTGTTGCCACAAGGTTGACAAAAATAAATTGCCTTAAACAAAAGATGCCCTCTTAGGAATTAACACAGACGGAATGTTCCAGAACATAGGTTTCATTGTGTAAGAGTTAAAACAGATGTCCAATCACTGCTGATATTTTAATGAAGGTGTGAAGACTGTAGAATGCTCTTCCACACAATTGATCTCCTCTAAAAGATTCATTATCATACCTCATTATTCTTAGAATATGATAGTTCCTCTTGTAGCTTTTGTAAGGCAGAAAGAATTTAGGGAAGCAGTTATGGCCATTACGTGTGTGTAAGGTTTATCTCAGCGGACCCCCTCTCCGAATTGGCTCAAAAGTAACCTCAGAGAGAGTGGATTGAAGGCTGCACAGCAGCTAGTGTAAGCCACCAAATGGAATCCAGATGGCTTGAGAGAGAGAGAGAGAGAGAGAGAGAGAGAGAGAGAGAGAGAGAGAGAGAGAGAGAGAGAGAGAGAGAGAGAGAGAGAGAGAGAGAGAGAGAGAGAGAGAGAGAGAGAGAGAGAGAGAGCTAGCTACTGAGAGATTGCAGACATGTTAAATGTAAACAAACATCTTGCTGACAGATGAGAAGAGGTAGTCCCAGGCAAAGTTCCCAGGCCCAGTAGTCTGTTGCTCCATTGTACTAATGTTAAACAAACTGTGTGCGATTGTGCTACCACCATTAAGGTTTTTTGATCTTGTGTAACTATGTAGATTATTATTTATGTTATGCAATGCCATTACCATACTCATTAGAGTTTTTCAATGTCACACATTAAATATTATGTTTTATTAGACATTTTAGAAAAATGTCTTATTATTATCAATGTTGAAAAGTTGTGCTGCTTAATACTTTTGTGGAAACTTATTTTTTGAAAATTTATTTGATTTTTGAAAGTATTTTCTAGCATTATAAATGTCTTCACTGTCTCTTCTGATCAATTTAATGCATCCTTCCTTGATGAAGAAAAGTTCATTTCTTTTTTTTTTAAATTTAAACATTGTGTGTGTGTGTGTGTGTGTAATATATATAAACACTATCTAAAACTACTGTACAGGATTAGTACATTGTACTGTGAATTTACATGGTTATGTGGCGCCATCTTGTGGTGATTCTCTAAAATAGTTTTCACTGTCAGTATCTAAAATCAGTGTTATTGTGATTGCTAGCTTTTATACTTTCAGAGACATTTTTTACTATTGTTATATAGTTACAAATCCCTGTATGTTGTTTTCTTGACAGATAAAAAGCCATACACCTGTGAGCACTGTGACTTTTGCACCTCGGAGCCCTCGGCCATCGCTGCCCACGTCCAAACACATCATTTGGCGATCAGGGACTGGGGCCAGAGGAGTGATGCCTTAACCAGCTCACTCAGCCAAAGCCAAACTCACCAAACGAGCCACACAGGCTTCCCAAGACTGAGAAATGCCCTGCTGCAGCAGCCCTACTGGCCCTACACCACCTCAACTCACCTGGAGAGGGCAGCACTAAGCGACGCCGCTTCAAAGACGGAGGATGAAAAGAGCAAGGGGTTGAAAGAAAGTAGCTCCACTGATAAAGTGGATGCTAATCTGCTTAATCTCTCCATTGAAGTGGATAACGAAAAAGAAGGGGTTTCTTCTACATTTTTGAACAGTTTGGTCAGACACCAGTGTCCTTATTGCTCTTATGCAACACTGTATCCAGAAGTTCTCTGGATCCACCAACGAATTGCACACAAAGTTGACAGCACTACGTTGGTGCCTAAGTGGGCCCCAAGGAACGGCCTCAAGGGGCCAAAATCGCTTCTCGATTTCAAGAGACGCACCGGGCCACCTCCGTTTCTGGAGGGTAAGGACTGCCCGTCTCTGCCACAGATGAGAGCTTCCCGAACGAGTCCACCTGATTGCAGCCCTGGAGGGACAAAGAAATCAAAACCTCAGACAAGTAGCATAGAGTCCAGCTCTTCGCAAAGCAAGAGCTGGCACGCGGCCACAGCACCAGGGGCACCATCTCACTCGTCCAAACATAAGACCAGCAAGTCCAGGACGAGTGAGTTGGCAGGCAGTAAACACAAAGCAGACGTCCATCAAAATAGCTCATCGCGGCTCACGGCAAGTCCTCAGAAGACTGGAACCCCAAAGACAGGAAGCAGAGTGATGGAGAGAAGTCTGCTACCTCAAGAAGGACTTCATTTTATGCTCTCTAGCAAACATAACCTCTCGGATCAGAGGAGCTCCAAAGCCCATACTCCTCAGACCCCCGGCAGGTCGGATTCTCAAGCTCAGGATACACCGTCCGTGGCTGGGTATGACCCCTGGAGCAGACTTGGCTCGAGCGGCCCATCCTCTCACTCCCAGTCCAAGAGACAGTCAAAGGCTGATGGTCCAGAAGCTGTGACGGACATCATGAGTTTCTTGAAGAACTGCAGTCCTCATGATTTAGCTGCCCTCTACCACCACTGGGGCTTCAGCAACGCCATTGCTGAGCAAGCAGGTAAGAGGCTGTTAATGGGTGTCTGGAAGTATACCACTATCATAGGATGCAGTTTTAACTGTTTTTTTTTATTCCAATAAGCTAATATTTATTGTACAGTGGCCCCAAACAGTATTTGGACCCTCAAAAGAGTTTACAAAAAAAAAAACTACTACTACTACTAATGTTTTTTAAACATGCAATTTGGTCTGATTTTATGATCTAATGTAATGACACATCAGTGGTGCAATGGTGATACATTGAGCATGTGTATAGGGATTTGTGTGTACTGGACTTTACTGTACTTTAGCCTATTTCTATTCTTCTGAAACTTGATTGCTAAACGTGTATCAAGGAATCTTATCAATTAGCTTTGCAATGGGATAGTGCACACTGGACTTCCATATTCTCCTGTATCGTGTCGTGTGTGATTATGACTCTTAAATCATCAAACATGGCAAGATGTGCATTCATTAAGCCAAATCCTACATTTACATATCTCAGTCAAGAACCGAAAACCTTCAAATGTAACTACAGTTGTGGATGCACAATCATTTACAGAAATTGTTGAAGCTAAAAACTATTCACCTTAAAAAAAAAAAAAAGACAATTATTAGTAGTTTTTTAGTGACCAATATTAATACCTAGAGAGCAGGGTGGCCTATAATGTCAATATACACCATAATATATACATTTGAATAATATAAAATAAGATGTACAGAAGCTTGATAAGACACATTTGTTAAATATAAAGCAGTTGTTTACTATTTGTAATATTATCCATTGACAAAGCTTTTCATATCAGATGTTTGCTATTTAGAAGGCCTAGATCTAGAGATATAATATATTGGAATGGGTTTTAAAGTTTTTTATTATTATTATTTATTGGTATCTGTCAATATTGGATATTTATTTATGCATGCTCATTTCCCAAATTTGCATTTTAATTACCTTTGCCATCATCTGATGCTCACCTAATGTTAATCTTTAATAACACTTTTATTGGATTCTTTTGCAAATTAAAATCCATTTTTCATATCGTGCATCATAATGATGTGATGCCTAAATTCACCTGTAGCATTACAAACAATTGATTTTTAGTTTGAAGTGTTTTGTTTTTTAAGTTATTCAGACAAATGTTTTAAGTGTCAGAATAATTCCAATAACACTAACTTCACAGGATCATTGTAACATTGAAAAACAGGTAAAGATTGACATGCTGAAAAATGGTTGTCAGGTCACAGTACCTGAATTATTCAGCAAAGGCACATTAACTACATTTACTCCTGAGCTGAAATGACAAATGAGAACGGTGAAGGCTAAAATGGCACGCATCACCCCACATGCCGTTGTGCCAGCATGCGCATTCGCAAAGGTTAATGGAACTATTGAGTAATCTCTTCATCATCGTGTAACCTACGAAAGTGTGTAAAAACATTTCAGACAGCTATCGCTGAGAGGCATTCCGAGCCTTAAACATCACGCTCATAACAGCACGCCGGGCGCTTTCTGAGGGGTTACAGCGCCTCAACGCCACAAATATGCAAAGTAGCCAACTCAACGAGTGAATGTACGAAAGAGCAAGAGGAGTCAAATTAAGCCACCAGCTGCTTTGAAAAATATTTTCAAATGCTTTTTTTTTTTCATTCCACTTCATTTAAGGACATTTTGCCAGGCGGTGGTCCAGTTGGCCGAGTTGGCCGGCTTCAGTGAGTGTAGTTCTGCGGAAAGACAGAGAAAATTTCTGTCAACTGTCTGGCCTGATATCATCAGCGCTCTCTTTAGCCCTTTGAGTCACATACAATAAAGTGACCTTTCCAATATTAGACTATCCTTTTGTTTGTGCCGTCCGCTGCTTTTCCTGTTGCGTCGCTCCTGTATGGTAATAACTCACAGACTCATGTTTACTAAACGTAGCCTTGCTTACCACTGCCACCAACACTCTAAGTCACGGCTCAGCGCTACGACAAAGCTTGGCCCGAGGGGTCGGAGCAGGTAGGACCACCAGTGCCAGGTGACGGACAGGAGCCAAAGGGACAGCATTTCAGCTCACGCTCTTAAAGCGCCCTGAGGGGAAACGAATGCCGGTTGCTTCAGGTTCCACATCCGTTCCTGTTACTTCAGCGAGTCCTTCACCGACGCGCACGTGTCCGAGCGATTCCCCTCGCACGGACGAGGGCTGACATAGCTAGAGCGACGGGCAGGAAAAGAGCAGTGAGAGCGAGAGGGAAGGAGACAAGGAGAGAGGGAGGAAGGGGAAAGCAGCACACCTGACATGTGACATGGTAGCGCAGATGGGGGCTCATCACAGGGCAAGGCTTTTAATTCACTGTAATTTATGCGGTCACATGGGCCTGTGTTCATGTCAGGCTGTCAGAGATGCTCTCGTGATGCGGCATGACAGCTCCCCATCCAAGCCCTGAAGGTAGCCTCCCATAATGACACATGAAACATACTAATGATGCTCTCTCTCTCTCTATATCTCTCCATCTCCTAACCTCTCTATCTGTTCTGTGTAAGTTCGGCTACATGTTTTTCCTATTAATTTCCATTTCTCTGTTTGTGTTTGTGAACTATAGGGTTGGCGAGGTCAGGGTCTCAGCAGGGGGAGTATGTGTGTCCGGTGTGCAGGAAGAGCTTCAACCAGCCCAGCCATTACCGCACACACATGAGATCACACACAGGTGAGATACACACACTAAAAAACAAACGTTGGGAAGCAACTAACTGAAACTGCTAACTTAACTACATTTTTTTTATTAGCGTCTCCAGTCGCAAAATACCTTTTCCTATTAATAATGCTGTGTCACAGTTTTATCATTATAAATGTAATAATAAATATATTAAAAATTATAAAATACTTTATGCGATAAATTGTAGTGTAGTGCTATTAACCACTGCTTTTAATGTTACATTAAATATTCTTTATCATTGTAAACTATAAATATTTTTAATATTATAAGATACTTTATCCAATAAGTAAAAAAATGTACATTAATATCAGTGTTTTTATTATTTTAATCACTTTTTGTCTTATGTATGAAATATTATATATAAAATGTGAAAATGTATAAATACACCAAAGTTAAGTTGGATAAGATAGAAGCTGCTAAATGATTCCATATTATATTACCATGAAAATGTCATATATATTTAAATGTGCATGTATGCGTTTATGTGCAAAGTGTGTGTGCGAGCGATTTCTCTCTGTCCTTGAACGAGAGTCTTTCTTTCTTTCCGCCGCAAACATATTTGCGTGTGACTCTGACCTGTGAAAATTGTATACATTATTAATCAGATGTCACTTATGGAGCTGTAATTGTGCATGCTAATAAGCTGAACAGTCACCAGTCCAGTATGATATGTGTCAAATGCTCACTGAGAAAATGTGACAGTTTGCCCTTGTCTTCTCATCAAACCACACACACACACACACACACACACACCTACTCAATCTGGGGTCTTTTTCATTTCATCACAGATAAGATTATATCCATCATCCTTGTTCAACAACAAACTTTCATACGCCATAATAAATTTATAATGAGGTTGTGCGCCATTGAATGTTTACATAAACAACTAGGGGCTTGTTAGGATTCATTGTCATTGTAATTTTGTTTCAATTTCCGTTCTACAAACTGAAATCACCTTTGCTATTTAGTATTTTGTACATTTACCTCCAGTTTACTAGGGGAAAAGCGCTATTGCACATCATTAGCATGCACTGTAGCAGCTTTTTAATAGTATAAAGAGATCACGTTCCATTCTTAATAGTCCAAATGAATAGGGTTCCCTGCGCTCTTTTAAACAGGGGTGCACTTAGCTGCTCGAATCACGAGAGGACTGATTTTTTAAAAAAAATTGTTTTGAAGACTGTGTGAAGGTTGTGCATACTATCCAGACTGATCCCCAGTGACAGAGGCCAAATGCTACATTTTACGAAGCGCTCTCTCTCTCTCTATGCACATAGACTTACAATCTACGTCATCAGTGATTGCTCTCTTCAGTGTGAGCTTCCAAATGAAGCGGGGCAGGGGCCCCCGGCCTCCATTAGCATGCACACTAACTCTGTGTGTCACTTTAAATTGGTAGTTTCAGTTCACTGTCTGCCGCGGCCACGCTAACTGGTGATACTAATTCAAGGCCTTTATGGCTAATGCTTGATGAGAGGGTGGATTCTTGGTTTGCACCTTAGTGCTTTTAAAATGGATTCCTGCTTTGAAGATGCTCAATACTTGCTTAAAATTTGACAGGGTATTCAGTGAGATAAAAATACTTTTTATTTTTTCAGCCCAATTGATTGGCCCGTAAAAACTGGTTTATATATTTCAGAAGGAAGACTATTTTAGCAAGACTCTTCATCCAATCAGGAACATGTGATTAGAACATAAATCAATTTTGATTTTGTATTGACTTAGAAGCTCAATTTTTACAAGAACGATGTTTATACCCTGCTGGGTGACAATAAAAGGGAACAAGTTCCAATTTTTTTGCAACGTTTACATTTGATTTCCTCTTTTTAACCCGGCCACCTTGCTCCCACAGTGATGTTTGAGTCCAATGGACTCATGGGAACTGGAGTCCATCCTCTACAGAAGCCCCCAAACAAGTATGTTCCACTTTTCGTTCGGTTGTTTGCATTATTTGTGTGTTTCTTGTGGGTTTTTTCTGTCCTGTCAATCATTTCTTCACCTTTCTACATTCTGTGATGTGCAGTTTCAACCTGCCGTCGTTGTTACCATGCAGAAAATTCTGGAAATAAACAGACGTTACGGGATCAAATGGATTACATCCAGCATCCACCTTAACAGTCGGAGATGTGCTTTTCTGCAACGAGGAGGCCCACCCTTAATGAATTACCCCCTTTGCATGTGTTGCATATTACAAATGGCAAAAGCAGGCCGAGAGTAAAGGTCAAATTAAATTTGTGCCGCCCTCTTGGTGATGCTCTGACAATAACCTTTAATGTAATTTGGCGAGTTCTGTTTTGTATCGGGGTTTCACTTTCTACTCCTCTAGGGAACCACGGTGCCCCTGGATGAGCTCTTACTGTGCCGCAGACCTTATCAGGCAGCCAGCGCAACCTAGCCTCAGATAGTCCTGATTAATTGTGTCTGTCTTCATTTTTTTATGAGGCATGATTTATGATAATACCCCTTTTTCAGCCCCTCGGAATGACAATTATTTCCTAGTGGATAATTCATTCATTTTTCAAAAATAATAATACGGAGAAATTGAATGGCAGACTCATTTGTTTTGCTCAGGTGTGGGGGGATATTTTTATGCGATTGCGCGAGGACAACGTTGTACATCAGTCTAATTAAACGCTGAAACTGGGACTCTGACAATTATTCCAGTGTTGAGCCCCAAACAGACATGGGCAGAAGGAGAAACTAGGTCTGTGTGTGGTTGTCAAGTTCGCCTCTCCTCGCAAAACTTGATATGCCCAGACTTTCGACATCTACCATCGGTGTGACGTCTTATTGCTCAGGGGAAGGCAGGCAGGCAGAGATTCCTGTGTCTGTGAGTTTGTGTGTTTGTACGAACAGCTGACAGAAACAGAAAACAAAAGGCTGACGTCCCCTCAGGGGGAACAGTCAACCGTCTCCATATGGCATGTCATCAGCCCATCAATCATGCCACGGCCCCTCCCCCCACCTTCCCAACCTGCCTCTGTTCTTTCCTCTTGAAAAGGGAAGGCAGCGCTCTCAAAGCCAGCCCTTCGACATCACCGCCACGTCACCTTTCTCTCCTCTCTGGTTCCAAAACTCGGATTCGCTCTCACCTTCGGGTCCAGGCTCTGACCTCATCTTGTTTTTTGTGTGTCCGTTTCAGGTGAGCGACCTTTCCAGTGCCGATACTGTCCTTACAGCGCCTCGCAGAAAGGTAACCTGAAGACTCATGTCCAGACCGTGCACCGTCTAGCCTTCGACAACGCACAGTATCCAGACAGGAGACTCCGCCAAGCCCCTACCAATGAACCCACGGACCCCTCCGGATCTCACTGAACATCCCCACCTCCTCACGACCAGCTCAAATGAAGATTGAAATCTATAAAAAGTCCATCAAAAACTGTTTGATGCACAAATACGGCATTCAAGGAAGACTTTGTGTAACGTACGGCATTGGATTTGTTCGTGTTTTTAGTTTAGTTTGATGGGAAGTGTTTCCTTTTTTATTTTCACCTGACACAAAGCTCTAGATTAAAACGAAACTACGCAGAACAGGCCGATGACATGTTTGCAACATGTTTACACCTCCTTTATCCAGAACTTGCAAAACACTTGAGGGCTAAAGCCTTGGCAACACGAGGTCAAAGCTGATGGAGTATGACAGTGAGCTGCGTTCTCAAACCCAAGGACTTCAGCTGATCCCCTAAACTTGAAATGCTGCCTCCGAGTTCCCCGAATGACTAGTTGTTAAACTAAATAGCCTTAGTCCGCAACGAGTGTAGTTTGTGCGTGCGTGTGTGATTGTGTTTTCCACATTCTATTTCTCAGGACTTGAGTTAGATGAAATTCCAAAGCCTGCATTCATTCACACCAGTGCATAATTGCACGCGAAGGAGACATGCAATGAAATTCAGTACTTAAGATTTGAGTTTTGCTGATTATAGGCATATATAATATAGATGTGTGTGTTTTGTCACTGGTTGGACAAACACTTGGCACTATAATCAAAATATGTCCTAAACACTTTTGTATTGTGCTATACCTGGGATTTAAAGTATTTATGTAAGCGCAGTTGTATTGTTACATGGGTTTCCACTTGCGTTGAGTGTCATATTTATAAACCATCTTTCTGAAGAGTTTAAGGTAAAGACACATGCCATATTTTGCATTAGTGTCATCTGATTGGTCCAACAAAGTCAGGAATATTATTTGTCTGCGCTTAATTTTTCATGTGTTTCTCCTTTTTTCCATCAAATATGTTTGCCTCAGTGGATTATGAATAATTGTATTTCAAGAAAAGAGAAAGAAAACTTAATTCAATGGCGCATCAGGTCTTAAAGCCATGTTAAAATGCTGACGTTCTTGATGAAGGATCTATTTTAATCTTAACATGATGAGTTGCAAGTTGTCTGTATAATCATTTAAATTATTGCATCATAGAGAGATTAGTATTAGAGCAAGACTAGATTGGGGGATTTTAGTGTGTTTTATAATGCTACTTATAAAGCTTTAGATTGCCATATTTCTAGAGTTTGAAAACTTAAAAGCAAAGAAATTCTTGTCCATATATTTCTATGGATGTTGTATATGGTAATTAGGTATTTACGAATACAGTCCCACACAGCTGTGTACTTTTAATTGCATTTAGATATGTACAACAGTCAAAAATGAGCATTTATCTAGAGCATTTATATTGCCTAAGTCCTTGTGTTGGAAACTAAGCCAAGAAAACTGATCCTACATTATAAATTTTGTTTTAGAAGATCCTCCAGTATGCATTTGTATTGATGCTCAGCAGTCAAACTGTAATATGGTGCAGGTTCTAAGCAGTGGTGGTGACCCAGGAACTGAGAGTAACTGAGAACATTTCTATCACCATTGCCCTTGAGCAAGGCACTTAACCCTTGGTTGTTCTATATGGACTTTATGTTCCTGCAATTGATGTCTTGAAAGTTACATAGGATGAAATGTGACTGCTGAATTGTAATTTACTAACAGTAAATCATGGAATCTTTTAAAATTGGTCCTAGGACACACAAAAAAAAAATAGAAAAAAAATAGCTTTTCCTGTTAGCTTTTTACTAAATTACCCCTAAGTACTAGAGCAGAAGACCTAAGAAAACTAAATAGCATGTTATGAATTCATTTGCAATTGGATTGTTTTTTTCTTTTCTTTATGTAACACTATTAATTTTGTGGTTTGAATAGAAGTAGTTGAATGTATGGAATGTATTTTGTGTGTTTAAAAGTTTTCTTTTTTCCCCCTCCACATATATTTTGTTCAAGTACACAAAACCTGTCAACTGTCATCATCACATCATCTCCATCTCATACATTGTCAACTGTTGAAGTTTTGAACCACTTAAATTAAACTTTACCCTTACCTTTGGTCTAAATGGTGTTAAATATTAAATGGTGTTAATATTATAGACCAATGGTTCCCAAACCTGTCCTGGAGTATCCCCAGCACTGCATATTTTGTATTTCTCCCTCATCAAACACACCTGATTCAACTCATCAGCTTATTAGTAGAGACTGCAACAGTGGCTGCGTCTGAAATCGCATACTCTCTTGAGTAGGTATTTTGAATAAGCAATTACTTCACGACCGCTTAAAAAAATACGTCCGATATAGTAGGAATGTGTGTAGTATGTAATCTGGACGTACTATATTCGCCATGTTGTCATTATCTCGTGACCTACCAGTGTCATTTACTTCGCTTCACCTTCATTCATAAATCCTCTCCCGTGGCCTCATGGGATAGTAAACTGTTCATCATATACCTGTACACACTTCAGAAATCGCCAGAAGTAGTGTAGGTCAACCGGGTACTTTTTGCCTAATCTTTTATGAGAACTGTGAATTTGGGCATACTTTTTTTGACACATACTGTATTATATATATATATATATATATATATATATATATATATATATATATACAGTGAGAAAAATAAGTATTTGACCACCCTGCTATTTTGCAAGTTCTCCCACTTAGAAATCATGGAGGGGTCTGAAATTGTCATGTAGGTGCATGTCCACTGTGAGAGACATAATCAAAAAAAAAAAAAATCCAGAAATCACAATGTATGATTTTTTTAACTATTTATTTGTATGATACAGCTGCAAATAAGTATTTGAACACCTGAGAAAATCAATGTTAATATTTGGTACAGAAGCCTTTTGTTTGCAATTACAGAGGTCAAACGTTTCCTGTAGTTTTTCACCAGGTTTGCACACACTGCAGGAGGGATTTTGGCCCACTCCTCCACACAGATCTTCTCTAGATCAGTCAGGTTTCTGGGCTGTCGCTGAGAAACACGGAGTTTGAGCTCCCTCCAAAGATTCTCTATTGGGTTTAGGTCTGGAGACTGGCTAGGCCACGCCAGAACCTTGATATGCTTCTTACAGAGCCACTCCTTGGTTATCCTGGGTGTGTGCTTCGGGTCATTGTCATGTTGGAAGACCCAGCCTCGACCCATCTTCAATGCTCTAACTGAGGGAAGGAGGTTGTTCCCCAAAATCTCGCAATACATGGCCCCGGTCATCCTCTCCTTAATACAGTGCAGTCGCCCTGTCCCATGTGCAGAAAAACACCCCAAAGCATGATGCTACCACCCCCATGCTTCACAGTAGGGATGGTGTTCTTGGGATGGTACTCATCATTCTTCTTCTTCCAAACACGTTTAGTGGAATTATGACCAAAAAGTTCTATTTTGGTCTCATCTGACCACATGACTTTCTCCCATGACTCCTCTGGATCATCCAAATGGTCATTGGCAAACTTAAGACGGGCCTTGACATGTGCTGGTTTAAGCAGGGGAACCTTCCGTGCCATGCATGATTTCAAACCATGACGTCTTAGTGTATTACCAACAGTAACCTTGGAAACGGTGGTCCCAGCTCTTTTCAGGTCATTGACCAGCTCCTCCCGTGTAGTTCTTGGCTGATTTCTCACCTTTCTTAGGATCATTGAGACCCCACGAGGTGAGATCTTGCATGGAGCCCCAGTCCGAGGGAGATTGACAGTCATGTTTAGCTTCTTCCATTTTCTAATGATTGCTCCAACAGTGGACCTTTTTTCACCAAGCTGCTTGGCAATTTCCCCGTAGCCCTTTCCAGCCTTGTGGAGGTGTACAATTTTGTCTCTAGTGTCTTTGGACAGCTCTTTGGTCTTGGCCATGTTAGTAGTTGGATTCTTACTGATTGTATGGGGTGGACAGGTGTCTTTATGCAGCTAACGACCTCAAACAGGTGCATCTAATTTAGGATAATAAATGGAGTGGAGGTGGACATTTTAAAGGCAGACTAACAGGTCTTTGAGGGTCAGAATTCTAGCTGATAGACAGGTGTTCAAATACTTATTTGCAGCTGTATCATACAAATAAATAGTTAAAAAATCATATATTGTGATTTCTGGATTTTTTTCTCTCACAGTGGACATGCACCTACGATGACAATTTCAGACCCCTCCATGATTTCCAAGTGGGAGAACTTGCAAAATAGCAGGGTGTTCAAATACTTATTTTCCTCACTGTATATATATATATATATATATATATATATATATATATATATATATATATATATATATATATATATATATATATATATATATATATAGTAGGAAAGTAGCCTGTGATTGTCTTATTATTGGCACTACCATTGGAGAAAGCGTAACGGCCAACTTGGATCATGTGTGCCTTGATAACCAATCACATTACAGCCTTGACGTCATTGAATTTCATTCAGAGTTGTGCGACAGTCAATTACTGTTTGTGGATACCATAGAAATTAATGAGAAGTGCCATAAACTGAATCATACCTGTTGCACAATTGTTTGTGACTTCTCTTATAAAACAGCATTTTTTTTATGTAACTCAAAAGAGATCAATCCAAATGTTTAAGAGCAAACATGTTGAAGAGTAGATTAAAAAAAATAAAAATAAACTGGCCTCTGGTGCCCTTCCCTGTGTACCACAGCATTACGCTATTTTTTGCTCACCTTGGAGGCTTGCCTTAAAGTGGCTTTGACTTCAAGACCTGAATTGGATGTGTCCGATAAGGGAGACCTGGGGGTCTTCCAGGACAGGTTTGGAAACCACTGATCTAGGCTGCTAGACCACTATCTTTGGGACTTTGACATTTCATTCGTTAGACGATTCTGACTTTATGACTCATATTTCATTTACTAAAGTCTTAACTTTTTGAAGAGTATGGCTGCTCTTCTGGCATTAAAAACTGACAGTAGTAAAAGCCAATGGCATTCCAGTTCAAGTTGTGAAATAACATTCAAAAATCGCTGTTTTATAACTAAACAACTGAAGGAGAGGGACAATTTTGCTGACCAATTAAAGAAGAGGAAGCATGTAATGCATTTAATTTGCCACGTCATTGTAGTTTACAATTGGGAAGATGATATGCGCAAAAATGAATGATGATCGAAATTAAAATGATTTAAGGACATTATTGAAACTTATTAGTCTTTTTCTATAGTGTGATATTTTATGTTGCTTAAACTCTATATCTACAGATCTTCTTCTTTTCAATTTTAGGTAAAGACTTTGCTCTTCTGCCATGAACAACTCGCCCTGTGTCTGAATATGACTTCTTCCCTACTTCTTCTATAGTAGATGAAAGACAGTTTGTAAAAATACTAGAATGTCCACATTCATAGTATGCATAAAATAATAGGTCTAAAGCACACGGATGACCAACTAGATCTGCTGATTTTCCGAAGTGCACATCTAATGGACACTTTACTATCCCATGAGGCCACGGGAGAGGAGGTCTGAATGGCAGTGAAGCAACGCAACTGACGTCATAAGTCACATGATGGTGACATCATGGCAGATGTAGTAATTCCGAATTCAATTCATACTACACGTATTCATACAATGTAGAACATACTTTTTTTAATGGTCACAAGGTTAGTTCTTGTAAAATGTAGTACCTACTCAGTGCAATGCACTTTTTTAGCAACCAGATTCAAAATATTGAAGTCCCTGGAAAGAATCCCTGTTGCGGGTAGCTATAATTCGATATTAATTTTTGTTAATAGAGGAGTTGTGTAAAAAAATCCCACTTGCAATTGAGTGGTTCTGAATATATTTCTGTGGCAGGGGAAACACTGCTCTAGACAGCAGATAAAAAGTCCATTTATGCACACCGTCATTCAAGATACTGCATTGCAGCGTGCAAATACTGTGATCTACTGTAAAGATTCATCTTTACTATTTGGGTAAGTGTTAAATGTCTAAAGCGCCAAATTATAATATGGTCTAAATTGCATTTTACTCAATCAGACATATCTCTTTCTCTCCCTCTTTTTCTCTCTGACCTCTCTCTGTCATGTGCGTTCACTTACATTAGTATTGAAGTCCTTTGCATTGAAATGGCTGCTAATTGCATTGATCTCCTTTTGTGCATGCATAGCTACTGCTGCTGTTCTGTGCTGTGACAAATGACTTGGGATTACATTGCTAAACAACTGGAGGAGTCTGTCTGATCTACTAACCACACAATAGACCTCTGACCAGAAACAAACCTCTGTGGGTCGCTGTTCAAGCTCACAGTTGAACCTACCCAGACAATACATATATGTATGTACATTTGGTATGAAATGGGCTGAAAAACTGGGCATTAGCTGCTTTCCGACCTGAGGAACCTTTTCACAGTTCCTAGAGCTATTGGCTAAAGTACCCGTATGTTCCTGCGGTGCGAACACGCCGACTAGGAACGACTTTAGTTCTAGGAACTCCATTTGGAGGAACTAATTTAGCTCTTACTTCAGAGTAGGGTCTAAACCAGCACTATAGGAACTACCCGTGATGTTAGTGTACGCTGATGACCGAACGCACGCAAAACACCAGCACCTGCCATTTTTAAAACAGCTACATGTAAACACAATTATAGCCTATATATTTACTCCAGAAACTAGATACAAACATGGAAAGCAGTGATAGATGGGCCTCTAAACCTTTATGCTGAAGAGAAAATCCAACGCAACTTTGAGGGGACCAAGTCAAATATGATTATGTATTTCTGCTCAGCTAGCAGTACATCAACCACACGGCATAGGCTAATAACTTTTTTTTTCATATACTGTGTACTTTCTATTAGCCTGGTAATACCAAACTCTGCTACTTCGCTTTGCTTCGTAGACAGAGTCTGGAATGGCATAATAGAGAAGTGTTTTCTCTCTCGCGGGGGGCGCTTGTCTGAAGTTTAAAATCATTGGTTACCCGTAAGCCAATCACATAACGTTTGGTTATGGCGTATGTTATGCGCATGCTCAGCCGCATCTAACTTCCACTGTAAACACATGTATGATGCGAAAACAAAAACCATCGAGCGAAATACCGTAGTGAACATGGCTGTGAACGACTTTTGCAGATTATGTGAAGTAAATCTATGCATCCACGGTACAATCAGCGTCTACGTCACGGCTCTCAGACCGCCCTCTGTTCGTTGATTGGCCCGGCTGTTTTCAGGCCGGAGGAAAACGGAAAGCTATGACGCTGTCTCAGACTGAGTACAGAAGCGAAATGAAATTGAGCGGAAGTACGAAGTCTGACGTAGTCAGGCTAACTTTCTATAACAATTCTATCTAATAACATGTTAAACAGTACTGTTAGACAGATCGCTAACTAATGAACACAGAGAATGCGAGCATTGTTTGCTCTGTCGTTCTCAGTGCTGTCAAAATAAAGGTCCCTTCGCTCCGTCAAAATAAAAGTCGCCGTGCTTGCGTAACTCCCTTACCCCTCCTACCAGTTCCTATGGCCACTTGGCCAGTCCTATAACTAAGTTCCTGTAACTACTTGGTCGGAAAGCGGCTATTATATAGGATTGTCCGTGGGTTCCATAAAGGCCCCATGCCAATTGCCCACATGGATTTCATGCAGGATTGCACTTGCCACTAGGTGGGTCCCAACTGGGCAACATGCGCAAGACCCATCTTGGTCCCAGCATTGCGTTGCATTCACACGGGGCATAGGTGCCAACGCTTGACGAAAGGCGTGTCTGAAGCTTGGTGCTGACGCGACCGTCATAGTGACAACAGCCAATCACATTACTTTTCCAGTGTTGCATGAACGTAATTGGCTAGCGTAAGCGCTAGGGTTTTTGCATAGGCAATCTGATTGGCTGACACCTGCGTTTGCTCTTGAAAAGTTGAACATTTTTCAACTTCTGCCGTTGCGACGCGACGGAAACCACAATTCAGCTCGGCAACGCATGACGTCACCCATTCAAAGTAAATGAGAAGCTTTAACGCAGACGTGTCGTGTGAATGCACTGTAAGGGACTGAAATGGGTAAAAGCAAGACATGACAAAGTTTGTAAACTGTAAACTGGAACAAGCAGTTACCTAATACAGTATCTACTACTCTCGTTCATAATTTCATTTTCACTTTTTCATAAAATAGGAGGGAAAAAAAGGCAACAAGCAAAATGTTCTTCCCAAACTGCTTTAAATCCTTTAAACAGATCTCATTTGTGATCTTTTTTTCCTATCAAGAAATCCAGCTGCAGCTGGATTAAATGAATTGCTTTGACTGGCGCAGTCCCTTCTCAGTCCCAGAATGAAGAGCAGTCATTGGTAAAATATGAATCATGCATTAAAAACTCAGTACCTTTAATCAGACTAAATTTAAAAGGCAAGAGGCCACCCATCTTTGGGGGATTCAGATGGGGATTGTGATCCACTTCACTGGGCACTTCTCTGGGGGTCAGAGCAGAAACGTAGAGTTGGTGCAGGAAAGCGAAGGATGCTGTCACTGTCATCGGAGGTGAGTAGAAAAGAAGTGCATGTGCATATTTGTGTGTGTGTGCGTGGGCCCCGATCGCCACGCGACAAAAAGGCCAGAGAAAATTACAACACTTCAAGTGTTTCCGACACCCCAACAGTGTCTGTGGCGGAAAATATGTAAATACGCTGCTAATCAAACGATCTGGAATTGCAAATGCCACAGCGAGGTCGCGACCCGGAGCCTTGCTAATGGAGGGTTTAGGGCACCGGCGGAGCAGGTTGGAGTGACGGGTACCGCGGGGTTGAGAGCGGAGAGTGGACCCCTGGCGGACGACCTCTGCCTGCAGGCCCCTCACTATGCTGACAGTAATGAATGGAGAGAGCTGTTTATGCATATCAACGATTATTTACAGCCAAACAGCTGAAAGAGCGAACGCTAGTCATCAGAGACGCAGACACTCTCTTCTGTTCGACTCGCATCGCCATTGTCAAATGCAAGAGGCTGGCGGCCAAGAAAATTAAGTCTCTCAATGTGGAGGTTCTCGGTTATGGATCGACTGATATTCTCTAAACATTAAATGTGCTGGCTAAGATGACAAAAAGAATGACATTTTAACTAAAAGACATTGAAAAGTCTGATTAACTTTTCACATTTTTAGTTATACCCTTTAGATGTAAAAATGAAAAAAGAAAATATTTTGTTACCTGTTTTTTTTGGACATATACCATGGTAGTACTATCATATTCTTTAACTTGTCTTGAAGTTACATAAATACCAAAATGGTTATTAATGATGCACAAATATGTGAGGACCAAATCGATTATTGTTAAATAATATATGAGATTTTTTTTCAGTGTGATATTTTATATATTATTATCTTTAGCTTACATTTGCCATCATCTAATGCTCAATTAAAGTTGATCTTTAAAAACACTAATTAATAGCATTTTTTAATGTAATCTTTAAGCAAATCTCAAAATTAACATCCATTTTTATATAACGTTGTATGGCCTACATTTATTTAAAAGTTTTTAATATTTAGTTATTTATTTTGATAAAATAATATAGAATTTTAATATTAGCCATTTATCAGTTATCAGCCATAACATGAAAATAATTATTGTATCAGCCAGAATTTTTATATTAATGCACCACAATGATAATCATGGAATATATCATAATGCCACAGTACTTCCACCCCCAAATTATCAGCAGTAGTAACCCATTCTAAACTGCTCTCTAAAGCTGAACGTGATATAAATCACGTTGTTTTCCCTAGCACACTTAAACTAGTCAGGCACATATACCTTAAAGAAGAACAACCCACAACGATTAATATGTAATCGTACATATTAACCTGTCCGGCATATTTTCCGACAGCCAGCAGCCTTTGTCTTTTAGCATCATTGTCAAAGCTTTATGGCTCTGTGTGATTCGTGACTTATCAGCAGAGGAGAGAATTAAACCATATCTAAAGTATGCTAATCAGAAGCTATTCAGTAGGTCTGCACTCTCAAAAGTGCAAATGGTTCCCAGGACATCCAGTGACATTTAACATCGCCCTCACTAATTTGTGCTTAATAGGCAAAAAGTGATTAGCATTAACATTAAGGACATTTCATACATCCCCCTTTCCCATTAATTTTCTTTTTTTTTTTTACTGATACTTAACAGTTGATGTATGTAGCTGGATCCTACAGCTTAAACTAATGCTATGCTTTTGGCAGAAATCCTTCAGAAGTATAGCAAGAGCACCAGTATAGTCTATTCTTTGACAAAAGGACAAAACAGCAAAGAGAAACAGTCACAGAACATTTTAAAGAAGCCGTTTAAAGTAAATCCTGTAATACAGGGCCCGGGATATCAGTCAGGCCCTCTTAACAAACCGTCCAGTGTTCGACTAAAGCGACTAGCATGGGATTAGTCAAAAGAGCTAATTCTACAGCACTTCTAGTGTGCCCAACAGATTCAAGTGTCATTTGTTCATCTAGAGTCTAGACCAGTACAAGTTAAGATGAATGGACTAGCGCGGTTATAAACATTCTCATGTACCATTTATAACTCTCTTGTCCTCTTCTGTCAACGGTGGTCTCTAAGCTGGTGGCGCAAAGATCTCTAACAATGTCCTAGAACTGATGTTCTCAAAGTCAGAACAGTGTAAGGACAATGGTTCAATCACTTCGCCTTCAACACAAACAACTCTTCAACCTTCTGTACACTCATGGGAAATGGGCAGAGCCAATGATGACGGACAGTCCAATCTTCCAACCAGACACTTCTAAGAAGGACATGACTCTGGCCCACTACCTTTGGCCCAGCCAGAGCTGAAGGTGATAAATGTATATTGGCAAAGTGTCTGTGCCAATGCTATTAGCCTGAAGGTTTAAACTCTTGTGTAATTTTCTTTAGGGACTTCTTTATAGGCACAACCCGCAGTATTGGCAACTGTGATAGGAAGACTCGACTCTCACAGACCAAGTGGAGTGGAATTTCTGATTAGGCTTCTTCCCATGCATTGAGCTGATAATGGGCTAGAAGAAGGAGGAAAGCTTTCTAAACAAACAGTGATGTTAACAATAGCATAAGTAGAAGTGCTGATGTATTTATCTAGATGTTTAGTAGACAAATGATGAATGGCCTCTGGTAATAAAACCAAGTATCTTCATGGTGACTCACTGTCTTAAAAGCAAGTTGTCCACAACTAAGGGGTACCAAATGGAACAGCAAACACTGTTTTCAAACATGTTTCCAGAACACTCCCTCCCCCGTCAGTCATTGGTCAACAAACAGATAGTCCCACCCCCAAACTCACACCATTGGGCCAGTGTTGCTATGTCAGGGTGGTCAGGCTACTCAAAAAAACAGAGCAATGTTTTAATTTTCACTTGATTTTCACAGATCACCATTAAGGTTTGCATTTACTTCAACATTACTATTTATTTTTAGTTTTGAAATGTATTTATATAAAATAATTATACGGTATAATTTCGTTTTACATTAGCCTATATATTACCTCAAAAGTAAGCTATATATATCCAAAGGTGCAAAATGTAATTCATTTTAGGGTTCTCATATGCTTTTCCTCGTATGCATTCTCATAACATGGCAATGTGTCCTAGACTTATTCCCACCCCCCTTCTCTTTTACAAGGAACAGAAGCAGACTGTGTCAGTCCTTAGATAAATGGTCGCAAAAAAGAAGAAGAAGAAAAAAAAACTGAGTAATTTGAGTCTTTTGTAATACACTTGACAATCATGCTGGAATCTTTTACCCCAGAAATGCTAATTACTCACAGCGGGAAACAGTTATGGAGAAGGGCGCAGGAGTTTAATGTATTCCAGTGTTGCCGTAAAGTCGACAAAGCGGAGCATTTGCGTGCTTCTCCTTTGCCCAAATACCTTAAGCCAAATGCTGAAGGATTATTGTTAATGGGAGAACCTTTAATGAGCCAAGAGTGACTTTATGAAGGTGAACTGAACCTACGGCTATATAACAACCATCATTGCACTTGAGTTTTACACAGTTGTCTTCAGCGGATTAAATGCTCCCTAAATGACGTACATTAAATTGCAAAGCTGAAGTTTATGAAACAAACATGACGGTCTAACTTCTTAAAATATGTTGCCCCAATCCTGGTAGGTTCTAAGTAATGGGATATGAAATGCAGCATACAAATAGAAAAACTGTCAAAGAAACATAAGCTTAGACTTACCGCAAAACTTTTCTATAGAGCCTTTTCGCATTTCCGGGTTCCTAAAAGGCGAAGGTGTAGTTGGGTAAACTTAGCGGTGAATTAAGAGACTACATTTTGTGTGTTCCCATTTGCTCAAATAGCAAAAGAAAAACTCCACATTATTGTTTTCACAACTTCAAAAAGAGAGACTGATAACGGCAGTCAGAAGAGAGAAAGTTGTCCATTTTCCCATCACTCTCACTGCCACTGTAGCCTAGGCTAGAAACACCCTCACAGCAGCGTTAACTAGTTTCTTGTAATTTGATGCAAAGGTAGTAAAATACATGGTGTTTATGGTGTATGGTGTTATAAATGCACATAAAAAAAAAAAATGAGAACATAAAAAACTTTGCAGGATTTACGATGTTGATGGCCGTTAAAACGCGCCATCACAGTCTGTCTACTAGGCTACTCATTAAGTGCTCGTACTGGAACTGGCGAAAACACTAGAGTTTTTCTACACATAGAAACGTTATACAATTAATCTATGATAATCAAGTAAACCTGTACTGAAATGTTTCACTTAATATTATTTTTGTAATGAGTGAAATTCCATCAAATGAGCCAGCAGCGTCTTATCGACAGTTACTAAGGCAACCAGCAGATGGCGCGCAACGGCAAGCAGAGCGCCTGGAGCGGCTTATTTCTGAGGGCTGGAGGTAGTTTCAGAGAACACTGCCTCCAGAAATTCATTTTCAGAGAGGTCAGCAATCGCTGTGCAGTTTTCAGTTGTTGTTTTTTTTTTTATTATCCCATAACAGTTTCCATTAATTGCACTGCATAAAATTAGCTGATTATTCAGACATTTAGTAATGAATAAAAATGGTTGGATAGCTATAACAGTTTATCGTCACATCTAAAGGTGGTTATTTTTTCATTTCGTGTTTGTAGAGTGTAATTTTACCCATCCATCTCTATCTCATCCCTGTTGAAACGTGTGTCTGAAATATCGCTGCGCCATTCCTTCCTCCTATACCCGCGCTTCTCCGGACGGAGGAATCATCCAGCGCGAGCTTCGCCGTGTCAGATCGGCTGAGCGTCAGCGTGTCAGGACCCAGCTCACTGGCAGTGTCAGTCAGACATGGGTTTAACAGACACGGATCATAGACGGCCCTGCCAGCTAGAGAGGACCGTGAGTTCCAGCGCTCAGGGCTCGGGGAGTAGATACCGTTACAGGGGCATATGTTCTTTGGCAGCCCAGTCAACTCAGACACTCGCCCTCTCTCTTGTTGACTCAGCCAGCTGGTGGTGGAAGAGATGGGCAGCCGGCTGATTAGAATGACAGGCATCTCGCTCTGTGAAAGGCAGACTGAGAGGCCAGGGCCTCACGCACGCACACAAACACACAGGCACGGACTCATGTAAAACTAGAGCGAGCAAAAGGGGGAGACAGAGAGGATGAGAGAAAGAAAGGGACAGAGGGGCAGAGGCCTAACACATAGCAGAAGCTAAACAAATACAGAGCTTAACAGCGGGTCAGCGGAGCGGACAAAGAACAAGGGGAGAGACAAAGTCCTCAAATGCCTCTTTTCATAAAGATTTGACATGACGGCTCTTGAAGACACTGAAATTCCTGTATTTGGTACATTGCAAACTCTCCAGATGCAAAGTTCAAGTCACAACAAAACCTAGACTTCCTACGATGTATTGTCAGCAAATATGGCACAATAAATTTACAACACTAAGTAAGTAAGCCATTTGTGTCAACTAAAAGCTGGCCCGCTCTGCCGTCGTCTCTGATAATAGGCGCTGTAATTGATCCCGCATCAGGTTATTGATGTCTGGATCAATTAGGCTTAAACTGGCTATGTTCGAGGTATTCATTTTAGGAAACAATCTGCCTTTATAATACTGCACATTAATCATTAGTAAATGCCACTTAACACAAGGTTAATTACACTCTTAACGACTCTCATAACCATTTTGAAGCTGAGAGCTCTTGTATGTGTAATTTGCTCGTCATAATCTCAAGCATAGTACATTTTAAGTGGCTGATTGATGGACAGGAAATAGAATCTGCCCATCGTTTTAAAAGATAATTGAACACCTTATACAAGGAGGTCAGACTGCGGGAACAGACAGCAGGTAAAAGAGGGAGTTCACGTTCACGCTCACGCTAAAATGGAAGTTTTCAGGTTTCAATTTTAAAAATGTCACAGTTAAAATTGAAGCCAGGGAACTTTTTTGTCAGTCATTCCCAAACTCGCTGTCATGGAAAACCTGGGACATATCAGGTACATTTTATGAAATGGTGCTTGTAGGGAAAAGTCATGGAAATTTCTTTCATGGAAATTAAAAATATTTCACTTCTATTTCATTGCTTAAAGCAATTGTGAATTCCAGCCTGTGAGTGAATCATTCTTCTGAGCAGTTTTTTTTCTTCTTCAATGAATTGACTAAACGGTTCACATAAGATTCATTATTAAAATCAGCCTGAATTAAAAATAAACGATTTTCCAATAATCATTAAGGGTTTTCTGTAAAACCAGTGTCGTGTAAACGGCCCCCAAGTAAATAACTAATGATCTTTGCAACGGAAGTGAACTCACACATGTCTGAGTTCGCAGATGCTGACGCCTACATTCCCCTCCATCCTCCCCACCACCACCAGGATGGTCCCTTCCCATACCTCCCAGGGGGTCGGCTGCGCCCCTGTCTTCATCTTCAGGCAGGAAATGCAGATTCCGTACACTCGGATTGCGAGCTACGGATGGGGCCTACGCCAAAGAACTTTATTCTTTATACTTTTTTCTAAATATGAAAACAAAAATATATACTTCTAAATCAAAAACAAATCATCCTATTGGTTTTTCAATGAATCAACCAAACTAATCAATCTGAATGGTTCAATCTGAATTAAGAATGATTTTTAAAAATCCTTATTCAATAATGAGATTTCAGTCAAAAAATGACTTGAAAGGTCATGGAAAAGTCCTGTACTGTAGAAAAAATTTATCAATATTGAGTGACCAAAAGTTTGATAATACACAGAAAAAAACACCAATAGTAAAATTTATGAATAATTATTTGAATAATAATGATTCTTTCGTCAAGTTGGCTGTTCACGGGTGCCAATTAATATAGAATGCGCGGCACAGTCACAGGTCGTCCAATCAGAAACAAAATTATTTGTAACATGTAACAGACCCCATAACAGACCTTGCATTTACTTCAGTTTTAGTAAGGTCACAGCTTGCGCACGTCCGACTCGCAATCCTACGTTTTTTTTTCAGCCTGCTCATTGACTGCAGCATTGTTTCAGCTCGGTCCAACTTCTGCAGGCTACAGATGAAAACTATCGATTTAAAGTCAGTTTACTGTGGATTTCATTTGTTTGGAAGAGCGAGAGCTGTTAATGCATGGTAATATCACCATAAACAGGAAACGCTACCTATCCCTGCACGTCTTAACCTCGTTTCACTACTGATGCGGTGACTCTAATGGCAACGGAGAGTTAATCTGAGAAATATGTCCATGAATCAAAAGCAGATTGATCGGCTCCTTCATTTCGAGCAACATATTACAAGGGCACGTCGAGCCGGTATACGTTTCAGTTCCAGATTAACTACCTTTTTAAAAGGTGGAACCGCGGTCCGTCTCTCCAGGGTAAACCAGAAGAATGGCGAAAGGACAAATGAATTCTAGTAACCTTGATATTCTGCCGGATTCACGAAAAATACACTTACATTCCTAGCATTTATTCCTCGCACCCACCCACCCTCTCGCTCTCTTTCACGCACACACATACACGTTCACAAGCACGATTCTGGCCCGCGTTCGCACCTTGCACGTTTTCATTATGCGAGGCTAAGTGGGCGGCACGCTAGTCCTCCCCCTCATGCTCGCTGCCATCTTTATATGATATTTTGGGTAATAATCACTGCTATCAGGCCATCCTCTCTCTCTTTGTTTCATTTCCTGTTCATCGGCAGGCACGCCGCCTCTCTCCGCTCATCCCTCTTCTCAGCTTTGTGTAGCGCAGGGCCTTTACAATAGAGAGGCGAGGCAGAGGAGGCGTGCGGTTGGCACAGCGTGTCATTAACTCTTTACTGTTGCTGGAGAGCCAGACAGCAATCTGACTTACTGCACACGATTACACCAGGCCCCTCTCCACAGCCTAACAGTATTTATTAACATGTCCCTCCCTGTCACCTATCAACAGGTACTTAAAGGCCTTTCACCTCGTGGAGCACTTAGCTGTGAGAAGAACACCTGTGTTAATGTGTCACTCCCAAGCTATTTCTGTGAGTTAAAAGGCAGCTATTGTGCCGAATGATAGCGCACGACCCATCTGTAACAATGGAGAAAAGCAGGTGTACGAGCCTTTGCTATGAAAGACTAACAAAACTAGTTAAAGTAAGAAATAATAGATAATTGTTTCATTTACTGGATTTAAATGGTGTTGTGAAATGCAAGGCTATCAAGTGAAACTTCAGGCTCCGAAGTGCCACTCTTTAGCCTATCGCATCATAAAACCAACATGGAGGGGTTTATTTTGCTATAACGACTAATATCACAAATGAATCAATAAGTAATTAAACTCTTTACAATAAGGTCTCGTTATGTATTAGCTAACATGAACTAACAATGAGCAATATATTTTTTACAGTACTTGTTAATGTCATATAGGCATAATAAAAATGTTCATGTTCATGTTACTTCACAGTGCATTCAAATGTATTAGTAAATGTTGAGATTGACAGTAGATAAGATTAATAAATGCTGTAGAAGCATAGTTAATTTTTATAACTAATGTAGTCCGTATCTTTTTTTGTGTTCAAAATGTACAACATTTACATAACAAGTGAGTACATCAAGAATCCATTGTCCAAACAGTGTTTTTGCCTGATCCTGAATCACTACGGTACACCTATAATAAGTTTATATTCAGACTATTTTAGACTGGTACAGGTCGTACCACTGCTGAGAAGCCCAGAACCTGCGTGACTCGTCATAGACATAAACAGAGAAAAGTAGCTCTGGCTACAATGTTCTTCCGCAAGACACATGCAGTTCTGTTTATTAACCACTAGAGCGCAAAAAGTTACGGACTGCAGCTTTAACAAGTGAAACCTTATTATAAAGTGTTACCGTTTTTTATTATGTGAGAAGAAAGAATATACAGGTAAACTATCATTATACAAAACACATGACTGTAGAATGCTGCGATCGACCAATCAGGATCAAGCATTCCAGAGGTGAAAGTCAGTCGCTGTGCAATGCTCAATACCATCCGCACTTTTTTTTTTAAAGATACTTTGCATTCAAACTGTAAAAAGGTCATGGAGAGAATCTTTCTCTATTTAATAATAAATGTGTTTATTCATTTATTCTGAATAAATAAGAAGAGCATTGTACTGCTGGGTCATTATCTGATGATTTTTTAATTACCAGTGCTGGAAAATGTCAATAGGTCTAAAACGAGAAGAAATATTTCAAATGTACTTAGGGAATGCATGAGAATCGTTTGGAAATATTTCAGCTGGTCCCACATAGTTTGCCATTTTCACCTTCTTGAGCTGTCAAGATTGCCAACGATAAAACAAATTACTAAACAAACCTTTTGGAAGAGAGAAATCTGACAGACAGGAATTGATTTCCTCTCTGTATCAAATGAACACTTAGATTTAGACATTTTACAGGTATGTTTAACCGCTTCTGAAGAGACACATTCAAACACAAATGCATGGATGTACTGTGGGGTCCAAGAGTCTGAGACCACTTGTGAAAAAGCATTAAAACCTTTTTATTATTATTATTTATTTAAAAAGCATTGTACTGCTGTATCATTATCTGAAGATTATTTTAAATTATCAGTGCTGGAAAATGTCAAAAGGTCTAAAACAAGAAGACATATTTAAAATGTACGTAGGGAATGTATGAGAATTGTTTTGAATTTAAGCTGGTCCCACCTGCTGGATTTCCATGGTCTCAGGCTTTTGGATCCCATTATATTTACGGTCTGCAACTGAAGTACAGTATTTCAAATCTGAAAAAAGAAATATATCAAACCCTGAAATTATTCTAAAGATGCAACCCACTCCCTTCAGGCTGCGTTCAGTCATTCTATACACCATATAATGCTTAAACACTTAAACTCGAAGCGAACGAGGCATATTGCGAACAATAAAACACCCTGCCTGCAGACCATAGGTGAATATACATGTCTTCAGAACAAAAAAGCAAAAGATTTTGGTGTGAACGCCAACACCATATTTTGGCATTCTACATGTGTGAATTGTCTGTCCTATCTGCTAGTCTCGAGGGACAACAGGACAGGTGGCCATCATAACCGAAACAGATGCTGAAGAGAAGCAGTGCTGATGAGATTGTCTGGCTACTGAGAGAAAAGGAAAGTGGAGATGAAGTCAGCACTTTTGTTCTACTTCATACGCGGTCAAGGCCGCCATGTTGAGGCACGTGTAAACTCTCGCTCCCCTGTGAGAAAACGAGAAAAATAGCTCTCGGCAAAATGCACGTTTCTTTTTTCCCTCTTGGAAGAAGGGATTTGTTTTTTTGTCTGTTTAACATATGAGGGTGTTTCTCTAGCATAAAAGGCTGTTTCTGAGAGGAGTTATGAGAGGAGGCAACACTGAATAGACTGTTAGCACCATAAAATGTCTCCTTTGTTTGAATGGAAGGCTAACAACAATGCAAAGCACAACAGAACAAAGTGAGGTATTTTCTCCGTCTGATGAGGAGAGGGATTGTACTGCAAAAAAAAAAAAGAGAGAAGATTTCTATAGCAACGCAGGATTCAGAACCTTAAAGTCTTATTTTCCAGCATACAGCAGAACTTGATTACACAATGAAAGGTGCTAATTTAAGAGATGAATTTACATGCTAACAATCCTTCCATTCAACTATCGCGATTCAGATGATCTATATCTCATTCGAGCCAGGCATCTGAATGGCATGAAACAAAAGAGATACACAATAGTGTATGATGTCGCATAGACTAATGGGATTTATTTTCAAAAGAACAAAAAGCACAGGACCACTCATTTTTAGCATACCGTCATATATGGAAAAAAAGAAAAGGGTCCGGACTACAATATGAATTCGCATTAGGTATAAAAATATAAATCGCGATTATTTACTTATTTTAGATAACTGTGTCGTTTGTATTCAAATTATATACTGCCATCCAAAATATGGGAATTTTGATGCAAATTTCAATGCAAATAACTTTTTTTTTACATTCACATATTTACAAATATCTTTGGATGTCAAAATGGTAAAACCAACATGCATCATATAGAGCAAGAGATCTGAAGATTTGAAGAAAAACTATTATCGACAACTCTCCCTTAAAGCACAAAGACGACTCGAAGGTTTAAATGGAACTGGCCTAAAATGTTGTGTGAAAGTTATAAATTAGAACAGAAATACATTTCTGTTCTAATTTATAACTTTCACACAACATTTTAGGCCAGTTCCATTTAAACCTTCGAGTCGTCTTACTTATGATGTAAACTTAGGATGAAAAAAAAGAAACATAATTTATTATTATTATTATATAAATTTATCTATTTAAGAAAAATGTTTTCTAACAAAGTTATTTGATTACTTACTGTTAAATGGCTAAACGTAAAAATGTAAAAATATTACTGCAATATTTAGGTCGGCAAACTACGGAGCCCCTAAAGGGACATAAAAAAAAGATGTGATGGGAGTAAAAAATGCTTTTGCGTTCTCTCGCAAATGTTGAGTAATTTTGTGTTCGCTCACAAAACCTTTGCCTTCCCCTGACAAACTTTGCGTTCGCTCGGAAAACCCTTTGAGCTCTTTGTGAGCGAATGCAAAGTTCCTTGGCGGAAATCAAAAGTTTTTGCGAGGGAATGCAAAGTTTCTCAGGGGAACACAAAACATTTGTGAGAGAACGCAAAAGCATTGATAAATTATTTTCCCTACATCTCATATTTTTTTCCTTCACTTATATTTTTTTTCCCACCACCATGTCCCTTTGGGCGCTCCGTAGCAAACAACAAAAAAGTTACATAACTTTAATACTATATGAAAAGTTTTCATTTATTTAGAATATTATGGTACACTGTGCATATACAGTCAAACCAAAATTTATTCAGACACCTTTAACATTTCTCACATTATTACAGTTTATTCTCTATAGTTGTACTATAGTACTATAGAAAATGGTAATAACATTTTCAAATCAGTTGATATTTCACTGGTTTTGGCCATCCTTCTGTTAGACTGTCTCACAAATGAATTTGGTTCAATATCTGTCAGCTGTTAAATTTAAGTACACATAGATAATACCAAGGTCAACCAATTATCAAGCAATGCTTAATTTTGTTCAGTCTGTTGGGTAAAAAGGTCACATTAGCAATTAAAGAAAAAAACACTTAAGCAAAACATGATCAGGTCAAAGTGTCTGGAAAATTTTTGGTCCCAAATTTTTATAAATTTGACTTTTTATTTTACTGTAGTCCACTGTATGAAGAATTTGAGTATAATAAATCACAATTTACTTTATTTTGCTAAGTATATGTTTCCAGTTTGACTAAATTAATTCAGGTGTGTCTATTACAATACAGACATTTTTTTAACGACAATTAAACGCAGGCCAAATTTTCACAATAACGTCAACCCCCGGGTAAAAATCTAAATGTACGCCGATTTGAGTTCTCCTGCATTGTTTTCTATCAGCATACACTGTTGTTGTGCAGCTTCGCTGGGGTGTAGTAGCCTGTGCTGATGAATTAGGAGAGCTGTTGGCTGGCGTTGGAGAGGAATGCAGCAGAGGTGATGAATATTAGTGTCTTCTCTGGTGTTAAGTTTGAATTAATCATCTCACGGCTGGTGAGCAGAGCCACAGTCCAGTGGCTTTACCACTACGGTCCCACAAAGAGAATGTATTGCATCAGTCCAGCATGGTACACTGCACCACTAAATGTTTGCTTCCCTCCTTTCCTTTCTCGGACAAAAGGAAAGAAACAGCGAAGAATATGGGGGAATCGAGAGAGACGCAGAGGGCCACACAAGAGGAATAGCTTGGAGACGCTCTTCGCAGTTTATCATCTCGCTCTGCTTTCAGAGGATTGTTAGAGGGGAAACTGAGATCAGGAGCCTTCTAGCCATGAATGTCCAATTTGGAGACCGCTGCTTGTACGTACTGATGACTACAAAATACTAGCAGCTGTTCTCACACCATTTCCTCCCTATTGGCTTTTTCCCGCTCACGCTGCTCTTCCCTGTTTCTCTCTCTCCCCTCCAGCACTCTGCAGTGATAGATAGACATATGTCTGCGACACCAAAGTGCCTATCTGGCCCTGGTGTGTCAGCTCACCTTTATCAAAGCATGCACAGGTATATCCAGCTGCCATGGCTCATTACACCACCGCAGCGTGCCTGAAATGTTTGAGCTGCTTCTGTCGCACCCCTCCCTCTACATTCCCCCCCCCAACCCATCACCCCTGCGCTCTACTAACTTTGTAGCGCCCGAGCTAAAGGAGACAATTGAACGAAGGCCATTAGACAGTGGCGGCGGAAAAATGGGCGCGGGTGAGTGATGGATGTTAGCACAGGCGCTCCGGCTGAGGGCAGGTGATCGGCGCTAACGAGGGAGCCATCAGGCCCGCTTCTGACAGATGGGGACGGGGCGGCTGATATTGGCAGGCGATTGACAGCGAGCGCGGTGATTAGCGTCGCTTAAAGCCCCCGCTACCTCTCACAAACCTGCCCCTCCTGCATGGAGACTGACCGCTGGATGACACCGGCTGATTGTATTGACTGAGGGACAAAAGGACAGAACGGTACAGGAGAATTTGCGCTTTTTTACCGGATTGTCGTGTCTTATGAATATAAGCTTGTGCATTTATTTTTTTAAATCTACAACTCCAAAAGTATAAGCAAAAGCTTTTTGTTTTAAATCAACATTTAAAAAAAAAAAAAAAAAAATAATAATAATAATAATATATATATATATATATATATATATATATATATATATATATATATATATATATATATAATTTCGAATACATTTACAAATGTAAAAAATATAATATATAATGATGTTACATCACAAATTCTGCCAACTACTCAGCGTCAACTACTAAACAATAATAAAGAGACTGCAAACTCTTTTCTAAATTCCTTCTCAAAATAGGTTCAAAACTCACTTTTCTCTATCTTTCCCATGTATTTCTGCAGTCCATCCTTTACTCTCATGTGTTATTCTACCGAAACTCCTTTACTCAACCAATTATCTATCCATCCATCATCCGCTCTTCAAAATTGTATCAAAACAATGAGGCAATAATGATCTAAGCCCTCTGCTAGTGTGGTGGACCCACTACAATGAGACTGGCGCTAACGTTCATGGCCTGCGGACACGCAGATCTATAATAAATCCTTCAGCGCTAGTGTGCTGTTCCGGAGGAGCTGGTTCACCTTGTTAGGAGCTAACAAACAGCCTTGGGCCTCCTGGTTAGCTGCACAACTCCATTAGTCATCTGATGAAGAGCCCATGTCTGATACCAGCACAACAGCAAGGCAACCACTCCATCTTTACCTGCGAGAGAAGGCTTCAGTTATGGCCGTGCTAAAGCACTTTTCTATGGTAGCATTTCAAATGTACAGTATGAATTAGGGGTGTGACGATACCCTCATGTCACGATTCGCGATACTGAACTCACAATACAATATTATTGCGTTACTCCAAGACATATGATAAAAGGATAACAACTGTTGATTTAAATGCTAAATTTGATATTACATTGTGGGTGTAAATAAATAGGCTTGGACTTGGTGCTAATAACCCAACGCAATCTGGTGACACCAGAATAAAAAGCTGAAAATACAGAATTATTTTAGACGAATATGCTTGCACTCGGTAACTGACTAGATATATTTATAATAATGTAGGCAACTTTTTACTGGTAACATAAGACATTTGGCATTTTAGGACAGAAAAATTTCCCCATTGCATTATTATACATTATATATAGTAGCTTAATGTAGTACTGACACTAAAACTCTGAAAACTAGTTTTTTTTTCCTCGCACAGTAATTTTTATTTTTATTGTGGGTGAATTATGCACAATACATATTGTCACTATCCACCATACATAGAGTTGCATTATTGTATTGCGATATATTGTGACACGACATATTGTTACACCCCTAGTATGAATACATTGCAGGCACTAAAAACTCCAATTAATGCTAAAATCCAAAAACGTCAATCGATTTAACTTTTTACTAGAAGTAGGCTAAGAATAAATCTTTATATTTAAATATTTATTTTTTTTTTTTTTTGTCGTACTATGGTACAACTTTACTCAGAAAGGGCACGACACTCTGCAAGGCTACAGGCTGGGTTTTATCGAACTGAAGCTCTGGCGCTATTTTGTTGGTCAGTGAATCAGTCTAAACTATTTTAGTTCTGATCTGTGGTGCCTCATAATGAGGCAGATACCTTATTCCGGATGTATTTGTCTCTTTTAGTTTGGGGCCAATAGAATGACATTGACTTGGAAACGGCCTCTGAAATGCCAGACATGGAGCCATTTTGGGTTTGGATCAATGGAATAATCTGGTGCCTTGGAGACTGTGAACTTCCTCTTGCCTGTATGGGTCAAAGGGGAAGACAAACAGGCAAGCATTACATTTTACAACCTACATTTATTTACCCTCTATACATATTACATACACTTATGAGAGGGAACTTGCGTTGTGTGTAGACATCATAATTTCCAATTAAACTCAGTTCAAATTGAATGTTATTGTGGCAATGAGGAAGGAAAAGTGTTTTATTTTATTTTATGTATTGGCTACTAGAAAAGTTTTCTGTGTTATTTGGTGAGAACTGGTTGCGTTGTTTTAAAGGTAGATCTACAAGACCTTATACTGAATAGATGTATTGGTATTTCTTCTTATAATGTGTTATTAAAGCAATAAGCAATAAAAGGTCATTAAAATATTACACTTAACCATGGTAAAAAATAATAAATAATAATAACTACTTATTCCACCAAGTAATTTTGTGCTTTAGACTAACAAGGTAGTTTTGGTAGCAACTTTATGCAAATAAAAGACTTGCTGAAAAAAATGAAAAAGAGGAATGATTCACAACTGAATTCTTTCAATAACAATTGATAAATTGGCAGAAAAAAAAAACTCTTTTCTCTATCTTACACTTATACATGTAGTTGTATGACACTTATAGGCCTACATTACTTTGAAGCAAAGCTACACAAGGAATAAATTGTTCAATATAAGAAATGTGTTTGTTCAGAAAAAATGTGTTTGACTATTTGGGACAACATTTGGGGGAATATTGTTAGTCTAGCATGCTTTTTTTTTGTAGTTGTTGAAGATTTAGAAGTAATTCACATTTTGTTTTTGTGTCTGTGACTGAAATGTTAGTCAGCTTGCATTTGCTAAATAAAGTTGTTCTTAACAGTGTAGAAGACTATCAGTTTTATAATAATGTTTTATTTATAAAGATGTAATTTATTATATTATTAATTATTCAGATTATCATTTACCAGGTGCTTTTTGACCAAAGAACTGTGCACATGTTAAGCAACAGTCACCTCACGTATTTGTTTTAGAAGAAATACATCTGTAGAAACTGGCTTTAATTAAAATATTGTGTATTTAATCATGTTACATGACATGCTGATGATCATCTATTGCTCAGCTGTGTTTATAGAAACATTCTGTGGGTGGAGACTAAAAGGGCTTTGAGTTTTAGCTTCACCTCTTTTTCTCTCAGGGCTTTAATTGGGATGTGTGCAGGCTGACACTCAAATGCTGCGTGGGTGATTTGAGGCGAAGAGTATGATATCACCTTCCCACAAACACACACTAAGACACGGAGCAAGAGAGTGTGTAGAAGGCTGCAGGCGCTCCAATGGACAGTGAGTCTCATAAATCCAGCTGTGTGTGATTTGTGCTAAAGCATTGTTATGAAACTCGGTTCGTGGAAATAGAGGACAGTGTAGAAAAAAAGGGAGGGGAAAAACGACACAGAAATCAAAGATATCCATCAAATTAACACATCAATGGCTTGATTGTAATCTCCCCGGCACTGCACCGCAAACACTTGCTCTGCCACCGACGGGCACAGAGCTGTGATTTATCAATGCAAAGCTAATAGCATCAATATGAATCTAACTAAAAATCAATATTTCATTACTAAATTGTTGGAGGGAATGAAGAGGGATGAGAGGGGTGGGATGGTTCTCCTGGGTGAGAGCATCTGGAGTTCACTGTGACACGATGAGTGATGCGTGAATCTAAGGGCGCTGGGAGAGGACACACGGAGGACAGCAGGCCGGAGTCGTACCACAGCCATGGTTCTACGTCTCAGACTCTTATCCTGTGCTAATATATCCGTCATGTCTTTTTGTCATCTTTGCCTCTTTTTCCCATGTATTTTTAAACAGCCATAAAAGCACACAATTCTTTTTTACTGCATTGATCCACATGTAAAATAATGAAGTCATAATTTCTCATATATATATATATATATATATATATATATATATATATATATATATATACATCGACCATATATCGTTCATTCGTGCATGTCTCGTCACCTCTATGGGATTATTATTGTGCCTTTAAAATTGAACGTAAGTTTTCAAGAAATGAATAAAAATATAAACTGAAACTTAATAAAATGTCTTTGAGACCAGAAAAAAATAAATCACTGGCAAACATTTTAAAACACTTTAAAAATTCAACATTTTTTAATACACTGCATGTTTTACTAATTTTTCTCTTTTTCTTTCGCTGATCTGTACTTACAAATGCGCTTCCAGAGTTTTCATTTACGCCTCTGAAGTTTTCGTTCGCCATTCAGGCACATAACTCTCGTGTGGGCGGGGCTAACAGCGATGTGTTCTCATTGGCTACTGAGTTTTTGATTGACAGATTCTTGACCTGGAAGTGAAGACGTCAGTGTTGTGTTTATATCTGAGCATCTGTAAGTGGCTTCCTATTTAATTTTAGTGAAATAAAGTTAGGAGTCTTGTTTTTTAATTGTATCTGTATTTATCTACTTCTACACTACATGGTTGAGATGAGTTCCTAGAAATAGCACAGACGAATAATATCATTATCACCAATCGTCGTTATTAGGATAATGGAGAAGCTGGAGACTCGCGGTAAGTCAGTAATTTGTTTTTGTTAAAAAGGTGGAGAGGTATTTTAGAGCTCATTGAAAGCCCACAACATTATACAGCAGTGTTGACTTTATTTAGCCCAATCATTACACAACCTTATCTGCATACAATTACAGTGTCTTTCTTCGATTACATAATGTTTGCTTTTTCATAGGCACAAAACCTAAGAACATAAGGAGGTTCAGTAATTAATAATAGAATTCTTATCATGTGTGACATTTTTAATAACTTTTATCTAGTTTTATTTAGTAGCCTGAAAATCCTTTTCAAACAGGCTAATAGATAAAAACATTTTTTTAAATGAATAGTTTAAGTCTTCAGTTTGACACGATGAGTGAACATTATGTGCACTTTGGATTGTTAGACTAGTATAATACTTCTCCTTTCTCATTTTGCAGGGAGTTGAGCAACTTTTCCATAAACAATATTATGATGCTGACCCAGAGGATGGAGTGGTGTATTACCAGAGATCCACTGTCCCCATTAGACAGGGATCTTACTTTCTTCAGACACATGACACATCACTTTTGAATGACTGGGATCTTGATCTTCAGACACCAGACATAATGCAACTATTTTAATTTCTGTGGAGCTCTAGATTAAAACAAACAGTTCACAAGTACACAAGAGGTTGCACTTAATTCTTATAAGTCTACACTGATCTTGGATTAACACACAGACAGCATATGAATGTTAAGGGGATAGTCCACCCAAAAATAAGAATTCTCTCATCTTTTACTCACCCTCATGCCATCCCAGATGCATATGACTTTCTTTCTTTAGCAAAACACGAATGAAGAGAATCCATCCGGTGAGTTTATATAATGCAAATGAATGGGTATTTAAAAGTTGACACTTTTAAAACCCCACACAGTGACTGTAATGGGTTATTAGTACAACCCCAGTGGATGAATCAATGTATTCTGAAGTAAAACAATAGATAATAAAAATACTAATAATTTAAACTGTTTTAACCATCGCTTCTGACCAACTGTCATATGCACATGGGCTACAATCTACCTGTATATGGATTCACAGAGATGGAATATTTTCAGAAAAATCTTTGTTTGTGTTAATGTAAAGAAAGAAAGTCATATGAAGGTGAGTAAAGGATGAGAGAATTTTCATTTTTTGGTTGGAGTATCTGTTAAGACTTGTATCTACTATATAAATGTAATGAATTAATATTATTATTATTATTATTACTTCATTACAATGTACCCAGTCACTGCTTTGTTACATTTACTGTAACAAGAACTGTTCAAATGATCATTGCATACTTTAAAATATATATGAATTTTACACAAATCTTGTATATTATGTACTTGTGCATTTTTAGTACTATATGTGTATTATGAGAATACTGAGGTCTTACTGTCACAACATCCAAGACTTTCAATTTCATATTTATGTATAGTGACAATAAAGAATATAATGAAATATCCTTGAAGGTCTGTACCATCTGACAGCAAGACACAATCTGGTTGCAATTTTCATATTGTTTGAATTCTTCAGAATTAAGTGATCATTAATTGTGATGGTGTAAGTGCATGTGCTAACAATGGGTAGCGTGATGGCCAGGGTTGCTAACTTTGATTATCAGGTTAGAGTGAGAGAGACTTTCTTGATGGCTGAAAATGTCCAGTAGCACCTCAATGCAGTACACAAGATCCGGGGGGAGGAGTCGGATCTTGTATAAGGGGTGGAGATTGGTAGGTTTAGGGGTGGAGATGGGTAGGTTTAGGGGTGGGTTTAGGGATCAGGGGGTGGAGATTGGTAGGTTTAGGTATGTAAGGTGGGAGGAGTTGGATCTGGATCCGACTCCTCCCCGTGGATTTCATGTTCTGCATTGAGGACCATCTCAAAATGTCCCACACATGTATATGACACTAGTGTTCTCTTTAAATTGTTACATCACAATCTAACCAAAACATAAAAAAATAACATTTAACATTATCAGGAACAAACAAATATTCTCAGAAAGAATTGGACATTATTCATTATTATACGGTATTTGAATGTAGCCTACTATACCTCTAGACATTCATTCTCTCTCACACAGACAAATACTGCTCCTAAAAGCTTATGGTGACATAGTAGCAGTACAAGATAAATACAGATACAATTAAAAAAAAAAAAAAATCTCCCAACTTTATATCACTAAAATTAAATAGGAAGCCGCTTACAGACGCTCACATATAAACAACACTGACATCTTCACTTCCAGGTCAAGAATCTATCAATCAAAAACTTAGTAGCCAATGAGAACACACCACTGTTAGCCCCGCCCCCACAAGAGTTATGTGCCTGAATGGTGAACGAAAACTCAGGGAGCGTAAACGAAAACTTCAGAGGCGTAAATGAAAACTCTGGAAGCGCATTTGTAAGTACAGATCAGTGAAAGAAAAAAGAGAAAACAATTAGTAAAACATGCAGTGTATTAAAAACAAAGTAAAAAAATTTGCCTGCGATTATTTTTTTCCCGGTCTCAAAGACCTTTTATTAAAGGTACAATATGCACGATTTTTTTTGCCGCTAGAGGGCGCTACATTCCAAACAACAACAACGGCGTAGCTTGATGACGATATGGAGCGTGGAATGATGGGAATTTTGGTTTAAATTCCACCGTGGATGTAAATCAGTCAGACGGGAATCGAAAAATCATGTTCATGGATGAGGTAAAGTTCTATTTTTACAAATGTTGCGTTTAATGACATGCTTTTTGTGGCGAGGGGGGCGTGGTTCAGCGCGGTTCTGTAACGGGAGAGAGAGAAACGAGACGAGCGGGACGCAAGGTCAAGTGCAAGTGACGAACACCTGTGTCTTATTGCAGTTTTATTGGCGTGGAGAGACCGCTTATAAGCCGCGCTGGAACGAGAGAGAGACTGGAGAGAAAATTGGACGCAGAGAGAGAAAACCGGTGGATCCGAGCTCTCATTTTTGAACTGTTTTGTGCCGTCGCGGTTGCCACGGTGAATGTGCGTTGTGCGCGACTTTTGTTTGTTTTGTTTTATTTTAATAAAGTCCCAGTCACGCCGATCCCTGTCTTCTTCCTTTCTGACTCTTGAACCTCATCACACTTTTATTTCATTAAAATGAATTAACCGCAAAAGTAAGGTTTAATACTATATTTATTATCATGTTACTGTATGTCGAATTCATTGTTGTAATAACGCGGCGCAGTTTTACGTGTTCTAAACAATTGTAAAAGTACATTCGAGCATACCCACATCATTTGTACATTGTACCCACATGTATATTGTAGTTGTACCCACACATACTGATTAATCTTTATGTATAACACATGCTATATTTATTTACATTGCCATAAACACCAGATAAACAATGTCAATAAACTAACCTTAAACACAAATCTAAAGCAATAATACTTTCCTTACATAAACATAACTATTACCGAATGCTACATTTGGAAAATATAAAATTAGGCATGCTTTGTCGACAGAACCAGCTGCAGTCGGTACGTTTGTTGCTTGATAGACGCTACAACAACAACTTCCGCATTTTGTCCAGGACTCCACGCAGTACGAGCGGAAACCGAGGGTAACGCGGATATGACGCAATTGACTGGCGACTCCCAGATCTCCCCTGCTCTAACGCCCCGTTTCCTTGGTTAAAATCGCAATTTTCTCACGATTTAAAAATAGTTAGAAACATTTGGGATATTGTAAGTAATCAACTTAACAAAATATATAACACTGGCCTTGAGATTTTGGGATATTTTAATGCAAAATTCTTACATATTGTGCCTTTAAGTTTCAGCTTGAAACTTTTCAACATTTCTTGAAAAGTTCGTTCAATTTTAAAGGCACAATAATAATCCCATAATAACCGGCTACTTTGATGCGTGTCTGATATGGGAGTGGCATAGGTTATTAGTTGTCACAACGAGCGAGAAAGTTTGACATGGAGCCTCTAAATCTCCAAACTCCGGAGAACCACTCATTTTTTATAAAAAAAAAAACAAGAAACAAAACGGCAAACAGAGGAGAGTCTGCTGGCAAAAAAGAGGATGTGACAGAGCTCGTAATAAAACGAGAATAAACATTGGCTTGGCTTTTCGGAGATGGTGAGAACCGAGGGAGATAAAAATGTTGTAAAAGTGATGCGTAGATGGCTTTTGTATTACTCAACGATGAGTAAGGTATTTTATTGAACAGATAAAATGCCATTTGTATCTCTCTAACACTGTAATGCATTATCATTGTAATGCATTATCTATTGTGAAGGGTCATAGAGCATCAATATGAGCACAGAGTCGAATCATTACCAAAACAATGTACTTCCTCTAAATTATTGCATTTTTTACCATTAGAGGGCCAAAAGTTACATAGCGTACCTTTAACCATATTTGGGGACAAATATGTACCCAGAAATTTGCTTAACCTGATAAAAACTCCCAAAATATTAAAAATAAAGCAAATAGTTTTTTTTTTTGTTTATGCAGAAAGCATTCTGTTAGGGTGTGGGTTATTAATAAATATAAATAAATATAACAAGCTGCTTATAAAAACATTAGAAGTCTATGCAATATCCCCATTTTGATAGCTAAGTGAATGTGTGTGTGTGTGTGTGTGTGTGTGTGTGTGTGTGTGTGTGTGTGTGTGTGTGTGTGTGTGTGTGTGTGTGTGTGTGTGTGTGTGTGTGTGTGTGTGTGTGTGTGTGTGTGTGTGTGTGTGTGTGTGTGTGTGTGTGTGTGTGTGTGTGTGTGTGTGTGTGTGTGTGTGGTTCAGGTATCTGGTAATGGTAAAGGTAACTCATGAGGAACAAAAAATGTCCCGACAAGGATATTGCAATCTTTACATAATTATGTAAATCATACAGAATTATGCTTTTTGAAAATGTCAAAATGCAGAAAGTTTTCTGTGATGGGTAGGTTTAGGGGATAGAATATACAGTTTGTACAGTATAATAATCATCTTGTTTATGGAATGTCCCCATACAACATGAAGACACAACGTGTGTGTGTGTGTGTGTGTGTGTGTGTGTGTGTGTGTGTGTGTGTGTGTGTGTACACTGCACAACTTAATTAATTTTGCACTTGTTTACAGAAATGTTGAGTTGTAAAAATACATTATAAATCAATATTTTTTTTCCATTTTGCTTGTTTATAGAAGTTGTAAAAAGTATCATAAATAAACAAAATAAATAAATATATATTATTTATTAATATTTTTCCTATGAATAAATGATATGCATTTATCAGTTAAATAAACATCACATATATATGATGCTTATGTAAAACATTTTTCTTTTTTTTTTGCTAAAATATCAAACCTCACTGGTATGAAACGTCTGGTTCTAGCAAATGTGCAGTTTTATATGTTTGGGTAGACAGTGCCACACATCAACATATTCAGCATGATTTAAATTTTAAACCATTTTACTAACACTCTCATAAGAAAACATTCCTATTTTGACTTTTATCATGCAACAAAAACATCACTCTGGTTGATTCCACTTTAAACAATGCTAAACGTTAAAATTGTTATTTTAATTGGAATTTAAAAAAAACAAATCTGACTTTATCTGACGTTTATTCATCATTTACCAATAAATGAGAGTGCCAGAATGTGATTGGTCAAGTTGGTCATACATTAAGGGTTTATATTTATATAATATAAGATTCTGTCAGTTCTTGTAAATTCTTCATTTCAGTGTACAACAAACATGAAGATCACCCTGATTTCACACATCCTTTTTCGTTGTTGCTCTACAGCATGTTCTACACTCACTGATTGGACCTCAGGATTATAATTTTTTTCGATATTAAAGCATTTGCAGCCGGAAAAGAAACAATGTTGAATCTTCTCTTTACTGTGTTTTGCTGCGTGCATTTTCTTGTCTGTACCTCTATAATGTGTCAATACAGAAAGATCTGAGACTGGAAGCCCGGCCTTAGAACTCCCCTTTCAATTCAACGCTAACGATCAGACGCTCCAATACACGCACGATTAGCCATAGCATATGAAACGGTAGGCAGAAGCCTCTTTGCCCCTCGTTGCTTCCCTATGAACCATAGCAGCATCTATTTTGGCATTCCTCCACTCTTCAAACGCCAAACATTTAGACTATTTACCATTTAAATGATCGCCGTTTTTTATCTAGCAGCCTGTGAGAGTGCTTTCGACATGCACAGATTGACATGCCTATGTTTTTAATGCCTCGGGGCAAACCCTCTGGAGTTTAAAACCAACAGACTTTCTGCTAGTGCTGAGAAAACAGCATTTGATCTCTGAAGGAGCAGCAGCCACACTAATGATGATATGCAAGCGCTAGCTAACTTTTCGCAGGGAGGAAGAAGAGAGAGAGAGTGGAAGACGAAGAAGAAGAAGAAAAAAAAGCAAAGTATGACAACTCCCAAAGGTGAGATCTGTGCCAATGATTTGTTTGCTCTTCCTTGAGGGCTTCAAGAATTCGTTTATTTTTCCTGATATATTTCCATCCTATTAATTCATCTCTTTTTAAGGTCAAGTTTGCACTAATATCTCCAAAATAAATGTCCCAAAAGAGGGATGAATATTGCATTTAGAGAGTGCCGAGTTTTAAGAGACAGCTGTAGGAAGAGGCAGGGACATGATGTTGAGTTATCCCAGTCGAGATGTTAGCTAGCTAGAGCTGTGATCGGTATTGTATCACACGGGCTACACCAGAGACGAGCCAAACCCCATGCCGACTGCCGTAATTATTAGCTGCAAACGGACTCAGCTTGAGCACTATTAGAGCGGATTAACAAACGTTCCAGCCATAATTATCAAAGGTGCAAAAGCAGGTGTTTAGGAACTGAATTAACAGAGGAGGAACCGCGGCACTGCTGAGAGCGCATCAGGAAAGAGCGAGACGCATCAAGATGGAGAAGAAGAAAAAACAAACTTCATAAAAAAAAAAAACTGTAAATTTGTTCTCTGACTTTTTGTCTAATTTTCAGATTGCCGGGACTTGCTCTATTGTCGCCAGTTTTAACACGTGATTAAACAGCACATGGGATGAGGGGATCTGTTGGAAACAAATCATCAGGGGAACGCTTCCGTGTTTCACGGCAGATGTTTGTTCATAGGCGGACTGGAGAAGTGTGGCCGTTTCCCCAAGGACAGGCAGGAAGTGGTGAGGTTTTGGGTGTTAGAAAAAATAGAAAGAAAGCTGCTCTTACCGGTGTTCTGTAAACGGATTCATAATTTGCATTTATTATTGTCGTTCCCTCTCTATCTTTCCATTTCGTCCCTGAGGAAATAACCAGAAAAACAGTTCTAATGACTACAATATGCAGGCTATTACACTTTCTTTAGTAAATTTACAAATCAAATTCCCATCATTGTCAGCAGCAAGGGTGGGGTAACAGACAGTGTTTGAAGTGCAAAAAATTAGGTGTTGTTGCCCCTTGTTTGCATATATTCATATACTGTATGCACACTACCGTCAAATAATTTAGGATTGGTAATATTTTTGGATGACAGAAGCTGCATTTATCAGATCAAAAACATGATAAAATGTTTAATATTGTGAAATATTATTACAATTTAAAATAACCATTTTCTATTTGAATACATTTTAAAATGTCATTTATTCCTGTGATGGCAAAGCTGAATTTTCAGCATCATTACTCCAGTCTTCAGTGTCACATGATCCTTCAGTAATCATTCTGTTCTTTCATGTGGAGATTTGATGCTCAAGAAACATTGCTTATACTTGCAGCAACATACTTCTTTAACTCTTACCGTTGCTTCACTGAAACCTCTTAACTTCGAGCAAAGACAGAAAAGAGAGCCGACAATTAATGAGAGCTGCCGGTGCACAAGACTCGTTCCCGACTAGTATCAGTGCAATCAAATGCTGAAAATGACAATAGGCTGTGTAAATAATATAAAACAAATATGAAAACATACCTATAGTACTTTTAGAGAGCTAAACGAGGGACCTTGACCCCCGGGGCCATCAGGAACACCAGGTCAAAGGAGGCCTTCTGTGCTTAAAGCCCCCTCTCTGCCCTCCTTTGGCAGGTGAACAGACAAGGGCCTCACCCACAGACTGTAGGCTCTTTTACATTCACGCTAAGGGAACGGATGCCCTGATGGATGCCAGTTCACGCACCCTGCAATCATGGGCACACCTGCCTGGGCGTAAACACCAAAACGAGGGTCACCGCAGCGAGTCTGATGGGGGTAGGACCCTTGGCTTTACCAAGGCCACAGATCCCAATCTGGCGTATGTATGGACGGCTCTGTCAACAAACGGATCCCCTGTCTTAGCGCAAAAGGAGATGTCGGCTGCTGTCCTCTGCGACTTTAACTGACATGTAAGGAGCTAAAGGGCATAAAACACAGTAGACTGGTGCGGCACCCGCACAAGTATGTCCAAACGCCATAACACGCTGTTTCCAAACGGGTCCTGACCTCTAGCTCTGGGGCAAACAGGCCGGGTTGAAGTTATTCATGTCGAGTCTGTGTCGCCTCCACCATCTTCACTTACACATAAGGAGCGGTGGCTTGTTTACCGCTGCCCTGGCCTCGCCTGCCAGGGACCGTTCTAATCACATTACCAATTTTACATTAGCAATTTTACCTCGTACGTCTCACATAATGGCTGACGCGTATCGTAGATCTTGATTTCTGCAGGAAGCGTTTAGAGTGAAGCTTAGTCTCCTGAGATCTAACCATTTGTACCTGACCCTTTTGCAGGGCAACATGATGTATTTTTGTATGTTAAACAGCGGTTTTTGAAAGTCACATGTCGACATGCCTTGACTGACCCCTAGGGGCTGCCATGAGTTGACGTTATATGTGCATTTGTACAGATTTAATGGCTTTATAAGCAATGACCAACTGCGAAAACAAACTTTTCAGATGAAGCTACAGATTTGGACCGTTCCCAAAGAGAGGACAAACCGATCATTTTTCCTCTTCAGTGCCTTCCAACATCTCGTTCTTATTTTGGCATCGCACGTCCTCCACTGTGCAGAGTAGAGGAAAGGAAAGGAGAGGAGAGGAGGTGAGAGAACGAACACAGGAGAGAAACCGACAGAGAGAGGGAGCGTCTCGAAGCACAATCGATCTTTGTTGAACAAACTCCTAGCAGATGGCGCTGTGTGTTGGTGACACATTGCCACCCACACTGCTGACTGACTCACTGTTTGCCACGTTTGTGATAAATCACTAAGCTCGAACGATACTGTACCATAAACATCATTCGGCTCGACACAAACAAGCTCCGATCTGAACCTTCATTCAATCCGTTTGATGCCTAAGTAAATACATATCAATCAAAATCGTCTTTCCATACCTGAAAATCTTGTAGGTAGGCCTAAATGTATTTGTCTCACAGATAGGGCCATCGCTTGAATTCATGGGCCAAAAATTACAATTGTGTGTGTTTAGTGGGTTGCCCCCGTCCTTTAAGAAATAAAAATAGAAACAAATGAGTCAATTGTTGACATGCAGTAAATGTATAGAGCTATACACATTTTTATAAATGGCATAGCACAGATCTTTTGCTCTGAATTCAGTGAGAAATGTTTGAGTTCATATTGAAATTACTCACCTTTTAGTGAAAAGTCTTCACCGAGACTTTTCTTTTACCAAATGACATTACAGAGATTTGTTCTGAATCTGAATTCCGAAAAGCAGAAAGGCACAATTTCCTCATTCTTGTACAGTATAAAGAGTTTAGATATTAAAGATATGGGCACTTGGGCAGTCACAAATATGATCAAGTTTATATAGTATGTGAAAAACAAATGCACACAGATCACGGAGAAAACAAAAACTTTACTGACCATGTCATGTTCTTGCAGTTACAACAGTTCTGAAACTGATATGCAAGATTAATGGGGTCTTTTTCTTTGGTGTGAACTAAGAGAAGCAGAAAATCTCAATTTAGTCTCCATCTGATTTGTGAAGTGGAATTAAAGACACTTCATTTGTGATTTTATTTCTTATGAGCAGTCACAAAGACCATAACGTTCATACTGTATGTCAATATAACAATTTAATATCAATTTCACAAAAAAAAAAAATAATAATAAGCTGTAAGTAAGCTGTAAATTATACTAACCATGGCATGTTCCTTCAGTCCCAACTTTAATTGTCCTTTTGTGTAAAACTTGATTAAAACATTGTTGTCACGACTATATGAAATACAGTACATGTTTAGGGAGGAGAATTTGGGCTGGAGCTGAATGAACAGACTATTCCACAGAGACAGGAAATCTTCAGCGGCTCTATCTCTGATGAGTATCAGCTATTAGCTGCTTTTGGCTGGATATTCTCCTGGGCTCTGCTTCTGCTGAGCGCTGGGCTGCACTGCTCTCTCCTTATCATGCCTGTCCACCTGTCACACTTGGCCCTTCTGTCCACTCCCTGCTGCGTTAACTGTTAAACACACTCACACACACATTACTCACTCATCTAATCAATCACTTGAGAACGCAAGCCTTTTGCATGTATGAAAAAACGCACATGGTGGCGCACACACACAGTCTACCCACCTAACTGTGCCATGTGCCCCCTTGAATAAGTGAGCCAAGTGGATCTTGAATGTGACTTATGTCTAATAAACGATATAAGTACTATATATATATATATATATATATGTGTGTGTGTGTGTGTGTGTGTGTGTGTGTGTGTGTGTGTGTGCCCCTTGAATTAGTGAGCCAAGTGGATCTTGAATGTGACTTATGTCTAATAAACGATATATATATATATATATATATATATATATATATATATATATATATATATATATATATATATATATATATATATATATATATATATATAATATTAAATTATTAAACATTATTAAATAATGTTCTCACGACTTCATGGTGGAAATCCTTTTTTTTACTCTCAATCAGTCAGATTTGTTCACCGGTAAACTTAATTTTAAAACATTAACTTTTCAATTTTCAATAAATAAATAAATTAATGAATTAATTAACGTATTTTCTTTTTTTTAATAGGGTACCACAAGATTTTCTATTACAATTCAGTGAACCAAGACTGTCACTGGTGCTCCCTCCAAAAAAAAAAAAAAAAAAAAGGTACATGATGCCCTGCATAAAGGTCTTTGGCATCCTCAAGGAAGCAGAAAGAAAAGAAAAAAACAGTCAAAGACTTGTGCACATACACTAATATGAATAATCACTCAAATTAATGCGTATAACACTTAAAAACTCAGTCCGACATTCACCAGCCAAAGGTCATCTCACAAAGGCCCAGTGGACACAGATTGTGTGCCAAGCTGACACGTTTATTCTTGCATTTCAAATGCTCTATCAAAAGGCAGAGCGAAGCAGGAAACCTCTAGACTCTTGCCTTGACAGAGTTAAAACTGCAGGTCGCCCTCATGCGATCGCAGAGACTAGAACTGCTGTGACAGGTTTTCTCCTCGCACTCTTTCTCTGTACTGTTCCATAAAAGCTCACGCGCTTTGACGCTAATGTTTTTCCGAAACCCTCCCTTAACGACGCTGAAATAAAGTCCTTCCCCTGAGGAGACACTGGCATTAGAGTCAAGCCAAGTCGCGATAGTGCCACCACCGCGGCACCGGTTTATTCGCGAGCGCTCGCTGCCGCTATTGACTCGGCGGATTAGCGCGCAGCACATGAGCCCCCCTCGGCCCCCACCGCCAGGATCCGCGAGAACAGAATGGGGTCAGAGGCGCGTTAGGACAGAACACACTTAGATGCACCAGATTAGATTATTTGAAGCCCTTTACTGAGCTCTCGTCCTGACAACAAATATCCCCGGGCCCCTCGGAGATGGTCACTGGGCGACTGCTCGCGACGTGGCAAAAACAATGTGTTGATTTTGATCTAGCGTGGAGCCGCTCCCTCCGTCCATAGCGGTTATGTAAATAAACGTGTCATTCGAGAGGTTAAAGCTAATTTCAGACCCTCCGTTTTAGATTATGTCAAAGAAAGAAGAGCAGAAAAACACGTCCGTGACCTTTCAGCTAAGGCTGTCTGTGTGGCTAATTTACAAGTGCTGTGTTAAAGTCCGGGGTCAGGCGTTTTAAATGGCTGGGCATTCTTTCCATTGCCAATTTCATTAAAAAAGCATTGTGGGCTTCAGGACTTGCAACTCTCCAGATCTGACCTCTACATCACGGAGGCATGCTCTGTTAAATTAGTCTGATGTGTTGCCCTGAGCGCATGTAGCATTTAGTCTATTGTCCACTTTCACCTCACAGCTCTCGCCTTTAACCCTTTGCATTTAATAACGTGTTCCTAATGGAAATCTACATCTCGGGAATGACGGACTGGGTTGCTGCGAGAGAGAGCAGCGTTTCGAATCCAGCGCCGGCCAAATGTGGGGTTTTGTCTTCCCTTTAATCTCCTCATCCATCCTTTCACTCCTTTTTTCCCCCCTTCTTTGTTGTTCTCATCAGAAAGCGAGATTTGCATTGCTCTTCGGTGTCCTATCCTATCTCTTTTGTTCTCGCTCTCTCTCCTGATTTGACTGGATTGTGGAAGAGAGATGATTGTGTAGCCTCAGGTAAGATTTTGTAGCTTTACATATCAAAGTCACTAAATATCTTTTTCTCTCACACACGGGCGTAAAGGGAGGGGGCTTGTCGAGGGGGGGAAAGTTCCAAGCCAAGTTTTTTTACGGGGGATTGTTTGCTTTAGCGTATGAGAAGAACAAATCCAGCGAAACAAAAGGGATTACGGAGCAGTGTCGCTGTTGTGTTATTTATCTATTCCGCTTCTTTTCTTTTTTTCCAGGGCGATGCGTCAATGTCAGGAGAATCAACGTGCAGGCGTTCGGTAAACACGGGAAACTAAACAAGGTGTTTGCAAATGGCAGAAAATGGGGCTGATCTCTCAACTCTTCCTCTTTTGTGCGCTAACATCACTGTCTTTCCTTCTAACTCCCGAGGAAAATACATAGCCGGCGTGATTTATCATCTATACATAATGTAATACTGCATGAGCTTCAACGGCTCAATCACTTACGTTATTTCAAGATTAAACTATTAAATACTCACATCTAATAAAATATCTATACGATTTGAGATTAATATTCAATATTGAGAATCAATCAACAAACAGTGTTCTTTGAATAAATTTTTCAGGAGCCTTAGAGCTCAAGTGAAGAATGAAAAGCGAAATGGATGAACAAATTTAAAAGATCAGATATAAAAGAGTAACGTTTTAGATTTTAGTACAGAACACAAATGGATTCTGTATCTATCTTCGACAAAGAAATACACGCAACACTTCATATGCTGAAAGCATTTCCTTTAAACAATTTTAGGCTGCTTTAATCCCAACTGCAGCTGTTTATTTTCAGACCCTGGGGACTTGTTTGTGATGTAAAGATTGTGAGGGCTACGAGACATAATGCTATTGATTTGCTTGCGAATCGTGTGGACAGCGACCATGCCGCAATCTGGGGCAACGTCAGAGCATGTGTGCGTACCACATCAGAGCTCTGCAGAGAGGACATGACAACGTTTTGATACGGTCATCATGTTCTCATGCCTGATGCCCTGTAATTCCTCTCTGACAGAGCCCGAGACATAATAGGATCCATATGGGGCTGCTGGAGACCGCTAGATCAGCACCGTAGATAGACGGGACCAGGAAAGGTCCATCAGCACGACTCCATCAAACCAGTATCAGCGTCATGCCCGCAGCCCACCCCCAGTCTATTCACTGACCGCCTGATGCATATTTCACACAAAAAAGCAAGCACTTTCTCAAACTGACAAGCTATAATGTGATGGGCTGGAGTCAACGTGCACAAGTCGGCCGGAAAACAAAGTTGTGCTTACAAGTAGTAATAAATATAATAATATATTGTAAATAATATTTTAATGTACTTAAAAATGTTATATTATAATTCTTGCAATTATGTGTCTATATATAATGCAATATAATCACACTGTAATATATATAAAATACATTGTAGTTTATGAAATTACAGAGTATGAATAGTTCTCAAAAGCACATACACTGTTTTATGTCACTTCTGATTGTGAAAATAGAACAGTTTAGAAGTATAATAGTGAAATATGCCTAAAGTAGTGATATGTAGTTAGTGATATAATTTCTGGAACTATAGTTTGTCTTTGAACCTTAATAATAATAATATAATTATTATATTATAGTGTAACATAATACATAACATAATAAATACTGTATAATATAATAAATAACCCTACAGAGAACAAGTGATTATTTTACTGCTCCCAATCAGAGTCAGAGCCTCCTCAATCATTATATTGGTCCACAATAGATGGACAATATAATATAGTATCATATAATCCAGCCACATATACCTCAAACCGCTTGTTCTCTGTATGGTAATTATATTACATAATATTCTTATTATATTTAATATGTTATATATTATTTATATTATTATTTTTAAAGGTACAAAGACAAACTCTATAGTTCCAGGGATTATAATGTTAAAAATCAATTGAAACTGTCCTTATGTCTGTGGTCTCCCACTGTTTTAACATCAGTTAAGATTTGAAAATCGTCTAGTGTGTGCCAGGCCTTAAAGGTAAAACTATGATAAAGGAATATGTCTCATGAGCTTCAAGAGCAAAAGTTCATGAGCTTTTGAAAACTATTGATTTCATAATCTCTGTGTATATTAAAGTGCCAAAAACTCCAACTGCAAATGCATCTGTATCTGTGGCCCATAAAAAGTCACTTGGATGTGCCTCTCAGCCCTAACAAATTAGCCTGAGACTTACGATGGAGAAAAGCATGGTGAGAAAAAGAAGAAAGAGGGAACGTCTGGTTGCTGTCTTGTTCATGTCACTCCGAGAATGTCAGTGCTCGGCATGCCGGGATGTGTAGTCCCCTGGGCCCGCGCGGGGCGCGTGTAGCTTCTAATTGGACCTGTTAGGGTCAGCAATTAGTGTACAGCCATCAAGAACTGCACGACAGCTTCTCCTTTCATGCTACTTCCAGTCCCTCAGTGAAGACTGAGACATATCCAGAAGGTCTAAAGAGAGAAAGAGTATATGAATCCAGAACAACACATGGAGTTTGGAAGAGTAGGACAGCTGCAGGCTTTTTGTGTGTTTGTGTGTGAGTGTGTGTGTTTGTGTTTGTGATAGAGGGACAGAACTTAATGGGATGTGTTCGTTGCCCAAGGCTCAAAGAGTTGAATCCATCTGTTATTTTTTTGGATGCTTGAACCAACTGCGGCTCCTCTAACAAAGGCCACTTTGTAGAACTGTCTTTTTCTTGAACTACAGCCGCTGCTGCAACACTGTGCTCCCTTTGTTAAACACACAATGATTAATCTAGTAAACGAAGGTGTTTGGCCCAGCCATCAGGTGGCAGTCAGGAGCAGTTAGAGGCATTCTTGGGCCCCGGTTGCCATGGTAACCCTCAGACAGACGCTAGCAGTGTTGAGGAAGCAACGGCCTCGAGTCACCACATTATGGACTTAAAAGCAGCTGTAGTGAGCTGTGCTACTGTTGCCATTACTGTGAGCTGAAGTGTTTTCTTTAAGCTTCTAGCTGCTATTTCAGTCAAGAAAAACTAACAACAATATATGTATATATATATATATATATATATATATATATATATATATATATATATATATATACATACTGTCCAACACCATATTCAAAGAACCTGAATATAGAATATATATTTCCAATATTTCTGCTTTAATTATGAAAATGCTGCTTGTTTTCAAACTTTTTATTAACAAACTATGAGTGTTAATACATTAAATTAACCACATTTCATTTAAACTTCATGATTCCATATTGTTCTTTATTACAAACAATAGTTATTGAAAGGGGGGCAAAGTGTGCTTTTTCTTCATTTTAATTTAGAGTTTATTTTAATATATTAGTAATAATGTTTTAAATGTAATACAATGGGGCCCCCTTAGAAGTTTGCTGAGGCCCCCTGGTTGAGGACCATTGTTTTAGATGTTACTGGTCAACACGAAAAGATATTTGCACCCCATTTTACTACCGTTATGTGACATATTTAGATGTGCAACACAAAAAAGTCCTGAATCCAAGCAGTGCAGTGGATTGAGTCCATTCATACCCATTTTTGAGTAAGTTTTTTGATTGGGGACATAAAGGCTGGAGGTCACTATTGAGAACATCGTTCAGAAATTTTAATTGTCATGTGGTAAGACCAATGTAATAGTTAATATAAGGTCATAAAAGCTACACTGTAAAAGAATGTTTATGATCCAAATTATGACAACATATGTTTTTGCATTGTTTTAACTCATCAAAATAAGTAAAGCAATTTTCACCAAATTTTTTAAGTCAGTTTAATGTAATTTAAGTTGAAAGGATTTAAACATCCAAGTTGATTGTACTTAAAAATTTAAGACAGCAACTTTTTTTTTTTTTACAGTGTACAAGCATATAAAAAATAATAAAAAAATAATCTGATGTTTTCGCTAAGGCCACATATGCAAGGTGAAAGGCGTTTTAAAAATGTAATTATTCTCAAATAAACGTACAGTGTCCTTGTATTTAAAAATATGACATTGTTTTGGGCAAGGCTGAGCAAAATCAACCTGTTCCCCACAAGACTTCCGAACCCCCATCCAAACCTGACCTGAGAGCCAAAGAAATTTTTGTAAAAAATTGTTGTCATGGTAATGGAAACAATTCTAATTTTTTCCCTTTTTTTCCCCCATTTTTTACAACCCACAATCAATGCTATGAATGCGCTGACTGATTTAGCTGTGCTCCACAGACAAATCAATATTTAGGGAGATGTGAACAGCGGGATCAGGTGAGGTTTCGATAATTAAAAGCAAAGCTGACGACGCCATATGAACCTTGTGCGAAAGAAATGGAAGTCATATATCACCGTGATAGTCCTTCATGATGGATTATTGCAAAGACTTCATGAAGGACTCAGGCCATCTGACAAGAGAACCGTTTCAAACTGAATGCACTTGGACAAGAATCACTCTTTCATCTTGTCTTTTCTTGCTACTCCTGCGCGACTCGTTTTGGACATTTCGCAAAAATTGTTGCACATGTTTTTAAACAAAAGCTGAAATAACTTGTCACACACCCCCTCACTCCTACACTCCCAGCATGCAATGCAAAGGACTACCTGACCTCCTGCCGTTGCCTGGGAGCCGAGTCACCCACACAGCTGGTGTGTATGTGTGCGCGTTTGCGTGCGCAAACTTCTGGCACTGGCCCAGGATAAAGTTATCTGATACTGTACTGCCCCCACATCCATGAACAACAGTGAAGAACAAGAGAGAAGAGAGATGTGGCAGGCCTCCTCCGCAGGGAAAGAGAGAAAAAGAGACTTGAGAGAGACACAGATGGAGAAAGAGTGAGATCTGTCATGAGTTTGAGTGCTGAGACTGTGAAAATGCTATAAATGTGTGAAGAGGATACTAAAGTTTTTGATTTGAAAGGCATATGCATTGTTATGCTTGACTCCTGATGTATTGGCTCTCAAATAGTAATGGCAAACAAGTACTGCACACACTTAGACCACCCACACATACTTCAGGGGGGAAAAAATAATCAAAATAGTTTAAGTTTTACTGCTTGTGTCCACAGTTTTAAAAGAATAGCTTACACAAAAAAAGAAAATACTGTTATTATTTACTCAACTTCATACCATTCCAAACCTGTATGAAGTGAGAGAAACAGACTGAAATATAAGGTGTCAACGTCTCTCTAAACTCATCTGCACTTCTGAATATTTAAATGTAACTTTTTTTTACACTCCTTCACAAGATATGTGAAGTATATAAAATATATAAAAATATAGATATATTTATCTAAAATATATATAAAAAAATATATATCTTTTTTTATAGATATGTTTTATATATATATTTATAGATTAACAATCTACACTATTGTTCAAAATCTTGGGGTCAGTTATGTTTTTGAAAGTCAAGTCAAGTCACCTTTACTTTACTTGTATTGAGCTTTTTACAATACATATTGTTTCAAAGCAGCTTTACAGTGATAACAGGAAATTAATGCAACAAAGATTGTTTTGGCTGTACAGCAGCTCTAGAAGAAAATCATTGTCCAGTTTAAAGGGGTCACGGGATGCCCATTTTCCACAAGTTGGTATGATTCTTTAGGGTGTACATGTAACGTTTGTAGTATACTTCGGTTAAAATTCCTAAATGGTTGTGTAAAACAACACCCTTTTTACCTCCTTTGTTCAGTGACCTGTTTCGGTGCATGTCTCTTTAAATGGTATTGAGCAACTTCTCACCCCACCCCTCTCTTCCATGGGGGGTGTCGAATGGCTGAGGGCAGAAATATGCTAATGCGGGACAGTCCGTCATTGGTCGTGGGCGGAGCATGAGCATTATGACATCATAGTGCTCAGAAAATCCAAACGGCCTGATTATTGAGAGTGTTTAGACTTTTTGAGGATTAAAAAAAAAGGAGTGATTGGATTTTTTTCATTGTATGGTGGTTGTGTCCACACACTGCAAAGACACATTTATAAGCAAACACCAAATAAAAGTGAATTTTGCATCCGATGACCCCTTTAAGTAAGTTCAGTGTTGATTCATTTCCATTTAAAAATCATTAGTTATTAATTTAGTTCATACAGCAGCTCTGGAGAAAACAGTGATGTCATCGTCCAGCTCAGTTCAGTTCTCATATAATGGTGTCAAAGCAGGCAGATCAATAATATTGTTAAATATTAAGTGTCCCCAACTCCTGTTGATTGCAAAGCTGAATTTCCAGCAGTCATTACACCAGTTTTTAGTGTCACATGATCCTTCAAAAATGATTCTAATATGCTGTAATAAATTATTCTAATATGCTGATTTGGTGTTCAAGAAACATTTCTTATTATTATCATCGATGTTGAAAACGGTTATACTACATAATACCTTTGTGGAAACCGTGATTCAACATTTTTGAGGATTATTTCATTGATTGAAAGTACAAAAGAACCTTTTTTTATTCTTTCGTAACATTTTAATTGTCCTTACTGTAACTTTTAATCAATTTAATGCAACCTTGCTGAATAAAAGTATTAATTTCTTCCAATAAAAACCCTAACCGACCCCAAACTTTTGAACATGAGTGTATATATATATATATATATATATATATATATATATATATATATATATATACACACACATAAATACATTTATGTGGGTGTAAAAATATTATTTAAATGAGATGCAGCAATTTTTAATTTTTGTTTGTTTCCCACAAAATGCTATCGATTACCAAGTCATTTGGACTTATTTTATGGTATTTGTTTTTATCTTTTTGGAGCTTGAAAGACTGTAGTCACCATTCACTGGCATTGTATAGAAAAGAGCAGCACAAACATTCCGCTAAACATCTTCTTTTGTGTTCTATTAAAGAAAGAAAGTCATTTAAATAATGCAAAGTAGTGTAGGCCACTTGGTACAATACAAGGCCTTTAAAACGAACTTCAACAAACCATTGCATGTTTTCGTCAAGCTAATATGATCAGCTGAACTGCACATATCCTGCTGAGAGATGACACCGAGATTTTTCTTTTCAGCAAACTCACAGGTGTAAGCCACTTTTCTGAGGTAGCGTTCTGTCTCTTTTTCCCTGTCTGTGAGGCGGCAAGTGTTTTTAAGTAGAGTAAGCAGACTTTGGCAGAATTTGGCTGAATAGTGTTATTGTTCTCAAACTCAGGTGAAGTTGTGTAGTTCACTTCAAATGCTGGCTCTATAACTGCAGAGTTTATTACTCTTTTTATTTAGCACTACTGTAATTCCAACAGTAGAGTATGGCGCTAGCAACACCAAAGCCATAGACAGTATTGCTATTTTTTAATAAAACAAAATCTATTAAAAACTATTTTCGCTAATTGAAATATAGGGAAATAAATTATAAATATGTGAAAACTTAAACTTTAGCTGAAATAAAGTTTTAGTTGAACTAACTAAATGACTGAAAACTGGAAAAAAAATGACAAAAGCATGTAACAAAATTAATAAAACAAACTAAAATGGCTCATTTTTACAAGATAATTTAAAATATTAATAAATACTATAATAGCACAAAAATTAATAATAATTTGTTACATTCAGCGCTTTTCTGTGTACTTAAGGCACTTTACATAGAAGGGAGAATCTCCTCAACCACCACCAATGTGCAGCATCCACCTGGGTGATGCGACGGCAGCCATATTGCGCCAGAACGCCCACCACACACCAGCTTATTGGTGGAGAGGAGACAGTGATGAAGCTAATCAGTATATGAGGATGATTAGGAGGCCATGATGGATAGAGGCCAAGGAGCAAATTTGGCCAGGAAGCCGGGGTTACACCCCTACTCTTTTTCATGGGATTTTTAATGACCACAGAGAGTCAGGACCTCGGTTTAACGTCTCAAAATAAATAAATAAATAAATAATAAAATACTAATATAGCACTGTTCCCAGAGCATCTATAAGCTGCTAAAATGTATGCCTTAAATACAATATAAGTAGTTATTTAAATATATATATATATATATAAACATCTGCAGAATGCATATTTTGCCTATGAGCATCTACACAACATCCTTATTGTTGTCATATGCTTTCACTGAAATATTTTATAGACCTAGTTTTAGTCAACACATTATGACATATCAGGCAAACTTTGCTGTGGCCACCCACTGTAAACAGTCTAGAACTGCGGCTGATCGCGCCTGGTTAGGACACTGTGTTACAGTAGATATGCAGTAGTCAGTACATATAATCACCTGGAGAAAGAGACGGGAAGACAAGAGGAAGAGGTCTGAGACAACTGCATCCACAGCCAACTTTGTGTATATGTGTTTGTGTGAGTGTGGAAGAGACAGAGAGTTTAATTGTCCCCTGCTTGTCCTAATTTGACACACGCTGGCATGTGTGGGTGAGTCGTGTGTGTGCGCAAAACAAGTTACCGTTCACTCCTCACTTCCCCGCAGTCTTCCCATAAGCCCCTGTGTACGAGCGCTGACTGACACACCTTACAGGCCTAATGGAGGGCTGGCAGAAGAAGATGGCAGCTCTCAGACTGCCAGAGGGATCTGCCGCAGGCAAACACAGCTTCATACACCACCCTCTGAGGAAGCGAGAGAGATAGAAATAAATATATCAGCTCTAACCGCTCCACGTAAACAGTCAAACAGGCAGGCACACACTTTCCCGGTCTCCTTCACACACACTCAAACCCTCACGGCAGTGCTGGTGAAGTCTGTAGCATCTAAAAACAATATGTAGAGAGTTTTTTACACTTCCACTGAAGAAAAGGCAGTAAAAAACAGCTCTGTAAAAAATCTCCCCATACAATCGCATTTAGTCTAATCATTCAGATTAGAAGATATACAGATTTAAGTTTTTTAATATATCCCATCTGGGAAAATTGGACCGAAACGCATCTCACGGGTTTATCCAAATTTTTGTTTTTAGTTATGATTAGCATTGGCAAATAGCAGATCATGTTCATGGGTGTGATGTAATGCTAAGGCTATTGGCGGGATGAAATGAAAATTCACCCTATTTATTTTCTAAATGCATCTTATTGTGAATGATTCAATCATGCGTGTTTATTTTTTTTTATTTAGTTTAGACTTGTTCATTTTTTATCGAAAAATCATAACATGAAAGTCCTGATTTTGCAGTTAGTGTACCTGGGTCAACATATTTAGTTGATCCTGGAACAACATTCCTGTTTGAAAATGTAGTCTTAATAACCCTAACCCTTAATAACCCATAACCCTAACCCTGCTTTGTAAAGATAATGTCTTTACAAAGCAATGTATCGCCTTAATTCAAAATGTAAAAAACTAGATTGATACCCCACTCGCTCCAACATAGGCAACATCCCCGTGGATCCAGGATCTGTAATTCGTACTTCAGCGCAGTTTCTTAACAGCTCTCTGGTGACCTCCATTACTCCACGGACTCCACGGATCAGTATCATGATGTAAAGTCATCTTTACCTGTAGTGGTAAAAAAATATTAGATCAATTTTTATATTTGTTTTATGTTTTTATCTAAAAGCAAATTACAATACATTTTTTATGAAGTGGACGGTCTCTATGGAGCAAGTTGGGGTTAAGTACTTTGCTCAAGGGCACAACAATGGCCTCTCACAAATCGTCGCCTCTGGGGTTCAAACCAACAATCTTTTTGCTTATTTTTGACCTTCAAAAAGGAGCTTTTTATGGTTCTTTAAAGGAACAGTTCCCCTAAAAATAAAACATTATTTCTTCTGTGGAACACAATTTGATAAAAATACAAAAGTCCCAAAAAGAGACCATAAAGGTAGTATAAAAGTAATCCATACAACTTAATTAAAGTCTTCTGAAGCAAACATTTAAGTGGTCATTTCACTCTCAAATCATATTATGACACATCAGTAACATCAAACCTCATTGGTTCTTGCATGTCACGTGAACTGACGTCATGACACAAGCGTTGATGTTATTGATGTGTCACCATTATTGATTTTAGCTACAGTGTATATACACATTAATTGATCAACGGTTTGATTATAGAAATAGAGATAAATGCAGACACATAAAAACACGGACGCAAACAGCTAGGCTATGAATCCAACTCAACCCAGATTGTTTAATCACTAAAGCACACTATCCCTAATCAGGGAGGAATTGTCTGCATTTAGAAGGTGATACAAGATATGTCTGATTGCAAATGAATCGTAAAGAAACGTTGGCATGTTCATTTTTTACGGTCAGTGCGCATTATGCCCTGCAAGGGTTCGGTTTAATTGTAGCAGAGTCAGGTGTATTAAAGAATAATAGGATGAAAGAGGGATTGGTGTGTTTAAGATTTGCCGACACCTCAAGACAATCATGCACTAACTACACATCTCCTTTCTCTCCTGTTCCCTCAAAGTATTGATCGGCCTGTCTGTTCTTAATGGTCCTGTTAAACACAGTCACCAGCCACTTTAGTGTGCCTAGGCCCACTTAGCAATAAAGCTCTCGGAGCTCTCTTTAAAACCGCCGCAGAGACAAGAGGGAGGCTCAGGGTCACTTGAATGGAGAAGCTCTGACTTTATCCCACACCTGGTTTGAATGGAAACAGGGACAGGGGTGGGAAGCGTTTGTCGAGACTCTCCGTCTAAGGGTCTTGTGAGATTTTCTCTGCATAGTCGGTTTTTTGTTAGGTGGATTATGCGGGAACTGGAGGTTCTGAGAAATTTTGCCTTGTTTTTGTGTTCTTGAATGCATTCCCTCACATTTTAGTGCACACACACACACACACACACACACACCAATCAAAGCTGCTTCTGACTGACATATTGATCGGGTTGCATCTAAACTCTCTCTCTTTCTTCTCCGATCTCTTGCTTTTTCTCTATCTCTCTGTATCCTTAAGTAAATTCCCTTGAATTCTGAGGAGGACAGAGGTGTTAGTTCAAGCAATTCAATGCCGAATCGCTGAGACAGAACAGATCAACAAAATCACTCTCTTTCTCTCACAATCTCTCAATAGTTTTTCATTAAATGTAATGACTCCAAACATATGGAAAGAAAAAACCTGCAAATGATATCCATAGAAAAGACAACATAAGAGGCATAAGTGCAAAGTGCCAATTACTAACAGCACAAATTATGCCATTTACAGCTCAGAGAAAATTATTTACCTCAACCGTGTATGGGCTTTTATGCATGTCATACCAAATACAGTACACTACCATTTAGGATTGGTAAGATTTTTTTAATGGTTTTGAAAGAAGTATCTTATGCTCACCAAGACAGTAAAACAGTTATATTGTGAAATATCATAAAAATGTTAAACACCTATTTTCTATTTGAATATACAGTATTCCTGTGATGGTAAAGCTGAATTTTCAGCATCATTACTTAAGTCTTGAGTGACGCACAATCCTTCTGAAATCATGCTGATTTGAAGGAACATTTCTGTTATCAATGTTGAAAACAGTTGTGCTGTTTAATAATTTTGTGGAAACCATGATAGATTTTTTCAGGATTAGTTTATGAATACAGCATTTAAAAGAACAGCAATAATTTGAAATATGAATCCTTTCTAACATTATATATGTCTTTATGTCACTTTTGACAAAGTCCTTTTAGGCAAGTCGTGCCACTCGGCCGCCATCTTGGCAACGCCTCCGGGCAGCTATTTCGGACTAACAAGACCAGGCTCCTATCTAAATGAATGGGCAGAGAGTCAGAACTGCACTTTCACTGGTCACCGGGACATAAAAACTGCATGTATAGAAACAGCAGTAAAATATGATAAAAATCGCTGAAAAAGTTTGATGACTTTGCCCCAAAATAAGTTTTAAAACGCCTTTTTCCCCACAGGTTATACTTTTACTACGCATGCGCAAGGATTCACGTTCACGACACCAACTTCATTCACGTCTCTATCCAGAATGCCGGTGTTGTGCCAAGCACTTAAACAATTATATGTATTTAAATGTCTGAAACCTAAAATAAACATTATGTGGTTAAAAACACTGAACAGTTGTGATATAGCCTATGACAAGCGCTGAGCGCGTCCGTCTTTGGCTCAGCGCCAGCCACAGCGCGCAAGCACAGGTTGAATATGGCAGTTATGTCACGTCACTGTACATTCGCTCCTTAGTGGTCAGCAGCTGACTGTTAAAAGCAGATGATTGGCTTTCCAGCGGGAGGGGCGGGACATGTGCATACAACCGCCATCTTTGCCGTTACGGGTTTTCCTTATATAGTTGTATTGAGGATTGAGGAAGTGGCATGTCTCATATAAATTGTCTCTGCTTTTGATCAATTTAATGCATCCTTGCTGAATAAAAGTATACATTTCTTTTATAAAATGTATTTTATAAATACATATAAAATACATGTATTTATGTATTAAATACCCCCCCCCCCCCCCAAAAAAAAATCACCCCCAGACATTTGAATGGTAGTGAACATATATTAAAATGCACTTAAGAGAGGAGAAACATCTGAACAAAGTAAAAGGTTAAAGGAAACATAACTGAGAACGCCATTACATATCCTCAGCCATGAAAGAGCAAAACAATTTTCCTCTGGGAATGACTGAATATTGTTTAACGTCTTTCAGAAAGGTTTCACATCGGTTTGTTGCTTCGCAAATAATCAGACAAGTCATATGAATGTAGTCTGTAGGGCAAACGACATCATAGGCCATTTCAGAAAGCGGATCTTGACCATGCCCTGGAGGACTGAAAGACCGGCCAATCAGGAACGGCAAAAAACTCACATAACAGTTGTACATACAAAAGGACAAGATAATTCCACTGCAAAAGCGAGCATGTTTCTAAAGATCTCTTTCTCCAGAGCCAAATCTCCTCATCTGGCAGGATGGTAGCTCAGTACTCTTCAATTACACTTTATCTCAGTAGTACTGCACTTTAAAGAGGGAGAAAATCAGAGAGCGAGACAGAGAAAGAGAGCGTGACTGCAAATTGCGCAAAGAAGGGGGAAATCGGGAGAAAGAAAAAGAGAGAACATGTTCTGAAGCAAACAACTGTGTTTGCAGTACATTTAGAACAATGCTCTATTGGGACACCCGAGTCGTTAGTAAACGGAGTTGCCTTTTATTAGTTGAATGATATAAAACATGACAAAACAGCTACTCAGAGAGGATCTGCGATTCATACACTCCCACTGGGATTTCTATATAGGCCATGAGCTCTCCTCTCTCCCATTTAGAGGAGAGAGAGATCCAAGAACAAACGGAGTGCAAGAAAAGAGGATAGAGGGAGCATGAACGAGAAAGCACAAATGAACAAGAGCAGAGATGAAAAAAAAGGAAAAAACACATGATACGGAGAGAGAAGAAAGAGCACACACTAAAAATTATTAACTATTAAATTTACAGTAAAAAACAAAACATATGACGACAAGGTTTCAGGCATTGGTATACAATTAATATACTAAACTATCTGCTTTATGATTTTAAATAAACTGCTACCCCTATAAATGATGCAGGTGATACAATAAAATGTAGTATTATGAATTAAAGTTGATCAAAACTGGCCTTTCCTTTAATAAACATTTGGATCGCATTGTTTGTGTTAATAAAATGATTTAAACATTTCTGAAGGATCATGTGACACAGAAGACTAAAGTAATGATGCTGAAAATTCAGCTTTGCCATCACAGGAATAAATTATATTTTAAAACATTAAAATAGAAAACAGTTCTTTAAAAAATTAACACAATATGGCTATTTTTACTGTATTTTTTAAATAAATAAATAAATACTACTTTGGTAAGCATGAGATACTTTTTTCAAAAACATTAAAAAAAATCTTACCGACTCCAAACTTAAACGGTACTGTGTAGCCCAATGTACATATATGAAACAGTAGCTAAAGTAAGAATCATAACCAAGAAAAGTCATATGCAACACGTTTAATTTGGTGCCTACCAATTTACAAGTTCACATATGTATTCACTTATGTATTCTCTCATTAAGTAAAAAAGATTTACCATTAAGCAACACACTTAACAAAATTAATCACATTTACATTATCTTTCCAATAAATTACTAAAAATGTGTTACAGTGATACCAAATGAAGCAGAGTACATATATAGTCAAATATATTCATAGTAGCAAGAGAGAGAAAACCGAGAGATAGTAGTCTATGTGGAATAGATAGAACGAGACAGAGACAGAGACAGAGAGAGAAAATAAATGAATGTTAGTAAAACTCTCCGGTGTGTATTAATAGTAAGACCGGAGTCCCATGAGCACAGGTTTCAAACGACAACGCTGAGGCAATATAGGACTCAGGGCAGACTGTAAAGTAATGCAATCCCATAATAAGTCCAGTGAGGCGCTACCCTGCATGGTGACGAGTGCATGTGTGCCTCCTTTACGTGTTGAAAACAAACAGGGGCTCATCTTATGGGAAACACTGAGCTACAGTCCTAACTACTAGATTAACGTCAAAATGTTATAATTATGTAAACTATTTAATGTTTTAATTTTGTACAATTACATAAAAAAAATATTTAATTTAATCCCCCTGAGCTACAGACAACATATTACATGCAACAAACCTTTCCAATCCAGACACAAAGACATAACTTGGGGAGTCTTAGGGTAGCAAAAATCTATTGACTTTTAACACTTTTTTTTCTATTCAATGCCGCAACTCGTCTGCCACAATAATGTAACATCTCAGCGAATATTGACATATGAGTATTGCATGGCTCTGATCACCCTGTCTGGGCGCATTTTGTAATAATAACCGACTGACTGTACATTATGCCTTACATAAATTGAACTTTCATTATATTAAATTACTATTGAAGCTTCAAATGACAACACGACAAAACAAAAATCTATGAAACGGCTTTGTCCAAATGATGCTTCCTGATAAAGGCTTTCAATGCGTGAAACTTGAATGTATAGTCACCGCAGGCCAGTGATTTGATGGTCACACAACAGTGCAGACAATCAGACTATCCCTGATATTGACAGATCTCGCAATATCTGACAAAGTCACGGCAGAATATATACGATATTGTGTCTTAGTTCGACTATCTGTAATGATTGTGTTTAACGCTGACGACAATAAAAACATGAGCAAGATGTTAACTGACAATTTCAGAAATGAACAGTATCACTTTAATTATTAATTAAAGCAAGGCAGTGACTGTGTGTGTGTGTGTGTGTGTGTGCTATTGTTCCCAGCAGTATGACGGGATCAATAAGCTCCGGATAATGATGTTGTCAGTAAATGATCAGACCGTCTCCAGGGCACACACAGCAAACACCATTAGTGACAATGACTGCAAACTACATATTTTTGTATGTATGTGCATGTGTGTGATATATGCGCAATGAACAATGCACAGAAATGCACTGTTGTGTGTTTGAACACACAACATCATTACACTGGTATAAATTATATAAGGTAGCAGAGTACTATAGTAAAATTTGTGTCCTTAATATTTTTAAATTCTAGTAAAAGTTTTATAAAAGCAATACGACACCCGGCTGTGCTATATTGTAAATATATATTTAATGGCTGAATGGGTTGCAGGCCATTTGCAGCCTCTAGAATCGTATTTCTTAATAGATGTAGCAGCAAGCATACAAGTACAGCTTTAGATAAGAAAACATCTTCTGAAGATGGTATTTAGGAATTCAATAAATTCATTGGCACTACAAATATCCCAATAAATAAACAAACACATGTTTTACAATACAATGTACTACATGTATGTGTATGAATGTGTCTCCTCCATCCTTCTCTTCTGGACCGTGCAGTAATGTAGATATATACGTACTATATGTTCCCGGTGCAGTGATGTATGTGTGTCTGCTGACAGTAGATTTCTGTGGTAGTAATAAAGGTAGCCTGATTCGCAGAATAATTACCGTATGCAAATGCCGCTGATTTCAGTGCCAGTCTTTTATAGATGGCTGAGTTGAGCTGTTCATCAGAGAGAGAGAGAGAGAGAGAGAGAGAGAGAGAGAGAGAGAGAGAGAGAGAGAGAGAGGGCATTATTTACTTTTTAAACCATTTAGGATGACTAGACACAGAACAGCATTAACAGTGTAATACAATGTGAATTACTATTACTTCAAGAAAGATTTAGAGCAAACATGCTTAATCAGTCAGGTATAAGACTTTATTCTAAAGTTAATTTTACATTTTTATCTTTCCTTTATAACAATAACAACATAATAATTATATAAAAAATAAAAACTACAACTATAGTCATATTAATATTCAAATAATTATTTCTGGTTACACTAATTGACGTTTTAATTGTTTATACTATGATTATTATAAATAATAATAATATATACCAATACAACTACAACTATTCATATTATTATAATATTTATTATTATTAATATCCTTATTTATGGTTAAACTGGATGTAGTTTTAGTTGCTTATACTGATTATGAATACTAATAATATAAACAAATAAAACAACAACTAGAATCATATTAGTCATATTTTTTTAATATTAATATCATGATTTATTGTTATGCTAATTGTAGTTTTAAATGTTAATACTATGATTATTATAAATAAAAAAACAAACAAAAAATATACCAATAAAGCTACAACTATAACCATATTATTCATATTTTAATATTAATATTATTTTTGGGTTACACTTTTGTACACTTTAACAGTAGTTGTTTATACTATGACTATTATAAATAACAATAACAACAAAGAAAGCTACAACTAGAGTCATATTATTATTATTTATTAATATCATTACTTATTTGTGGTTACATTAGTTGTAGTTTTTAGTTATTTATAGTTTATAGACTATATAGAGTTTATAGAATTCTATATACAATTTATAGATTTGACTTTATGATTGCACTAGTTGTAGATTTAGTTAATACTGATTATGAATAATAACATTTATTAATACAATTATTTATGGTTACACTATATTTGTATTTTAGTTGTTTTTATACTGATTTTGAATAATATTTATTGTTATTTCTTATTAATGATTGTAGTTAGTTTTAGTTGTTTATACTGATTAATAATAATACTGAGAAATAATAATCATAATAATGATAATAAATTAATTCTATAACAGACCTGGACAATGTCTTACGATTATATCCAATATGTTCAGTTACATAATGGTACTTTCTGAACGCTCTAATACTCTCAGACTTACCAATCCCCCCCACTCCGTGGTGCAGTTTGGTTTGATCCGGTCCCGTAGAGTGGTAAACGGTATGAGGGCTGTTTCAATCCTCATCACTGAGCTGTTAATTAAAACTCCCTGATATACTGACCAGCGCTCCATGCCTCCCTCCTGACGGGAGCCCTCCTCCCCCTCTCCATGAATTTGGAGGGGAAGATCATTTCGATTCTTTTGTCCTATTCAAGAACACAAAGTGCCAAATGTGAATACCACAGACTTGCTAATGCAAAAACAAGGAAATCTCTTTTTACTCTTGTAATGTTTATTATCTTTTATTAATTTTCAAACTTCAGGCCTTTAAGCGTGGATTTATCCAGACAGGACAGGCTGCTGTGAACACTGCAAGCCCTTGAGCTTGTGCACTACAACTGGAACACACCCCTGAAATCTCTCTCATTTTCAAAGTCTCTTTTTGTCTCATACTCTCTTGAACTCTCCGTTATTGCAAGCGTTGCCAAAGGTTGCGTGACAGATGCCAATGTCGCCCACCGTGACAAACATGTCACACTCTGAATGCTTTTTCCTGTCCCCTGATAGAGCAGCTCTCACCTCTCAGAGAGGCAAAATGCACAAACTCAATCACGCATCACGTTCTTCCCCTTCCCTCATCAGTCTCTCCTCCTTTCCGTCTATATCTCCTCATCTTTTTATTTGTTACCTCTTCTATTTCTCTTCTTTAACTGCCCTCTAGACATGCTCCTGCTCAGATGAGGAAGATTTCTCATGAGGGACCTTATTAAAAAAGGCCTAGGTCTCTTCTGCTGAGCGGTTCAAGCGCAGCTAGCCAAGCATGCAAAGCCAATAGAGAAAAACACAAATGCCAAACAACACTTTGCAAATGATAGTCGGCAGTAATATAGTGGAGAGCACAAAGAAAATAGAGAGATGTCAGGAGAGATTTTTTCATTTCTGTTCCATGTCTGTTTGTAATTAATTTATATTTGAATCTGTTCATATTGCAATATATAAAAAAAAAATCCTATAATTTAAAGGGAAAGACCAAACCATTTAAATTGTTCATAATTTACTCACCCTCACGTTGTTCCAAAACACAAAAGGGGCTATCCTGAAGACAAATGTAGCTTCATATGCATTCACATTTTTAACATTTGATTTTAAACGGCTTCAAAAAAAAAATCACTAAAAATGAAGTAGCATGATTATTGCAGGTAAAAAGCTATTTGTCTAAAACAGTATGGCAGAAATCACCTTTTAGATCTCTTTAAAGTATTTGTGCCCTAATGAGCAAGAAAGTGTTTTTGGTGAGTCACATTACCTACAAATGATGGATGCCTCAGTTTCCATAGGTCATGAAACATGAGTCTTACCTACTGTCCAACAGTATAGGGGGCGAAAAAGGAGAAGAATAGCGAGGAAAAGAAAGACAGAGATAGACTAACATAGCGACACAGCTAGAGAAAGAGACAACGATGGAGGAGTAGCGGAAGTTTGCTCTCGTGTCTGCTCTTGAAGAGGATGTGTCGCATTTGACAGCCTGCCGCAGAGAGCTTGAGCTCATCTCTCCTGACAGCCCGGCGTTCCCGTCCTCTTCCTCAGGTGCTACAGATGGAAAGCCTGAAAGAACGGAGACGACTTACAAGACAGTTTGGAAGGGAGCATCAATATTTCATCACAACTGCGTTTACACTCGCAAACAAACAAAAAAGATTGCATGTGGAACTTTCCTGCGGCGCTCCCACCTCTCCGTCTTTGTGAGCTTCTCTTTCTTGTCTGAACATTTGCTTTTAGACAGGTATGGGATTTTGAATAACAACTGATAACAGGTCATGTTGTTTTTCCTTTTGTTTTGTGTGAAGTTTGAGCAAGCAGTAAAAGTATGTTGTGGAAATAAAATAAATATATATATATACGCCTATAAAAATAGAGTGATTTATGGTGCTTTCACAGTCTAGTCTGCAAGAGAATGCACGTCGTAATAAAAAGGGAATCGTTGTAAATCTTGCTAACTTTGATAACATCATTATAAATTCATTTCTCGTTCACAGAAAGTGTGATCTTAAATTTAGCCATGTTTTTTTTTTTCGTTATCTACATTCCTGGCCTTATTGTGTATGATTTATTGGTACACTCACTGTAAAAAACCCTAACCCTGCCTTAAATTTTTCAGTACAATCAACTTGGATATTTAAGTCACTTCAACTTTAATTGCATTAAACTGACTTAAAAAAAATAGTTGAATCATATTACTTATAAGTATAACTTGTAAGACAATTTTACATTTCTTAACTTATTTTGATGAGTTAAAGCAATGCAAAAACATATGTTGTCATAACTTACTGATCATATAGTTTTTTTTTTCTACAGTGTACAATGTTATTTAAAATTGCACATTTCAAAGGCAAACATTTTTATCAAAATGTAATGTAATTTTTAATGAAATGCCTTTCCTTCTAAGCTTACAAATTCCAGATAGATTAAATACCCTGCCTCCATTTGTTCTCACTGAATATGATTTTTACTCATAAATATAGTCATACAACACTGTAATAGGCTGTCATACAACAAAAGCAAAATGGGTTGTGAACAACTTTTCAACAACAAACTATTTAAACCAGCATGGTCTGTTGGCTAGTTTAAGAGAAGGCTGTAAGACCAGTTTTTATTTTTCTTCAGCTTGTTGAAGGAGATCCGTATTAATTTATTACGAATTTAGTTTTTATTTTAGTATGAACTATAGTTTATAATGGTAAATGTTAAAAGCATTATCTGTTGTGTCATATAAGTAGTCTCCACTACTTTATTCTGCAGTAATGTTCATTTGAATAAGTATGCCATCTAATAGCATAAGTTATTCATCCGCATTTGCCTTTTCATTCATTGATATTCATTACAGGACAAAAGGCAAGCATGAAGTAAATACATGTGATCAGTCAGCGCTTTACTTATTCACTTCTCATGGGATCATAACCTGCGCACACAGGCCCAGAGCCTTGAGGCTGTTCTATTAGAAGAGACACGCCATCACGTCTCCAACTGCGAGTCTGATAAATATCCCCGCTGACTTCTGAAGACATCATCTCTCTTTTTTTAATGATAATCAAGCAAATGCACTTCCCTGCTCAGGATGAACAGCCAGGGTCTATCTGAGCGAGCACCGACTGAACAAACTCCCCGGCGACACGTTGTCAGGAACGCACGCTTTCCTTAAGTTGCCACGAAAATCTTTCTTTGAATCCGTGTTTGTTTGGCTTTGAATTTGCTCCGGCGTTTATCACAGAGATAACGGAGGAGCGGGGAGGGGAGACGGCGGAGTCTTAAAACCGCAACGTTGAAGCCGTGATCCCCAACAGTCTGTTGCTGAAGAAAGACATTGAGGCCCGTCGGAGAGGAATTAGGAGAATGTATAAACGAGTTGTTTGTTGCCTGTGTTTTGGAGCGCTCCGCTCCGCTTTCGTCGTAAGGCTTTGAAGGTGGAGAACATCTTTTTGAAGAGTGAAATCGAGTGTGTTTGTTTTACATTCGGTTGAGGTGTCTGTGTCGCGTGGGCTTCAGATCCCTCCTGGTGCGTGTGTGAACCTGTAAGGAAATGTGCACAATCACACATTATTCCACGTAAAAACCACACAAACAACATCTATACTACTTTCTTGTAGACTTTCTAACTCTTACAAAACATCATGTTAAATCTTCAGAAAACTTAAATAATAACTTGAATAATATTAGCATTATTAAACGTTGCGAGTCTTTTCTTCTCTATTGTGACGAATGTGTCAGTGTTGACGGTAAAGCATTACAAGTAACAAGTTTTGTAATCAGATTACTTTAAGTAACTAGTAAAGTAAAATTACTTTTAAATTTAAAACAAATTATCTGAATTACTTTTTCCTGTTGTCCCATTTTCCTCTTTTCAGATTCAGATTCAGTATTCCTCAAAATACATAAAATCAGTTAAATGAAAACTCATGCATGATAATTATTATATAAATGTGTTAACACAAATCTACTCTCACTTTATTAAGCAAAGTCTTTGCTGCTGACCTTCCATGATCCAATTCAAGTATTCTTTCTTATGGCTGCACAGCTAAAAGGTTTGTTTGTGTTTGTGTTTGCATTTGAATTTGCATTTCTTTCAGTCTAAGGCTTATTCATTTCACTTTTGGGGTTACATTTGGCAAAAATAGAACTTTTGTTTGGTTTTGTCATTAAAAAAACGAACAAGCAAGCCCAGCCCCGGAGAGAAAAAGTAACGCAAAAGTAACAATTACTAACCTTTTTTTAGAGGTAACTCAATATTGTAACGCGTTACTTTTAAAAGTAACTTTCCCCAACACTACATATATTCCCAAGCCATTTGATAGTTGAGTAAATATCTGGGTAAATGATGACAGTATTTTAATTTTAGGGTGAAATAAATAACTCCTTAATATAAAAAAAAACCAACCACACATCAGCCATTGTAAGACACACGCATACACACACCTACTCTGTCTGAGTGGTGAAGATCAGTTTTGCTGAGGTTGCAGATGCAAATGCGGGATCTGTCAAGTGCCACAAAACTCACATGTACATCAACATCATCTCTCAATCTCTAATTATCTCTCTTTTTCACACCCGCTCATTTTATGCACAGTACTTCTCATCATTATATTGTGTCAGCCAGAGAAAATGAATGCTTCATTTAAACACTTGACCATATGTCTTTAGTTTTCCACTTGTAAATGGATAGTATACCCCCACAAAAATGAGAATTCTTATCTCACGTCATTATACTTAAAAGAATCTAGACACAAGCAACTTTCTACTTTACAAAATGAGAGCATGGGCTACTTGTTTAGTCCAACACAAGGGTGAGCAAATCATGTCAGGATGTACATTTTTGGATAAACTGATTCTTCAAATCTGGGCCCCAGAGATGGACGTCTTAAACATAAGCTGTATCTTTGTTTCCCCTGGCCACACCTGACTTCTTGCTTCCTGCTGAGTGAAATCAAGACAGGAAGTCAGATGGGAATGTCCTGCTCTGATCTCTCAACACTCAGCTGGCACTTTTCCAAAATTCGAAACGATCCTTTCCTCCTCTTTAGATTCTTTAGATTTTTTTTAACACGCTGAAGAACGATAGTGATGGAGCTGAAGCCATCTTGCTTTTATTTATCCAGATCTTGCAAAGATCTGAACTAATGATGGAAAGGAGACAGGGAGAAGGAGATCATTTTAAGAGCTGGGACAAGAGCCAAATAGCTACATCAAGCCGTTTAACAGCCATTCAAACTAATGCCAAAGTCACGCGAGTCTTAGAAACTCTATCAAGAACATTAATCTGCACACTGAAGGAGAAACGGACGTCCAATGCGTGCCGGAGAGGGGCAGGCTATATATTTGTCATACATCTACTCTGCCCCTTTCATCTTGTGGCCATTGAAACAGCCATCTCTGAGCTTTTCTCTGTGTTAATCCTCTTCACGATGCCCGTATGCCCGCTGCCCCTCGCCTAACCCCCCGTCCACAGCACTTTGATGGTTCTCCAACTCAGTCTCCCATCCACAGAGTTCTACAGCCTGGATCTGACTCATCATCCCTCAGTACAATCTGTCTGCTCCTGCCATCCCTCCATCCCTCTTCCGGCCCACGATTTTTTTTATACGGCTTTTATCTGCTTTCTTTCTTTCAGCCACATTATTTCCCCATTTAGTGCGGCTGCATGCTGGCCATCATCAGGGACAGTGTGTGTGTGTGTGTGTGTGTGTGTGTGTGTGTGTGTGTGTGTGTGTGTGTGTGTGTGTGTGTGTGTGTGTGTGTGTGTGTGTGTGTGTGTGTGTGTGTGTGTGTGTGTGTGTGTATGCGTGTGTTGGCCAGGCAGCTGCAAAAGGCGTCAGCTCAGAGAGCTGACAAGATGTGACAGCTCTGGATATCTCTCACTGGCACTGACAGTTGACAGATGGATACCACTCACACACTGTAAGGAATAAAAGAGAGAGAGAGACAGAGAGAGAGACAGACAGAAGCCCTGAGGTTGATTCTCTAGCATCATAGGGCCAATGTTTGATTGAGTGCTGCAGAGAATAATAAACCTTCTCTAGCTAATACTGTGCCCGAGCTTCTTTCTTATTCCATCTCATCTCTATCAGACTCTCTCTTTTTTATATTGCTATAGAATGACGTATACTACTACAGAATATAATAAACATTGCATTGTACATCAAAGTAAAATAAAGAATAAAATGAGGGAACATATGATTGCAGCTGCTCATTCAATTTATTATTTAAAAGTATTGAAAATGAAGGGGGAAAAAATGTGGAATTTTGGGGGTTAAAGGATTTGTTCACCCAAAAATGACAATGGTGTTTCTTCTGTATTATGTATGCTCATGTTGTTCTTAACCTGCTTATCGTTATTATTCTGTGCAAGGCAAAACTAAAAATCTTTTGAAGAATCTTGCTAACACTTTACTGTAAGTTTAATTCAAAATTAACGGACACTTTTATAGCATATATATATATATATATATATATATATATATATATATATATATATATATATATATATATATATATATATATTAGGGGAGCAATGATACCCTACGGTGGCCCAGTATTGCACAACACAGTGAAATTTAAAAAGCAAACATAAGTTCACAACACAACGAAATGAATCCACAAGACAACGGAAATGAGCTACAACACAACGGAAAATGGACAACACAAGGGAAATGAGCCACAACACAACGAAAAATGTACAACACAACGGAAATAAGCCACAACACAACGGAAAATGTACAACACAACGAAATAAAGCCACAACACAAGGGAAATGTTAGAGGCCTTTCGGAGCGTGACAAAGTTAGTTTTCCTTGCCATTGTTATATAGAGCCAGCAGTCTTAATATATCAACACCACGATTAGTTTTAACAGTATGTAGCTAACCATTGTATATCGACAATTATTACATGGCTTGGTTGAATTCTAATGTACAGTAGAATGCGGTCTGATATTTCTTGATAACAGACCGCTGCTAAGTATAACACACCGTTGCCATGAAAAACAGAGCGTTGCTATGGACGCAGGATTCTAACCGTAGAGACGGAACGGACTATTTTCTTTAGCGGAAGCAATACAATCATTTTTAAATCAATAAACTCCTTTTTAAATCAATATTTTGTGTCAAATTATTGATTTATTTGGTAGGTAGCCATGTAATAAGCGGGATAATGTAGAGCGAGGCGGTTGTTATAGCGAATACAACCCCTTCAGGCTGATTCACGACCCCTCTGCTTTGCTTCGGGGTCCTGTTCAGCCTGTCAGGGTTGTATTCGCTATAACAACCGCCTCGCTCTACATTATCCCTTACTTATTAATTCAAAATCACCTACATGCATTATAGCTGCATATTTATACTCTAGTCTAGAATGCTTTGACGCGCTACCACAGCGCATGATCTCTAAAGGAACGTCTGGCATTACACCAAGTGGTTAAAACGTATCATTTATTATAATATAATTTGATAAATAAAAATAAAAACCATTTGGTGAATTGTAGAATTACAGGAAGGTATTGGCACAATTTCACCTGTAATAAGTCAGTCTGCTCACTAGAAACCTACCACAAGCTTTGGGACATGAAAAAAACAACCTTTAGGTGAATTACAGTAGGCCTAATGTTTTTATAAAAAACAAATTGTGTACTGTGCATACAGGGAGCTATTGGCTCAATTTCACCTGTTGTAAGTCAGTCTTACAAATTTTGTAAGTCAGGAATTACAAATTTTGAAACATGATCAAAGAAAAAAAACTTTTATTATATTACAAAACTTTCCTAAAAAATAATTGTTTACTGTAAATACATGAAGGGAGGTATTGGAAAAAAGTCACCTGTAGTAAGTCAGTCTACTATTAATACAATCAAGCTTTGGATTTTGAAGATGTCTGTTTTTGAATGTTAAAAATAATTTAAATTTATACAAATTATACATTTTAACAACTTGGAGGAATTGGCAGACGTTCCCTTAGGTATCATGCGCTGTGGTAGTGCGTAAAATCATTCTAGAGTATAAATATGCAGCTATAATGCACATAGGTGATTTTGAATTGAAAAAATGTCGATATACAACGGTTAGGTATAGGCCTACTGTTAAAACTAATCGTGGTGTTGATATTTTAAGACTGCTGACTCTATAACAATGGCAAAGAAAACTAACTTTGTCGCGCTCCGAGAGCCCTCTAGTGGTCGGAAGCATTTCCGTTGTGTTGTGGCTCATTTCCATTGTGTTGAACATTTTCCGTTGTGTTGTGGCTCATTTCCGTTGTGTTGTGAATTTATGTTTGCTTTTTAAATTTCGTTGTGTTGTGCATTACTAGGCCACCGTAATACTCTCATGTCAAGATTCGATACATATCACGATACTGAACTCATGATACGATATTATGGCGATACTCCCAAGACATTTGGTAAAAGGTAAAAAAAAAGACTGTTGACTAAAATGATAGCCTAATACATTTGGTATTACATTGTGGGTGTAAATGAATAGGCTTGGACTTGGTACTGGTAACCCAAAGCACAGGACAATCAGAGAAACCAGAATAAAAATATTCATGATTCTGAAGCTGAAAATACTGAATTAGTTTAGACGAATATGCTTGCACTCTGTCACTGACAACTGAAAACCAATCTCTTCTGTGAGCACTTAACCTCATAAAAAAAAAAAAAAAAACTTCCCTTTCCCTTTAAAACCTCACTTATCGGGCTTATGCTACTCTGAATAATGCCTGAACTTCGTATTTTGAGCACTTCTTGCGTTGTTGTTGGTTTTGCCTCTTCATGATGACTCGCTTAATTTAGTCCTAATTTGTAAGTCGCTTTGGATAAAAGCGTCTGCTAAATGACTAAATGTAAATGTAAAATGTAGGCCACTTTTTACTGGTAACAATTTGGCATCATGACCCATACATATTCTCCCACTGCATAACTATACATTATATTCAACACTATGTAGGCTAGTACTGACACTAAAACTTTGTAAACTTGAATTTTTTTCTCACACAGTAAATTTTATTTTGGGTGAACTATTCACTATATACATAAGTTGCATTTTTGTATTGCGATAATTTGTGACACGATATATTGTTACACCCCTAATATTCACTTCTACATATAGACCTACCGTCGGTAGGTCTATATGTAGAACCGTTATATATTTTTTTTACAATTTCTAGTTGTTTAAATTGATGAAATTATAAACAAACATGAAGTAACAGTTAACTTTTTTGGCTTCGCTCTAGAGATGTCATGATGGGACAATGAAGGAACTATCAACAAAATTCGTTTCATGACATGAAACGTAAAAGATAGGCCTACTTTTTAAAATATAACTGTAAAAATGTAATGGAACCAGACAGCCAGACAGAGATACTGTCAAACTCCAGCAACTTTGTTTGAGAAATGAAGGTCACCTGAGTAGGTTCCGATGACTATTTCTGCTCATCACAGCTTCCGATCCTGGCTCCTCTCGTTTTCGTTTGGACTTGATGCGCTCGCACGTTGCTTCGCGCGCCAAAACAATAGGCTACAGTACGTCATTGTGTGAAGTGTCGTGAAGTGAAGTGCGAAGTGTGAAGTGCGAAGTGTCGCTAAACAATTTACAAACGTTAAGAAAGGTCGACTGAGCAGGTAAGCCTACTTAAAACAGACCGGGAAAATATATAGTAAAGCAGCGAGATTTGACCTACGCTGTGACATTTGTGACAGTGACAATTTACTGCAGTTTATTGCTGTTTCAGCCGATATTATCTCTGCACTGCCATCTAGAGCTGGTAAGTCCCGACCATCCGTAAAACCCCACTGAACCTCTAGGTTGAAAAATCGTCAATGCAAGTGAATGGGAGAAAATAATTATTTTCTGGTCTCGTTTGAATTGTGCCATGAATGTGAACATATGTTGTCTGTGAATTTTTTATATAATTATTCATGTTACGTGTTTGACAGTATATGGTATGATTCTTCGGCTAGCAGTTGTGGAAAAGACATAACGAGAAAGACTACATGTCGCCTATGTGACGTCACCCCATAAAGTTGACTTACCCGTGGTTTTCGCTAACTTCAACGATTTTGTCCTCTCCCTGAAAGAAGGCGGTGAAGTGCACCAAAGACACAGCCATGTTTAGCGGGATCCGTGAGCTAGTGTCCGTGTGCGAGTGGTGGTGACGTTTCAAACGCGTCGAAGGCAGCGAAGAGTTGTAGTCCACAAAGTGCTCTCACACAAAGTCTAACCGTATCAAACTTCTACCCGCTAAATTGTAGCATTCTTTACACGAAAAGTTATATAAAAAATTCACAGACAACATATGTTCACATTCATGGCACAATTCAAACGGGACCAGAAAATAATTATTTTCTCCCATTCACTTGCATTGACGATTTTTCAACCTAGAGGTCCAGTGGGGTTAGCGGAAGGGGCGGGACTTACCAGCTTAATAGTTTCGGAGAAAAGTGCAATGTGTAACATGTCAAGTTAAAACGTGTATCAAATGCATTGAGCTGCACACACAGTCAGTGGCTAACAAAAGTATACAGTAAAATATAAGGTACTCACAGACTTGTCTTACAACATGAAGTAGACAAAGACTTGTCGCAAACGTGAATTTTAAAACCGTTGAGCTTTTGCTAACAAGTTTCTACATAAAGACTACAACAACCACCAAATGATGCAGGTTTACATGAGTGACAAATCAGAAAACCAGTGTAGTTCTTTGCAGTTTACATGGAAAATGCTAAAACTGAGAAGCCTTTTCACTCGGATATACATCACAAACAGGGAAGAAAAAACTACAGCAACTTCATTTTTATGCCGACATAAACCAATTTTACCAATAAAAACATGATACATAATAGTTTATAAAAAATGGCCTCTTCATTCTCTTTAGTTTTCTATCCCTTTTGTTTTTCCTGATGGTCTGTGTGACTGACAGTTTTAAAATACAGTCAAATCTGTGATCTTATGCTGGGGAAAGGCAAGATTCTGATTGGTTAATGCCCTTAAAACAACATATTTCATTGGCACACAACAGATGTCCGTATGGCAACATGATTGTATTCTCACATATGACATGAGTGACAAATTTTGGCTATGTGTGTGGTAGGTTTGGCTCATCTGCTTGCTCACAGACTCTTACAAAAATCTCTCTCTCTCTCTCCTTCTGATTTAAATGAGGCACTGTTTCAATGTTAGCTCGGAGCCATTGAGCCAAAGACATATTGCCATCAAACGCTGCCATCACTGGCCTGTCACCCCCTGTCTGTCAACTGTTACTTAGCAACAGCAGAACACGAGAGAGAGGCTAATTTGAGCCATCCTGAATCCATCTGCTTCTGATTTCAGCTGCAAAAAAAAAAAAAAACATTACTTCCACCCCAGTCAGTGGTCATAGTCATCGTAGAGATGCGCTGAGGAGCGTTAACATGCCCATGAACAGAGATGAGTTTTTTAAGGCTGTGGTAAAGATTTAAACAGTTTAACAGAGAGTTAAACGAGAAAGAGACGCATTTGAGACAGGAAGGATCAGATAACGAGAATAAATGCACGGTAGAGAGGGGATGTTAAGCGAGATGAAAGGAGAAAACAAAAAGGAACGGATGATAATTAGAGAAAATTGATTTTGGAAATTCGTCCAATGAGGGAGATCTATAGGTCCTATTACTATGCGAAGAGAAGAACAGGAAAATAATTGCACATGCATTTGCGAAAAAGGAGATAACAGCAAAAAAAAAAAAGGGGGGGGGGGGGTTTCTGTTTTACCAAAGAGCTCCATTTTCTTTCCTCCAGCAGGCTCACAGTGTGGATGAATGCCAGAGAATCTGCCCCATGGGCCCGGCAGTCTGTCGCTCTGCTCCAGATAGTGGGAGAAGGGAGACGTGCTAAACTACACTGATCTACACTGCCCTACGCTGCTCTAAACAACTCCACGCCGCTCCTCACTGCTTTACATCTTTCTGTGGCACGGAACACCAATCAAAAATGGTCTGTATATCACTCTATACCGCTCCTCTAAACCTATATTTCTGTCTGCAGCTCTATGCACTACTGCTCTAAATCAATCCATACAGCTCTGTGCTGCTCTCTGTACAACTGTGCTTGTGGCTCGTCTGGCTGGAGAGGCCTGGATTATTGAGATGTCGTGTCCAGGGAAATGAGACACTTTTTGGGGCCTAATCCCCTTTTAAGATGTTGGTCATGCTGTTCATGCAATCTATGAACATTTCAAGAACATGTTAAAGGGATAGATCACCAAAATAATGAAAATGCTGTCATCATTTAATCATGCTCATGGCACTTCAAATCTTTTTTTTTGGGAGTACAAAATTGATTATTTTGTGAATTATACGACTTGTGAACTTCCAAGTCTTCTTTTCAAACTTTTTCGACCCCAAATATGAGCAGCTATATTTTTTCATGTGTAAAAAAAAACGTTTTTCTTTTTTATTATTTCTAGCCACCATGTTGAAAACCCAGAGGTATAAATAAAACTATACACGTCCATTGAATAAAAGAAATGTGATTAATCTCATGATTTCCAAATAGTATCTTAGCCTGGGTTTCCCCATGCTGCCTTGTGCGCAGCGCGGATTTATTCACGCTGCTAGGCAGCCTGGATTCCATGGACCAGATTTTCGCCTCAGCGAGGGGACCAATCACAGAACGGGGAGGGAGCAGCAAGACGATGACGACGTCTATGCGACACACCGAAGCAGTTTGTTTATATCTATGGATCCAACATGGCAGCAGACACGAAGTTACCTTTCGATGCAGCCTTAGATAGTGTTCTAAGTAGTTTAGAACGCAAGTTTATTTCGTCTTCCTCCTCGTCGAATTTTTGCCGCTCTACATACGTCATCTAGTATAATTGAAACGATTGGCTATGAGCTACGTACAGGCGCATTTGATAGACATTCGTAGCGCCCAATAAACGGCTCTGGGCATTCGTAAACCACGCCTCAAATACGAGAAAATGAACATGTGGTTCCCAGACCACGTCTCAATGAGAAGAGGTCTGACGTTAGCCAGGCTAATAGTATCTAATAGTGTTGGGTCCAAGTCCACCCTGTCAAGTCGAGCCCAAGTACTTACTCAATTTGAGTGGGAGACGTTTAATATCTTATATGCCATAATATGCCATCTTCATTTTATGTTGTTATGGAGTCCATGTCCACCCGAGTGCGTCTAAGTACCCCAACTCAGTATGTAGAATAAAATGGTGGTATTCATTTTTTTTTTTTTTCAATATTTATTCATTATTATTAATATATATATAATATATATAATAAATATATATATATTAAAATAATGTAAATAAATATATATTATTAGTATATAATTTAATTTTTTATTATTATGAACCATTATTTATTATTAATAACAATAATAAAAATTTGCTAGCCATTTCTCATCTTGCAACCCTCTGAAAACCCGTTCTAAACACACACAAGAACCAATTAAGTTTGTGTTCAGTTTCTTTTCCTTCTTCCTTCTTTTTTTGTTGAACCATTATTTTAAAAAGATGTCCGTTGTTCCATCAACAGACCATGGTAATGCTATTATGGTTCCTTAAACTTGAAAATGCAGTTTTATCATCTCACTATCCATGCACTGGTGGTTCTTCTAACACACATGGTGGAATATAGGTAGGCTGTTACTAAGCGATCAGAGTTTTGACGGGTGGGGTCCTCAGGAGGTGGCAGCGTTGTTTGATAACTTCAGTCATTCCACTCAGCCTCAGGGCGACAAACCGCCAGAGATATGAATCGCTGAGCGCAGGGTTAATATCATGTCTGCTTTAGATTATGAAGACATCCAGAGGCACAGAGGAAGAGATCCGCTGTGAAGGAAATTAGAGATTGACACATGACAATGACCTTACAGGCCATGCCGCGATATCATTGCATCTTCATTGGGTATGGTAGGACATGGATTATGATTACGCTTGACGGAGTCTTTGATTTACTCTCTCTCTAAATATATTCCCGTCTCTCTCTTTATTTCCGTCTCTCTTGCTCTCTACTAATCACACAGGTGACACTCTGATAAAATTCAGCTCACAGTGCTGGAGGCAACATAGCAACACATGCTCTCATACATACACATACGTCTGTGATTTTGTTTGTTCCTGAGGTAGATCTCACTGTTAAATACATCTCTTTGTTACCTCATAAGTCAATTCCCTAGTGACTTGCTGTAAGTTAATTAACATGAATGAATACGTCAAGTACAAGTATTCACAGACTCAATTATGCAGATAATACCTCTCCAAAAAAAAACTTAAATCCACAAGGAATCTAAAGAGAACTTTATAACTCATTATAGGATTGTGCCGTCTGTCTCAATTGTCTATATTTTTGCATGTTGCATACACACTTTGAAGAAAAGTTTCTCTATAGAAACTTAAAGGGTTTGGGGTTCAGGCTCTTCATAGAAGCTTAGGTTCCCATTATGAGATCATTTTATGGACTTAGTTTTAATTAATGAATTAAAAAAAGAATACTTTTTATTATTAGTCATTTAAATTGAAGGAATAGTTCACCCAAAAGTGAAAATTAATTTTCACATTCCTGAGAGAAGTGGTGAATGAATTGTTGTTTTGAGTCTGAACTAGTCTGAATAATTTGTTCAAGAATCTCCCCGGTTCAGTTCTTACTAGTGATGGGGACAAGACCGCCTATGCCGAGTCCGAGTCAAGAACGAGTCTTTGACAGGTCGAGACCGAGTCCGTTGGTTTTCAAATACAGTCGAATCCGAGCCAAGACTGAGTCTTTGAGGAAGCAAGTCCGAGTCGAGACCGAGTCTTTAGGAGTCGAGACCAAGACAATAAAAACATGTCAGTTTTCATATTCATGATTTAATATCACCCCAGTTAATAATCAACAGTTAGGCCTACAGATTAAGCTAGATTGGGAATTGTTTAGAGGAGCAGTCTTAACGTCTTAATATTGACTAATTTTCTAGTGGTATGTATTCTAGTGGACTAGTGATGGGGACGAGACCGCCTATGCCGAGTCCGAGTCAAGACCGAGTCTTTGAAGGAACAAGTCCGAGACGAGTCCGAGAAAGCAGAAATCGGTCTCGAGACCGGACTCGAGTACTACATCACTAGTTCTTACAGTCAAATCACTGACTCAGAAGTCTTGACTCTTGACTCTATGATTTTGGAAGTCATATGAACCACTTTTGTTTATACTTTTATGGTGCTTGTTTGTCTGTTTTGAAGCGCCCCATTCAATTGCATGGGGAAAAAAAAGAGCGACAAGTGCATTATTCAAAATGTCTGCTTTTGTGTTCTACAGAAGGAAGCCATTCAGGTTTTGGAATGACATGAGGGTGAGAAAAATGACAGAATTTTCAGTTTTGGGTGAACTATTCCTTTACGCCACACTCTTTTATGACTGAACGGAAAGTAAAAAGGACAGGAGTGTTCAATCAAACAAGGAATGAGAGAATGACTAGCTGTCCAGTGCTGCATATTTGGTTCTCCAGTATTGTGCTGGTTTCAGATTGCTGCGTTTAATCATGTCTGCGGATCCATTTGATATCAAAGCTGCACCCTCAGGCTTCCCGGAGCGCCATGGAGTCCAAATGTTTTCCTTTTATCCCACCCCATATCCTGTCACCTGAAATGGCTTCTTTCATGTGTGAAAACAGAACGAGAGAGCAGGGTCTCCCGGGAGACCAGCCATTGTGACATCACTGTCTCCAGATATTGGCAGCTGATGTGGCATCCATGTACACCTGTCAATCAAAGAGAGCGGGTGCAGATGTGCCGCACTAATGCAGAAACTCCATTCGCATTAAAAATGAGAGAGAGAGAGAGAGAGTAACTGTGTGTGACGGCACTATGAAAAATAATCCAGTAAATCACGTCGAAAGGATTTACTTGACTAGTTATTTTGAAGTTCTAACAACTTGCAAGATAATAATTATGTAAAGGAATTTAACACAAAAAAAAGCCATCAAACTGCTATCTTTGTATTTATACTTTAACCCTGTAAAGCCTGATATATGAATAGTCAGAACAATCTTTTTTTTTATTGAACAGTATATTAAAGCTTTAGACAAATAAAGAAAAATAGTTTGCATATAGGTTTTTTTTTGTTAAGTATCATAATTGATGCATCAGGCTTTTATGGCTCAAATAGTATGATATAGGTGATATAGGAGAAAATGGATACTCATACTCAGGAAGAAAAAAAGCTTTAAAAAACCCTATGCAAATATGGTTCAGTTGCGGATATGGTCAAAAAGTAAGATGCAATTCTTATGTAAATGTAATGTAAATCAAAGCTCTGTATTTTTTATTGTGGGGGACAAAACATATAATGCAATGCAATACAATGTTGATTGAGAGATGTACAGAAAAATGTATTTAAAAAATATTTTTTTAATGCTGTATTGATAAAACGGAAAGTTTTCACAGCAAAAAGACGTGTCCCTGAAGGAGGATGTTTACTAAAAGGCCTATGAACTATCAATCAGACAACAGAAGGCATGTAGTAGATTGTGTATATCAGGTAAAGTTTTTATTATTAAGAAGCTAAAGGTTTGATGACATAAAGGTTTGATAATGTTGAGGCCTTATAAGATAAGATTCGGTTGGCTTTATAGCAGGGGTTCTCAACTCTGGCTCTTGATGTCCACTTTCCTGCATAGTTTTGCTCCAACCCAAATCAAACACACCTGAACAAGCTAATCAAGGTCTTCAGGGTTACTAGAAAGATACGGGCAGGAGTGTTTGATCAAGGTTGGAGCTAAACTCTGGAGGAAAGTGGACATCAATGGCCAGAGTTGAGAACCCTTGCTTTATATGGTTAAAGTGTGCAAAGTTTATTTTGTATATTTACTAAAAAAAAAAAAAAGGCATTCCGGAAATGGACAAGATAATAATCTTAAACTTTACTTTAAAAAAAAGAAAATAGCCAAAGGGAAATTAAAGGGGCAAGGCATGTTTATAGCAGACAGTGATGTTTCATAGACCCGATTAGCAAGGACGAACATAATTTAATCAAGACAAAAATAATGTATCCAACGTTTTAAGCGAGCAGCAGTAGACATTGGCGATTTACCCTCTTGTCAGAACAGGGCAAATATACTCACACATTGTCAGCTCCGCGTCTCATTTACTCAGTACAAATGACTGGAAAAGACATCCAGGCGTCCCCAGGGGGATGCCAACACTAAGTGGCATCTCTGGACGGCCACACCTCACGGAAGAACTTCGATGTGCTGTCTGATTGGAGTTAAGGTGAAGCGTCACTGGGCCTGAGCGCACCTGGGGGCATGGAGGCAGTTACGGAGTGCGGAAAGAGCACCACTCATTATGCAGTGGCAAACATGCTGTCACTCATCTCCCGTTCCCCACACACTCAGCTGTTGCGTGTTACTTCTCCTTCACTTCTTCTCCCTCGTTACTTGACCTTTTGAGTGCACATGAGGGAGAGAGAGAGAGAGAAGCCCGCTGCGTAGACGGCCGTGCAGCTGTGGAGAGCACGACAAAACTCAAGTGGATTCAGAGAGAGATTTATGAAGGTTAAAGAGAGATTCCTTCACCTGTGTAAACAGTGTTTATTTATACATCAAAGTAATGAAATTAGTGTACTGCTGCTGCTACAACAAAACAACAAAAACAATAATAATTATTATTATCATTAATATTATCAAGGCTAATATATATATATATATATATATATATATATATATATATATATATATATATATTTATATTAAAGATATTCAAATAGATATATAAAATTATATTTTAATTTTGTTTTATTTATAATATTATTCAATTATAATTAATGTATACATAAAAAATAATAAAATAGTATTTTATAAATTACACAGACACAATAAAACGTGTACTGCTACTGCAACTAAAAAAATTATTATTATTATAGTATTAAATAATCGAACAAAAATAGATGAACCCCATATACTGCTAAATCTCAGGGGCCGTTTACACAACACTGTTTTCGACTAAAAATGGAAAACTTTTTATGCGTCTGAAAACGCAAACTTTTGCAAGTTTTTGAAAACAATATCGTTATCATCTCTGTGTAAACTACAAAAACGTGAATTTGTGAAAACGATGACGCCATGCACGTGCGTATTACATGTTCAGTCTATCGGCACGTAGTTATTCTTTAGAGTGATTTCGTCAACTACTGACCTGGCATGCATAATACAAAGTTATTTTCGCTGACCCATGTGAATGAGGATTGTTTTTTGACAACGTTGTCTTCTGTCGAAAAGCGGAAAGATTTGTTTACATTGAAAAACGTGCAATGAAAAACAGGAATAGTTTCAATTTGTCATGACATTGAATCATAACAGTAAGAGAGAATAATAGACCAGAATTTTAACTTTTAATTTAAATAAACAACAAGATTTAAATAGTTAAGTGATGCTTTGGATGGACACTATATAAAAGCGCCAATATATAGCAGCTTTGGAGAGTGCCTCACGAGCTCAGCTTCTTGTTGGTCTCCTCACCGGAACGCGCACAGCAGTGGAGTGGCGCGTTCACAATAGCAGCTTGTGATTCGGTTGCCCGAAGAGGTGTTTTTCTATGGCGAGCAACTTCTATGTTGGGTTTGTTCCATCGGTCTGAAGAAGAACGATTCAGTAGTAACATAGCGGCTGTTTTTTTGGGGGTTTTTTCTGCTGATCTCCTGCGCCCCCCCCTGCAGTAACCTTGGGCCCCCCCTGGGGGGCGCGCCCCACACTTTGAGAACCACTGGTTTAATACAACATTTCAGTCATGCAATCTTTATCAGCATTGTATTCAAACAGGAAGTCAAATGCACCCACATTAAAGGGATAGTTCACTTTGAAATTAAATTTTGGTATGTTTTAGCTTACCTCAAGGGCATCCAAGATGTAGGTGTCTTTTTTTCCGCAGTAGTTTCAATTTTGATATTTTTAGGTCAAACCATTCTTGTCTGTCAGTCGTATAATGCAGGTCTATGGTCACTGTCTCAAAGAGCATGCACAGAGTCCAAATTAAACAATTCCCCATCGTCCAAATTAAACAATTCCCCATCGTCCAAATTAAACAATTCCCCATCGTAAGTACACATTGATGGCCTAAGACACGAAGCGAGCGGTTTGTGTGAGAAAACGAACATTATTTATATAGTTTTTACCTCTTATACACAGCCACGTCCAAGTGATCTGAGGGCGCGCGCGCATCCTGGTGTGTGACGTGTGCACAGACTGGTGCATAGATATATACACTAGATGTCGCCTTGTCTACGGCAGTTCATTGGAACGAATGTCTTTAAGGCGACATCTAGTGTATATATCTATGCACCAGTCTGTGTACACGTCACACACCAGGATGCGCTCGCACACCTAAAAATATCAAAATTGAAACTACTGCGGAAAAAAAGACACCTACATCTTGGATGCCCTTGAGGTAAGCTAAAACATACCAAAATTTAATTTCAAAGTGAACTATCCCTTTAAAAAAGTAACAACCTACTTCAGGAGATCAACATTCAAGTACAATTCACCAAAACACATGCAGTACATACTGTACTTCCAATGAAAGACAAACAGACTATAGAGAACTAGCCTCCTAGTCTCTCTTATATACAATTATCCCTAATTTACCCAACTAAATTATAAAAAAAAAAAAAAAAAAACTTTGATATAAAAAAATTATACACAGACAAAACCTCAAAAGTGAATTTTAAAGCAGTCACGTGTGTCGTCATTTACTAAATAAGAACTACAGCTACCGGGGGTTTTGTCTTTGTTGTTTAACATCTGAGAATTTCACCACTGATGTTATCTCAGTAGCGCGGCCTTTGTTGTCCACCAGTATACAGCTGTGATGCTAAACCTCTCTAAACGGCCACTGCAAGCACTGGTTTTAAGGGGAGAAACAGAAGAGACGCCCCTCCTTTCTCTTCCCCCAAACTTTCAAATCCTTTTTCCTCTCCTCTGCTCTCCACCTCCCACGTGGAGGAGGGCAGACCTGCTGTAACTCTCCCAGTCTCCTGCCTGTCTCTGCCATCTGCTGCAGTCTGTCCCAGCTCACTCTGACAGCCATGTTTGAGACAGAGACTTCACCAGAACGTCCATCCATCAGGATCTGACCACACACACACATACACAAACGGCCGCATCCGCTCACACCAGCGCACGGGCACACACTTTCCGTCTCACACGCGCGCACGATGGCAGGCAGAGGAAGAAATCTGCCATGAAACTTAATCAGCGAGGGTCATGTCGGGGAGTGAGGAACAGATTAAATTAGCATAGTATTAGATATGGAAAATGATTTCTGTCAAAACCATCCTTACCACAATTATAATATGTTAATTACGTATTTCATTAAGAGGGTTGATTATGGCCCTG
>NC_138230.1:17119493-17381993 GCF_964197995.2 Scardinius erythrophthalmus
GTTTCATTTCACTTTCCAATAAACATATTTTTATTGGACTGTCCTGCTTTTAATGCAAGTTTTATGTAAGCTCACTTAAGGACTTAGTTTCGTTTAGTAAAATTTGACCAGTATGTAAAATATATTGTACAATTTTGTTTGGTTTTTCTTTTCTTTTTATTCTAGTAAATGTTTTACCTCAAGTCTTGCCATGAAAATAGCCTCAGCTGCTGACATTAAAAGCTATTCTCTGATACTTGTATTTTTAAAACAATTTTATCGATTTGTAGCTAGCTACTTTTTCTTAACATAGTATACTGTAGCTAACTACTTTTTTAAATGGGTACCGTGACTACAGTGCATCAACTTTAACTACTTATAGCTTGTAATTGCTTGTACAGTTTCAAAGTAGCTTTCCCAACAGAAAAGACAGTAAAATGGCAAACACACTGACACACACACACACACACACACACACACACACACACACACACACACACACACACACACACACACACACACACAAGGGGTTGGCTCCAGGTTAACCTGAATTGAGTGTAAGACTCTAGTGTTCTGAGCCCCTGGTCTCTCCAAATCACACATCAAAGGCTGCATTTGTACAGCAACCCGCTTGGGAGGCTTGAGCCTGGGCTGTTTGGACTCGGTGTTACCCAGCATCTGTGTGTCTCCGGGGAGGCATTACCCTCTACATTATCCTAGCCTTGTTCCAGTACAGAATTACAGAACGGTCCCAGAGACGCACACATACAAACACGCACGCGCACGCGCACACACATACACGCACAGCAAGCGAGAGTGAGAAAGAGAGATAGACTGACAGATGGAGAGAGAAAGGGAAAGTCCGAACGTTTGTGTCTAGCATCAGGGCATTTGAGGTGGCGAGAACAACCCGGGATCCAAACACCGTGTTAAACAGAACGCGTGCCGCCGAATTGATGACCTGTAAATATCCCGTTTTTTAAAACAAGATGTCCTCTTGAAAGCGCTCGGGAACGGGCTGTGAGCTGAGTGAGATGGTGTAACACGGCGAGAATGCTTCTGAGGACATCCAACAGTAGAAATACTTTAAATAAAATGTGATTTACTCCCCTATGTTGCAAACTACCATTGAGATGTTTGAAGTGTATTTACAAATAACAGGCGTGCATATCAAGCTAGTTTAGAGATTCATGTCCTGAATCCCAATAACAGAGGCAGATTCTCACATCCACACATATTCCACTGAGCAAAGCAGATCTGAGCACTTCACAGCACTTTGATGTGCACTCACAGATATGCTCCGCTGAATGGGTGCACTTTATACATTTCAAAGCTCGAGTCCTTCATGGCAAATATTTTGAGGAGGGAGAGAGATCACACCGCAAGCCGTCTTAAGTTATCAGAAAGCGTTTGAATTAGCTCTGAATATTCCATTAGGGCTTTTAAACAAACTGCTTAGCCAACTAAGGAGTCTTTTAGTTGTTGGCCCTCATCAGAAAGGGTGAACATACGAGGAAACCTATCAGGGGGGTTGAACTTGATTCTTGGAAAATATACACTTACAACCGATTGACACGAAAATACACGATTGCATTACTAAATAATAACATTTTCTATAAATTTAGCATGTAATACATTATAAAAGCATTTATATCATATTGTATTCGGCCTCTTGATAATTTTGAAATAATATATAATAATATTATTGACATAAATATGTATATATTTTACATTGTTTTAATCATTTATTCTCAGGTATTTGTAACCGATTGACTATATTGTGTGTAATTCCAAAATATTGAAATAATATAATATTGAAAAAAAAAAGATATATTTTATTATTTATTGTTTTAATCATTTATTTTCAAGGATTTGTAACTGATTGACTGTACTGCGTTTAGTTCCAAAATATTTCAATAATTTATTGACCAAAAAACATTTCTATAATCTATTATACACACAGATTCAGAGAAAATGTTATCATTTATTGTTTCAATCATTTATTTTCAAGGATTTGTAACTAATTTGACTTTACTGCGTGCAATAAAAAAATATTGAAATAATATAATATTGACCAAAAAATGACATATATATTTCTATAATGTATTATACACACAGATTCATAGAAAATTGTATTATTTATTGTTTCAATATTTTCAAGGATTTGTAACTGATTGACTATACTGCGTGTAGTTCCAAAATATTGAAATAACATAATATTGACAAAAAATACAAATATATTTCTATAATGTATTATACACATATTCATAGAAAATTGTATAATTTATTGTTTCAATAATATATTTTCAAGGATTTGTAACTGATTGACTATACTGCGTGTAGTTCCAAAATATTGAAATAACATAATATTGACAAAAAATACAAATATATTTCTATAATGTATTATACACATATTCATAGAAAACGTTATTATTTGTTGTTTTAACGATTTGTAACTGACTGACTGAATTATTATCTGTGGTAACAAATATTTATGCATAATGGACTACAAAGCGCATTATGAATTTCATATAATCTATTTTCAAATAGTCTAATTTGGGCTTGATTTACATTAAAGTGCTCTTATAATTCTAATAAAATGCATGTTGCCTTCTGCCTAATTAATGTGTGATTATTTTGTGAAGCAGATGATTACCGTTACTGCTATTCTAACTAATTAAATCACAAACTTTGATTTAACAAACTTTTTACCTTTTTAATACCAAACCTCATTCTGCTCGTTATGTCACAGTTAAGGCAAACTCTCCGGTGACCTTCTCTCCAGCCGCAGATGTAGATGAACTCAGGGGTCTTGGTTCAAAATGAGGTCAGGGGTCACGGAGAGGTCCTCACATGACCCTCAGGCCAGCAGGGCTTCTGTCTGTTGATTATGTGTGAAAGGAGAAACAGGTTGGACCCTGGAGCAGAAATGCACACACCAAATTATACAGGCCACACAAATGTGACATGAAAGACATTGCATTATTTACTGCTTTCTATCAGATTAAAAATGAGTTTGAAATTCTAGTAGGAGCTTTCATTGTGTATATGACAAAAGCTAAATAAAATGATGTGGGTGTATGTATATCTATTTATGGTGCTTTTGCATCCTTCTTGAAGCATGAGGGCCGCAACAAAACTAAGGGTGAACATTTTGAATATTGTGTAAATGAGTTGAGCTGTGCTAATGTTGATGCTGTTCAGCTTTTCTGGCAGGACAAGGTTAATTAAAGCTGTGATGCAGAAATGATCGTTCTCAAACAAGCAGCACAGCAAGGCCTCGCTGAACGCCACGGCATTGATAAAGACGATATATTGTGTGACTATGTGGGCGCAGATGTGTTTGTGTGGACAACGCTATGTCTCAGCATGTGTTCCTTAGCTTGCACACAAACACGCAGTATTCATGAAGATGATCGAGGGGGTCGGAAAACAGATATTTGAATCACTGTTGTCTTGACGCGAGCGGCGAATGTTGTAATCGGTACAATGACGGTGTAATCTGCATGTGTGTTTACCGTTGAAACAGCAATGCGTGAGCCACAGGAGCTGCTGAAAATTCTCTGTAACGCCACCTACTCAAATTATGGAGCAGGAGCATATTTGCCAGGGCGATGTGTTAGTGGGCTGGTGAGCTCAGTTTTGATTTCTCACTATTCTAAATTTTCACAGCGCGATTATGAGCCGTACTTAGCTCGCCGATACCAAATAAAGCAGGTTTCTTTTTATGTCTCATGTCATCTATCAAAACAGAAAGTCTTTTTCCTCAGGTAACTGGAAAAAACGCAACATTTACGAAAAGACATCAATGACTTTATTTTAAAAGAATGAAAGCCAAAGGTGTGGGAGCCACGGCCACCGAGCGTGTGTTTGTTTGTGTGTGTGAGTCAGGTGTGGCTCATGCCTGGCCGCACAATGACCGATGTGAGGCTGCGTGTATGTGTGTGTAGGGTGTTTTTGTGCGTCTGTGCGGCCCCCCCTACACAGTGAACGCTGGCAAACAGCTAAAAGCTTCAGCAGAGAGTGCCATATGTGAACAGAACTAAGCCAAAGCAGGGGAGCCATATGCACTTCGACTGCTTTTTTTAGCTAATTATCCCAAAATGTCTGTTTTATAGAACAAATCCGTGAGTTACACTGCAATTACCACATAATGAGCACTCACACACAGAAAATGTAGAAATATCTACACACAACATAAACATAGAGATGCTGACAGAGGTTTTTTTTTGGGGGGGGGGGGGGGGGTGGATTAATGAATGTATGGTGTGTGTGATGTGTGTTAATAATTACAAAGATGTACAGGATGTAACACCGAATGGAATGTGAAATTTGAAGTAGAAAGACTGAAATAGTCATTTCTTGTAAAACGTATTCCAAGATTGTTTGTTATATATTTACAACTTTGAAAAATCAGTTTTTACAAGCGTGATCCTGATTACTCAGCTATTCTGGCACTTTATTTTCTCTGTCTGGCTGAAATAATATGATTTTATTCACAAATACCATATGTGTTTACTGATATCATTTAATTATTTATATAATAAAATAAGTTGCCTGAGACATCAGATCCAGCTTGTATTTCTGGCATCAGTTTTTTTTTTTTTTTTTTTTTTACATATTTTGTCTCTAACCATATACATGCACTTATTTTCTATAAAATATTTAAAATTCATGTAAAAAAAATATATATATAAAAAATAAGAAATATTTTGAGGTTTATTTTCTGAATATACATAATTGTCACACTATATGGTGTCACAATGAAACCTATGAAAGCTTGTTTCCACAACAGAATAAAAAGGTAACTGCAACTATTATTTGACAATTCTGACAATTGAGAATTTCTGAATAAAGTCAGAATTGTGAGCTATAAACTCGTAATTGCGAGAAATAATCTGACTTTTTTTCTCAGAATTGCATGTTTACATCTCGCAATTCTGACTTTATAACGCGCAATTGGGAGATATAAAGTCAGATTTGCATGATATAAAGTCGCAATTGTGAGGAAAAAAGTCAGAATTGCGAGATATAAACTCAATTGCGAGAGCTAAAAAAATATAGTGAGATAAGAAGACGCAATTATCTTTTAAACAAAACAAGCTTCAATAGAAACCAGCCATCAATTATTTTTTACTTAAGAAAATTTTCACCCATAAATATTTTTACCAGCCATGAAACTGTTTTTGCAAAAACAGCCAGTTATGACACCAAAAGTTTAGATACCAGTGAAAATTCTAAATTTTCTTTGTTGTTTGATTAACATTAAAAACACAGACAGCATTAGAAATGTTAGGCTGCTGTCACTTTAAGACCTAATACACAGATCCATTACACTGATACTGATACACATCTTTCTCTACTGTATACGTTCACTTAAAGGGATAGTTCACCCAAAAATGAAAATTCTGTCATCATAGACTCACCCTCAAGTTGTTTCAAACCTGTATGAATTTCTTTTTTCTGCTGAACACAAAAGAAGATATTTTGAAAAATGTCTGTAACCAAACAGTTGACGTGTCCATTTACTTCCATAGTATTTTTTTTTCCTACTATGGAAGTAAATGGACACGTCAACTGTTTGGTTACAGACATTTTTCAAAATATCTTCTTTTGTGTTCAGCAGAAAGCAGTTTGTGGGTGAACTATCCCTTTAAGTCATAACAAACTATGTTTACTAGCATACTTGTTTGACATTTGTTTGTGAATTTGTCCATTCAAGCGCAAGAACGCAAGCTCAATTCATTAGACGTATGAGACGCAGCTTTCTGGACCCGGATGTGACAAAACTTTCCACACAGCGCGCGAGTAACTAATTGAGTTCTCTTTTGCATCTTCTTGCACTAGAACTTTTTTATTTCAATTGGCAAGGCTTAAACTCTTGTGATGATTCAGCACTGGCCCACAACTGTCCCGAGTGTCGTTCACCTTTGTTTATGTTCTCACAACACTGCATTGCTAGAATTCATATAAATATTACCGCCCAACTGGCGATTGACACTGTTTCATATAGTCGCCAATGGCAATTTTTCCTCGCACTTGGCACTTGGCGAGTGTTCATTTTAGGCCCTGCTGGATATATCCCTTGTGATAACTTCCTTGTGTTATAGCCTCTCGGTATATTGTTTGCTGATGTTTTTTTATGGTCTTACAGTATGAACAACCCCGGTGTACCTAATTTATTTTTGTGTAGTGTCTGTCCTAATATACCTCTCAGGTGACTGGGAAAAAGAAAAGCACCTGCAGTGTTGTTTTCCCCTTGTGTCCTGGCCCTCAGTGTCAGAGACAGCAGAGATACAGTATAGAGAGACCTCATCAAGCTCTCAGGGCCTCCGATGGAGTAATGGGATGGTCTCTCTTCTGCTCTGAGTTTGTGGCTGAGAGAGAGAGAGAGAGAGAGAGAGAGAGAGAGAGAGAGAGAGAGAGAGAGAGAGAGAGAGAGAGAGAGAGAGAGAGAGAGAGAGAGAGAGAGAGAGAGAACCTGCCACATGTGCTGTAGTGCTGCATTACAGCCGCACTGTGGATATGAGCCTCCTGGTGGAGCTCCGCCTGAGGGCCTACAGGTGGGTCAATCCATCAGTGGGCTGGAGGGGGAGGTGCTGCAGGGAGAGAAAGTTCAGCTTCGGCCAATCAGAAACAGAGGCATTAGGATCAATGCTATCCATTAAAGAGCACACTGACCTTCCAGTCACACTGCAACCTCAATGTGTGTGTGTGTGTGTGTATGTGTGTGTTTCCAAGGGAATAAATTCTGATCTTTTAATTATGCTCTGTCCTCAGTTCAGCCTCACCTACATATCAGATTTTGTGGGTGATTAAATAATTTCCATTTTTGTGAGTGCAAAGGGTCCGTGGGAATTTATCTTGCGCAGATTTCACATCGTCACGCTGCTGTCCTCAGATCACCCGGAAGATTTTTGGAACATTGTTTTTCACATATTTAGACATAAAAATTCCTACTCAAGCCACGCAGCTCTTGACGTCATCTCTATGGGTTTCTCTGACACGTTTAGATTTTAGAAAGGAGTCAGAGCCATGGTTTAGCATTAAAGGGATAGTTCACACAAAAATGAAAATTCTGTCATCATTTACTCACCCTAAAGTTGTTCTAAACCTGTATGAATTATTTTCTTCTGCTGAACACAAAAGAAGATATTTTAAAGAATGTCAGTAACCAAACAGTTTATGGACCCCATTTTTTTCCCATACTATGGAAGTCAATGGGTCCCATCAACTGCTTAATCTCCAGCACTTAAAGTCTATATTAAGTAACGTTAAATAATAATTTTCATTTTAATAAAACTGGTTAATTTAGAAGCCAATTTTTTTTAGGTTACTTGACGAAACATTTTATACAGTGTACTAATCCATGCTTATATAAGCTTTTTTGGTTATTTTTGGTTTTATATTTGTTTTTTTGCTTATATACACAATTTTAAGTAGATTTTTAATTGGAAAGAAATTAATACTTTTATTCAGCAAAGAAGCACTAAAATGATCAAAAGGTACAGCAAAATAATGTTATAATAAAATAATATAATGTTACAAAATATTTATATTTTTAAATAAATGATGTTCCTTTAAACCTTCTATTTATCAAAAAATTCAGAAAAGAAATTGTATTAAGCAGCGCAACTGTTTTTAACATTGCTAAGAAATGTTGAGCAGCAAATCAGCATATTCGAATGATTTCTATTTTTACTGTATTTTTATTAATGTATTTTTAACAAATGTCCTCTTAGTTTTATGGTGTTTTCCCCATCATTTATATAACTGTTGGTTTATAAAAGACAAGGAATGACACCAAAAGTTTAGATACCAGTGAAAATTCTAAATTTTCTTTGTTGTTTAATTAACATTAAAAACACAGACAGCATTAGAAATGTTAGGCTGCTGTCACTTTAAGACCTAATACACAGATTATATATGATTATATATGATTGGGTTTGTATATATATATATATATATATATATATATATGATTATTGCACTATAAATGAATATGTACATAAAGTTTGAAGAGTCTATACAAAAAAGAAAGAGCTATAATGAGAGTCCGCTGATAATCTGTTTCATTGTAAACCCTTTTACTAGCAGATTTGGTGTGATCTATGTGAGCTTTCAATAGTGAAACAACTGCTTCAGTCATGCTGCAGGCCAGTGCCACCCCTCCTAACACACACACACACACACACACACCCTCTCCAGCTCGCATGTCCTTAACAATCTGAAGAGCCTTTTGACAGCTGCAATTAAGCATGTTAATTAGAGGCACAGCACAAAGAATAATATTTACTGTGATTGGGTGTCCTTCGACGCCTCGCCAAATCAGATCTGAGGGAGCTCATTGTCTACAAATGCAGCCCCCCTTCCCTCCCCTCCAAACCCCCCGTCCCACCCTCGTATTGTACATGACACCTTACAGCCACTGCGTCTTATTTCTTTCGCAGTATGGCAAAGCTTAAGATGGGAAAAATGCTTTTAAGGCATGCGAGGATTAACCGTCTCTTGTGAAATACTAAGGCATCTCTGAGAGCGGGCGAATATCTGAGGAACCATTTCCTCTTGCTTTTGTAAGCTGAACTTTACATCAAAGTGCTTGATTAATTACTGATAAGGGACTAATAAAATATTAATGCATTTTGTAATTAATGGGACCTCAGAGCCGCATGTCCTACCACCCCCAGCTAAACGTCTTTTTTTGAAAATAAGTTGTATTCCTTTTTTTTGTGTCTCTCAGCTGTCTAACGCCTCTGCATTTTCTTTATATCTTGTTGTTTTTTTTTTTTTTGTTAATGGAAATGATTCATAATTAAACGTTTATCCAGGAGGAGCATAAACAAAGCGAAATGTATATTTCCCTGGAATAAAAGAAACAAGACATGTTCTTTTTTTTTGTTCAGTGGCTTTGAAAGTATTGCGTCTGGAGGGCCTGAACTGATGGTCACGCCATTCCTTTTTCATTTGCTGGGGCTGTGGGCTAATGGACAGAATTTTATAAGCCTCCATACTGCATCTCACCACTGCTAACCTCATTATATGTGTTGTCAATAATGTCCTTGTGCTTCATTAAGAGACAATGACAACCATCCTCTTTAAAAAAAGATGATTTTGACTTTGAAAAACTGTGTCTCAAAATGTGGGTTAGGCTTCAAATAACACGCCGCATACTAAAATTATCACCCTACGTCATTCTGCGTTCCTAATGAAAAGATGTTTCTGCTTATACGGAGTATGGACACCCACTGAATGAAACTAAATTGTCTCACCAGAATCACATATTCAGTGGATTTGTCTCGAATCAAAAAAAAAGTATTCTTTATTAATTATATATATATAAAAAAAAAGTTAAAGTAAATTCTATCAAATCAATCTGACCCCTCTGAATAATTAAATATTGCTGCATTAAAATTGGTCTGATGCATATTCGTATTTGCTTATCGGCAAACCATTTTGTACTTCAGATTTTAGTATTATTGTATATACTATTAAAGTTTTTTATTAATATTTTGAATTAGCTTAATTTTTACTAATTTATTTATGTGCATTTGTAATTTAATAGTTTTTTATTACTATTTAGGTTTAATTTACTTTTGTTTTAGTTTTTACTTATTTCCAGTAAGTAACTTTAGTGCTTTAAATGAAAATGATTTCAGTTAGTTGCAAAAGCATCATTTTAAATTGATTTAGTTTTTCATCTTACATTTTATTTCAGATTTATTTGAATTAACAAACATGTTTTAATAGTCTTAGTTTTGCTTTTAGTTAGCAATAACCGTGGACATACCCTTTGTCTGTTTTGTTTAATTACTTTTAGTTGGTTTTTGCTTTGCGTTTTTGATTTGAATTTTGAAACATTTTAATACTAAATATGAGTTTTAACATCTAATATGGTATTATAACATCTCAACAAACGACTCACTTTCATTTCATATTTAGCTCCGGCGCACGCTAAACTTGACCTAGTGGCTCAGACTCTGTATGCAAAAGCAGCCAACATTCCCCAGTCTCCTTCCTGAAGTCATCAAAAAGCATTGCACAATAATACACATTTGTTTTGCTGACACGAAGCAATCCACAAATATCAATATACACAAAAGCCTGTATAAAAATGCATGATACGGATCAATTTTGCTGAGATTAGAAATCTGAAATGTACAAGTGACAAATGACAGAGAGGTTTTATCGGAACGGAGCGAAGCAGACGTGCTCGCCGTAGTCTCTCCCTGCTCTTATCTGGAATTGAGGGTGTGTTTTAAGCATAGCCTCATTACTGTCTGATGGGTTCAGTGACAAAGCTAATACAAAGCTTTTTCATACAGACCAAACGCATCCCTGTGAAATTAGGCCCCGGTGCAAATCGTGCGAATGTGTGTGTGTGTATCACAGAGACAGAGAGATTGAGAACATGTGCACTTGTGAGTGTGTATCTGCGTGCGTTCGTGTGTGTGCATGTGCTGGTGTGTTGCAATATGATAAATGTGTTCCACCCCATAATCTATGTGTTTCAAAATATGATGTATGTGAGTATGAACTTTGAATTATTTCCTAAACAGAGGGCCATAAATCTTGTAACTTTGGTGAAGAGTGTGCGTTCTCTCTTTCTCTCTCTCTCTCTTTATATGAATAATGCAGTCGAGACTGGCCAGCTGCTTAGAGTTACAGAGTGAGACTGACTGCTGATGGGAAACAAACGGCTCTTTCCTGCTCTAAAGGTGAGGAAAAAAAGATACACTGGGTGGCAGATCAGACTGTCTGAGATGTTTTGCTTTCACCCAGCACCAAGGTCACATCAAGCAGCAATCCTTTAACACAATGAGCGTGTGAGAGTGTGCGCGTGACCTTGGGACTGACGTAGGTGTATTTATGTGCGGTAACCCACCCTAAATGACAGAAAGCCATGTAAGCAGACCTGGCCCGAATTGTCCTGATGTAGAGAGGCTGTTACGGGGCAAACATGGGCGCGCATGTATACATTGTGGAGAATGAAATCCCATGATACATTACAAAAAGCTTGGTAAAAGAAAATGTATTCAAATGATACATTTATTTGAAAGTATCAGCGAAAGAGTTTAGCATAAGTTAAAACAAACTAAATATTTTATACAGTGCTGTGTGTTTTATGCTTATTTGAGTTCCATATCTTCTAGCAACATTCAAATCAGTCATGTGGCACACAGAGTTGCTGCTCTAAATCGGTCATTTTTTAGACTATACAGATCAACAATGCTAACAAACATGCACAAAATGCAATAAAAATATAAACCTGTTTCCACATGCTTTTATATTCCCAGCGAGTGATTAGATCAAACTTGGGTTACACTTTATTTTGATGGTCTGCTTTAGACATTCTTCAAAGTAACTGCAACTGTATGTCAACTAACTCTCATTAGTAGACTGTTAGGTTAAGGTGTTACAGTGTTAGGGTTCGGGTTTGGGTTAGTAGAATAAGTTGGCATGTAGTTGCAAAGATAATTATAGTCAGTTGAATGTCTGTTTGGGGAACATTCAAATAAAGTGTTAGCAGATATTAAACAGACAGTCTACTAATATTCTAATGACTGGTAGTTGACATGTTGCAAAGTTACTTATAGTTAGTAGAATGTCTAAAGTGGACTATCGAAATAAAGTGTTCTGTTAACCAAACTTGCTTTGATTTGACCCCAAACCTGATTTGCTAGGTAATCAGCATTTCCATAATACATAATAAATGTGATTTTCTTCCTGATATTTTGAGTTTTGACGCAAGTAATATGCAACATGTTTTGTCACATGGAGTATTCAAAAACAAGTTAAATAAATAAATATACACAATGATCCAGTAAGATTTTTACTTTAAGAACTTAGTATTTTTATTTAGTAAGGATGCATTAATAAATAAAAAAATTACAGTAAAAATTCAAACAAGTGCAGTTCTTTTAAACTTTATATTCATCGAAGAATCCTGAAAAGTTGTATCATGGTTTCCAATTAAGCAGCACAAGTGTTTTTAACATTAATAACCATAAGAAATGTTACTTGAGCACCAAATCAGCATATTATGATTTTTGAAGGATCATGTGACAATGAAGACCAGAGTAATGATGCTGAAAATTCAGCTTTGCCATCACAGGGATTTTTAAAATATTAAATAAAATAGAAAACAGTTATTTTAAACTAATATTATTTCACAATATTACAAATTTTGCTTAGCCTAGAAATCTAGACGCACCCTAGCGGCAGCAAAAATGATTTTGCAGCCAGGGTAGTCTATCAACTCTCCGTTGACTTTCGGAGCTGTAAAAACCTAAATTGGGTCAGGCCAATCACATCGTGTATAGAGTAGGCGGGGCGGGCTTAACATAATGACGACAGAGTTGCGACGGTTCCCTGCTACTTGAAAACAAAAAATGGCGGCTGCTGCTGGAGAACAGTCACTTAAGTCATTCTTAAAAAAGGAAGATGTGTTCGTCGTTTTGCCGGCCAGATATGGCAAAAGTTGAATCTATCAACTAACGTTAGCTCCGCTGTTGGGAAAACGCTCTGGTTGGGTGAAGCGCTGTCCTATTGCGTGCAGAGGGAATTTGAAAGACGGCCGTTTATCCCGCCCCTCGGATTGAGCCGTGTCTATGGTGAGTTGCCAGACCTAACATCTTGATGTAGGTCTGGCTTGCCAGGCTAGATTTTGCTGTATTTTTCATTAAATAAATGCAGCCTTGGTGAAAAGAGGGACTTTCAAAAACATTTTAAAAAAATCTGACCGACCCCAAACTTTTAAATAGTACTGTATATAGAAATATATACCAATTTATATATATATATATATATAAACTAATTTTGGGAATTTGACACTATAAATCACCATCCACTTTCCTTGTATGGAAAAGAGCAGTTTAGGCAACTTCTCCATTTGTGTTTCACAGAAGACAATATGACATAAGGAGGTGTAAATAACGAGCGAATTTTCATTTTTGGGTGAACTATTCCTTTAATCTCTCTCTCGCCGCACACAGCGAGAGTCTGAACAGTCCTGTGGCCCGTTTTGTTTGCACACAACAGTGTGATAACTGTCAATTGAGATAAATATTTAGGTTAAGCATATTTCAGTGGAACTAGAGGAGGGGTTGCGTTAAAGGTTTGGGCCAGATCTAGCGAAAGCATCTTCAGAACACCCTTAAAACCAAATAAAGCCACTTTAGCGTGGCGGGGTGTGTTTAACGCCTCCCTTATGCAATATTAAACGTACGTGTGTGTTGATTTAAAATGAGTCTGGGAGTGAATGAGGGCGAGTGTGTGTGCGTGTGTGATCAAACCAGGACGCTCCTGACTTCGCCCTTGTCAACATTCTCTCCTGTCCACCATCATTCATCCCCCCCCAGACTGAACCCAAAGAGACCAGCGCAGGCCAGTGCAACTCAGCACATTCCTCCCTCATGAATTTTAATTAAACACGCTGCCTTCCTTTCACTCACTCCCCAAAATAAATGGTTGGAAAATATAAGACATCTGCCCGGGATATATCATTTACATTTCTCTGACGATAAATCACCGGCCGCTGTTTCAGATATCAATTAGATGAGTTGCATTGATTGAATAAATTCAAACTGTCTCGGGCGGCCAGGATGTATGAGGGAGGCCTGCGAGGGGTGTGGCTGTCTTTCCACGGAGGGGAGGGAAACTCTGTGTTTGATCTGATTAAGTACTTTTAAATCACATGCACACACACACACACACTCACCGATAGATTGCATTGGATCTCATTTTTTACAACGGACACAGCTATTTCCATCCAATCAGAGGCACTTCCTGTCAGATCTGGTTTGAAAAGAATCAGAACATCCCGCCAATATTTCAGTAGGAACTGTCAAAAGATTAAAATGTTTAATTGAATAAAATACATTACACGATAAAAAAAAAAAGTGTCAATATTTGCAAGAACCCAAATGAAGAATAAATCAAGAAAAGCATTTAATAGACGTTACAGAAGTGCCTTTATAAGTCAATGTATATTGTTTTATGCGTGACTACATTCGTTAACTTGTTCAATCACACTACCATACAAACATTTTAATGTTTTTTGAAAGTAGTATCTTATGTTCTCCAAGGCTGCATTTATTTGATTAAAAATACAATAGAAAAAGTAATATTGTGAAATATTAACTTTTCTATTTATAAAGACTTTAAAATGGAATTTATTCCTGTGATGGGAAAGCTACATTTTAAGCTTCATAATATAGTTACATTTTACACTGACAGAAAGTGAATAATGAAAGAAATATGAGGAGAGAGAAAGTGTAACAAACACAAAAAGCGGGAAGACAGCGTTAGGTCCCAGGTGCGGGATTTTATTAACAGACTTGGTAAGGAACAGGTAGAAATGCAGACAATAACACAAGAGCGTGGCTAGCCGGGTTACAAGTATTTGGCAGGCTGGATGCCGGATAATAACCGGTGACTTTCATAGGCAAGTATCAGGCAGGCTGAATACCGGGTGGCAACCGGTGAGTATATTGTGCAGACAAGGTAATGAAGAATATTGTAAAAACATACAGAGTCTTAGAACAGGATACAGTCACTTAGCTCTCGTTCCAGCTCATCGACTGATAAGACGGAAGTAGAAGACCACAACAGGGGAAGTCCAACGTGACAGCAGGGAGTATAAAATACAGGAGGGTAAATACGGGAGGTACTCTGATCTCCTAGTAAGGATCAAACTTAAACACTGGATTATCTTCTACACAGGCAGCTTCATAAAAGGTCCAACTCAAAACAGTCACATTAATAGGGGAACAAAGGAGTGCATCTGAAGGAGTGTCACTTAGGGTACGTTTAGACAACAACGATATGCTTAAAATGGAGAAATTATTCCTTTGAGTTTTCCACATACAGACACCATTGTCAAAACGATCCCCATTCACACTGATCCGTGAAAATGACTAAAAATGCTGTATTCTGCTTCCAGGCCATTAGATGGCGATGGAACACTATAGATTGAACACAGAAAGTGCATGTGCATTATGTCATCGTTTTCACAGATTTGCTTTTTTATTGTTTGCACGGAGACCGTTTTCAAAAACTTGCACTTTGAAACCCATGTTCAAAAGTTTGCGTTTTCAGGCACCCAAAACGCTGTTGTCATGTAAATGAATGGCCAAAACTCATAAAAAGTCCTTTAGCTTGACTCCATTTATCCATTAATCAAGTCCACATGGTTTAGAACAGATAGTTGTCCAACAAAAGGTTCCCAGAGCACTTCAACAAGATAGGTAAACATAAATACAGGTAAGGACGGTCAATGAACAAATAGTCCGTAGAACATACACAAAAGCCAGACAAAGACCGACTGGCTGAGCTGAGCTTTTATATAAGTCCAAACAACCATAGTTAGCAGCAGGTGTGTCCAATCAACACTCTGGTGAGTGAGAACGGGTAAGTAACAAGCTGCGTCCCAATTCAGAGGCTGCATCTTTCGAAGGGCACATTCGAAGGCCGAGTGCATCACCGCGACGCGACGAAGGCTGTCCAAATTCGAAGGCTCCTTCAAATGCGGCCTTCGTTTCCCGTGAAATGAAGGATACAATAGATGGATCCTTCGAGGCCTTGCCTACCCCAGAATTCATTGCGCGCCAGTGACGACAGGATTGTTTTTAAAGGGAAATTTAAAATGCACTTTTAAACATAAGTATTGAGTTTTACCTTACTCAAATATCTAATGATAAAAATTAAAAAAGTAAATAAAAATGTAGCGGATCAAATGTTGACATATCTTACTGAGATGCGATTATATATAGTTTGTACACTTTATTTTATACAGAAATGGACCATGGTGAACATATTTGGACAGTTTGTGAACCCTGTTTTGTTTAATATAAATTTTAAAAAGTCCAGTAAAAACGTTACTGCCACTCATCAACAGCAGCTGTCACAGTTGATAGGCGACAAGAACAGTCCTTAGTAGGCTGGACCGTCCCATTTAACAACGCTCAGTCTGACCTTCACGGCCTTCGAAGGATGCAGTTTTTGAATTGGGACACAGCAACAGTGAGAGCAATCCTGAGTGACCAGGATGTGACACAGTCCAGACTGCAAACCTGCATCCATGGGATTACTAAAAGAAGGGTCCAAAACAAACACCATCCAAGTGCCAAACGCAAGTAAATGGCTTTATTGAGTAAATAAATGAAACTCTTCAATTGGCTGGTAACTTTATTAGAAAGTGCAACATAATACGCACTCTAACAGTAAGAATGATTATCTGACTCTAGCTGTAGGAAGTTACAGGAGCTATTCAAATCAGACATACTGTCTACTAAAGAAAACATTTGTCACACGTCTTCTAACTTTTGCCTCAGTGGAAAATTCACCATCATAAGTTCATCAAGCGTGCCTAAAGGGTTTTTTTTTTTTTTCAGAACTCCATGTGGCAACACATATGCTGAATATTCCTTGCGTTAGGCAACCAACACAAAGCTCTAAGGAACAAAATCACAATGTATTGTGGCATTGTTGATTTCATGTTTTGCGGCAAGGCTCAAATCAGAGCAAATTTGATCTAATTGCTTACTAGGAATAAAAATTTGTGCAAGACAGGTTTTTGTGCAAGGGGTTTTATGATTGGTTGAAGCTTTACATTTCACTGTAATATTGCATGTTGTGTATGTGTGTAGGGCTGCACGATATGAGTAAAAGCTGCGATGTGTGATAACATTGTTTAATATTGCGATGACCATATGACTTGCGATAAATATTCAAATGTGAATGTTAGCTATACTGTTCCCATGTCTTGGTGCTTTAATAGATTCTTTGCGTGATAGGTCAAACGTTTATTACCTGCCTGGTTCAGATTACATGATTTTAGCGCGATTTTGGCACGATCCGTTTGACGTAGGGTGTCATGGAGATTCGTAAACAACAATGGGTGTTGGGGACTCGGGACGCAAGATTCGATCGTTTCATCTCGTATAGTGGGCGACAACCTACGTCGCGATGCTTCATGACATCACGACATCACGACAGAAAGACTAGCATGTTTAATTGTTTAACGGTCCTCCACGACGGGTTCAGTATGTGAGCGAGAGTGAGTGTGTGTGCGCGCCAGTGAGCGAGTGTGTGTGTGTGTGCGCGCGAGTGAGTGAGTCTTGCCATAAGTGAGTGTGCGCGAGTGAGTGTGTGTGTGTGTGCGAGTGAGCGCAAGTGAGTGTGTGTGTGTGTGTGTGCGAGTGAGTGAGTGAGCGCAAGTGACTGAGTGAGCGAGGGACAGTGAGTGAGTGAGTGAGTGAGCGAGTGTGTGTGTGTGCGTGTGTGTGTGCGAGTGAATGTTTGCGAGTGAATGTGTGCGTGTGACAGCACGCGATGACTAGTCGGAAAGCAACATGTAGTCTGACTTGTTTCTTGTCCATGACACAAGATTTTAGGAGTCAAAATCGTGTAATCTGACACCGTGACTATCGTAACAGACACAAAAATCTTGTAATCTGAACCAGGCGTTATTCATCGTGTCAGGCTGTCTGTTGCAATGTGTTCATCGCGCGAGTTCATATCGCGATGACGATGAAAATTCGATGTATTGTTCAGCCCTATATGTGTGTTAATATTGGTTGGCTGTATAATCGCAGAAGTGAAGTGCTGGCTTGCTGGAACCATTCATTATTGCAATAGCTGTGTGTTTTTGTCTATTATGTTGCTTGTTATTGTTCGCCGTCTCTGTGTAACTTTGTAGATAGACATAAATAAAGCCGTCTTCAATAATACAATTTGTGTCAGACCGCACATTCCCTCCATAACTCAAATCTGATGCTTTGAGTGGCACATTGACACAAAATAACAAAATATATACACTACCGTTCAAAAGGGGTCAGCAAAGATGTGTTAAATTGATCAAAAGTGACAGTAGGCGCGTTTCCATTACAGATTTTTGCGCAAAACTTTTGCGATTTTTTTCTAAATGTCGACAAAAAACTATTGCGAAATGACAGCGTTTCCATTAACCGATGTTATGCGACTAAAACTTAAATGTTTCCTCTCGCGATAAGTCATACCAATAATCATAGCAACGGGTGTTGGTAGGTTTATGTATATCCCAGCCACTGCACTGGCCATTATTATTAATCAAAGGAGACGTAGGCGTGTTATCTCCAAGCATTAATGGCATGGAAAGACCCTTATACTGGGAGCGGCACATATGAGGTGTTTTTGGGTGTTTCTCCCTCATATCTGCTTCAAGGTCTTGATTGTGGCATTTCTTTGTGGTTTAGAATCCAGTATTCCTGTAATTCTTTTGTTTTTTATGAATTTAATAAAGAACTCTGTCTCGTATTCTGTCCAAACACACTGCGTCATCTACTTCAGGTGACCTGTAAATGCAGTTCCATTGCAGTTTTGCAAAATATTTATTTTCCGAATTGCCTGAAAAACCACCTCATGCGAGCGTAAAACTTTTGTGCGATAAATGGGAGTTTTTGCGAAATTGAAATGTTTCCACTGGGTGTATTTTCAATTCGCAATTTCAATTTGCTCAATTTGAAGGGTAATGGAAACGGGGCTAATGAAGGCATTTATAACATAACAAAGAGACTATAATATTCAGCAAACACATGAATATATAAAATAAATCATATTTAAATAGACACTGTTCTTTTGAACTTTCTATACAAAGAAACCCAAAAAAGTATCTTAGTTTCAACAAAAATATTAAGCAGAACACCTGTTTTGACCACTGATAATAATAAGAGAAAGAAGAAGAAGAAGGACCATGTAACACTGAAGAAAACTCTACTTTTCCATTACAGGAATAAGTAAAATTTTAAAATCGTTTCAAATAGAAACCTTATTTTACTATATCTTACAATATTACTGTTTATAACTGTATTTTTTTTATCAAATTAATGTAGCCTTGGTGCATAAGAAACTTTCAAAAACATTAAAAAATGTTTTTTAAAGCTTCAAAACGGTAGTATAATTATGTACCAAATAATGCAAACTGCAGTCTTGTGGCTTAAAAATATTAACAGCTGGTACATTTTTTTCAATTCACCCACCATTAGCTGGTGAAGCAAAAACGTCACTACTCTATTACTGCCCCAAGAAGATAGGTTTAGTTTGTTTCCCAGGAAAAACAAAATGAATGCTTTGTACAAGGTGTTATCCTGATTCCACCTCATTTCATCTTATCAGGACAGTGGGGACTGTGGAGGTAACAGCCAGGTGCTTATTGCCTTACATCTGATGGAACGAGTACTACGTGTCACTACTCCATCTTGGACTAATTGAGTCTCTCTGACACTGTAATCTGAACAACTCTCACCCCAGACAAACACGCGTGCTAATTAACAGAAGCTTCATTAGGATACAAAGAATAAAGTAGAAAGAGGACAGCACTGAATGAGATCCCTTAAGTGATTAACAAACAGGGCAATTCAGCACAAGCTGTGATACCCATCACTTACTAAATAGGACACAAGACAACTGTTAGGTTTAGGACTTTGGTCAAATTCATCCGGCATTACATACTAAGTTAGATTTGAGATATTCCTACTTGATGTCACAGATCACAGACCAGGTGGCAAGACACTCGGAAAATAACGTAGGTTATGTATAAAGAAACAAAATTCCATTTGTTTCACATTTGTACAGTTAAACAGAGAGAAGATCATTTACCATGTTTAGCACATCTGTTCTAAATATATGAATGAACTTTAATTTAATGGTGAACTTTAATTGCTTAAAATTAAATTTGTGGATGTCATACGTGGATTCAGAATTGAATTGAGAATGCCTTTTAAATTCCCATTCAGTTCCTCGATTTGAATTGGACGCTGAATTCCAGAATTCCAATTTAAATTTGAACGCAAATTGAAATAAAATGGACTGAATTTCAAAGAAATCCATATAACTTCCTGTGGGATGTAACGAATTTCATTTAAATGCCCACTCATTCATTAAACTGAAGCTTATCTTATATTGTGAGTTCAAATGGTGTTCTATTTCACTTTTACGGGTTGAATGGAACCCAGTATTAGCATTTGTTTTAAGATTCTGAGAGGATTTCGTTTCTAGTAAAAGCATATCAATTTGCAAGTCGTCAGTTATATTGATTCGGTTGGCATATCTTGTTGAGCTCTCAGGTATCACAACAGCAACTCGCCGTAGACGCCCCTTTAACCAGTCTGTAAGCCTTTTTCAGGAGGATCCAGTAAGACTTAAACAGGTCAGTTTCCCGCGACAGCTGTGTCCAAGGCTTGATTTAAAACGGTCACTTTAGGCGGGAACACATACTGACAGTGTCTGCTTAAACCCTGAGAGCACCTGGCAGGAAAGCGGCAGCAAATAAACCTTTTCCCTTTAAAATGTAAACGCCATCATGTCAGATGAGGTGGCGCAGTTTTCCTCACAATAAAAAGTGATTTATTCAGTGTTGGGTGGCTGTCAGCGTGTTTCTCCAGGCCTTCGGCGACTCTAATTTATACTTAAATTGCCTCCGAGGAGATACGGCGGAACAAGCCGAGAGACTAGGGGTGTCTGACTGCACCCCCGTTGACTCGTCTGCCCGAGCCCCCGGCCACGCCCCACCCATTTGCCCCTGCCCTCTGCCTGTCTCGGAGGTGAAGAGCTGGAAGAAGGCGTCGTAATGGTCTCATCTCCTAATGCCATTACCATCACTCTGAGGTTAAAGAGATCACTCCCAGGATCAATGACGAGCAGAAGACGCCAGCAGACACCAGTCACAGAGTGCCGAATTAATGCTTTGCCTCCTAATTGATCGAAAAGTGTTGCCAGAAGGTTCAAAGGTATTAAAAAAAATGACTGTTTTCTAATTTACAGGCGCTGTCAACCGGAGAGAACGGAGGGAGTGGAATGGTGGTGTCTGGGTAATGGGCTAAGGGCAGACTTACGTAGCATGCTAACAGCACACTGTTGACTAAATGGCTGCTTTTCTGTGTACAGGTCATGAGTCTGTAATTTATGACTTCAATTTTGAAGGTTTCTTCTCCTCTCTAGATATGGTTTGTTTTAATGACTCGCGGAGGCTGCTGCGAAATGCATAAACTTTGACCCTGCGCTTTTTCAAGAGGTAAAGCACCTTTATAGTGGAAGAGAAGTTCGGAAATGCTAACAAGTAATTTTGGATCTGTTTAGAAGACATGAATGACATTTCCACTAATTTGCAAATAAAACATATTACAGTATAAAAACATTTAGTTTAAGTTGTAATAATATTTCACAATATTAGAGTTTTTACTGTTTTTTTGATTGGGGGTGAGCTTAAAGCTACACTGTATAGGATTTTCTCCCAGCTAGCGGTGAAATTGTTTATGACTACCAACTGAATATTACTTTCTAGCCCCTCCCATTCCGAGGGCGTTTTAACTCCTACGGTGGCCGTATAATTTCAAATCAGCCGGCAGTCGCGAGTAATCTCCCCCTCGCATTCGTCACGGTGCCGCTGAGTGTCAAAACGCGAAAGGCGAAGCTTGAATTTCCAGGTATGTCCCTCTTTGGCTAATGTATTTTCAAGATGGAGGCGTAACATGGCTGCCGCCATTCGAGTGAATCGCTCGTATTTATTCTAAATGGCAGATTCTACGCTTACGAGAATACTTGATTAGTTGGTAGAAGTAATTACACATTAATGAGCACATATCATTTTGAAAGAACAAAGTGTTTTTTGCTAAGAATCAACTTAAAGAATTACACAGTGTAGCTTTAAGTGACTTCTTTCAAAAATATCTTATCTGAACCCAAACGTTTGAATAGTAATGTATCTTTTATAAAATAACAAATAAACAAATAAATAAATAAATAAATACATGTTTTGCTGTTAACATGTTCTGATGGTTCACCAACTAAACCAGCCAGGACCAGCATGGTAATTCATGCATTCTGTGCTGCCATCACTGTCATACCAATCATGCAGATATCTTCAGCTTCTTTTATTATTATTTTTTCATTTCTAACACCATATAGCATAACCACAGCCCTGGGGGAGAGAGAAATAAAGAAAGACAGATAGACTGGGGGTATTTCTGCTCTTTTCCATTAGCTCATGTTCTTATCCAGCTCCACAGCTGACTGATCAGCAATCAACACCAGTTTGTTTCAATCAGCCACTGCAGCCCTACCTGCTAATTTACTCTATGGCCCGTTAGAGGAAAATTTGTGTGCTTGTGAGTGTGACAGAAGAGAGACAGGAAGACAGCAGGATCCTGGGATGATCTCTCATTAGTGGATTCATTACCTAAAAGGCACCTGGATTTAGTGCCCCTGCACCCAATTTGTGAGGTCCTAAATCTATAAAATGTGTGTTTTAAAAAAAAAAATACTTCAAACTACCTGGAATTAACTTGTTGATGATTAGCTAACTAAAATCAGAGACATTTTAAAGGGAGAAAACAGACTCTTATAAAAATTAATTGGTAAAAACATAACACCGCTAGTTCTACCTTATATCTAAGAGCCAATCATCTCTTTCTCAAAGGTATCAGCTGTCTGTTTACTCTTGAATGCACAATTAGCTAGACCAGCCTTACAAAAATAAGACAATTTACGAAATAAAAGAAGCACAATACACTGGGTACGTTTACATGCACAACTTTTGTTTCAATCGGACTGAATTCATTCCGATTGATGAATCCGAACGTAGTGTTTACATGAACGCTAAACAAGTGATCGGGTTGATATGCTCGTTTATGTCACAAGCTTCAAACTGGAATAGATTTTTTGACATGCGCACACTGCACGAATATACAGAGTGTCCTGCTGTTTGCGCATAATAACTATTCTCCTAAATTGGTTCTTTGTTTGTTTTAAACAGCAGACTTAATATATTTATCCATTTCTGGTCATAATTTGGAGACAATGAGCATATGAACCGGTGTTCTGTGCTGCTTATATTTATCACACAGTAAAAATGCTTATATTTATCATGCACCAAAACCAGTCATATGAAAATCTGAAACAAGGACTGGTGGGACGTTGTCCTGCTCCACTTCACAGACGGTGAGGAGTGAACGGAGAATTTTAGAATGATGGGACACTCATTTATATGAATTTCCCAACAGTGGTCCGAGGCGGGACAAACCACAAACCAGCGACAGGGTGTTGGGCGCCCAAGGCTCATCAATAAACGAGGGCAATGAAGGCCATCCCGTCTGGTCCGAGCCAACAGAAGGTCTACTATGGCAGAAGTCACACGAAATTTTAATGATGGCCATGGGAGGAATGTATCACAACACACAATGCATTACACTCTGCTGTATATGGAGCTGTGTGTAGCCTCAGACCAATCAGAGTGCCTGTAATGTCCACCGTTGAAAGCATCTACAATGGCCACCAAGTGTCAGAACTAGACTCTGAACCAGTGGAAGAAGGTCGCCTGGTCCGATGAGGCAGGCAACCAGCATCCATGTGGATGTAAATTTGACACATGCCACCAACCTAAACATTCTTGCAGACCAGGTACACCCCTTGGCAATGGTGTTCCCTGGTAGAAGTGGCCTCTTGTAGCAGGATAATGCACCCTACAACGCTGCACACATTGTTCAGGAATGGTTTGAGAACATGATGAAGAGTTGCCCTACAAATTCACCAGATCTCAATCCAACTGGGCATCTGTGGGATGTGCTGGACCAAAAAGTTCAATCCACGGCGGGTCCGCCTCGCAACCTACAGGACTTGAAAGATCTGCTGCTAACATCAGATACCACAGGACACCTTTAGGGGTCTAGTAGAGTCCATGCCTCGGTGGGTCTGCACTGTTATGGCAGCACGTGGAGGACAACAGCACATCAGGCATGTGGTCATAATGTTTTGGCTGTATATGATACAATTGTTGTCAGATTTTATTCCTGATTTGAAATGTTATTTAAAATACTACATTGGCAAATATAGTAAAATAGCATTGTTCATATAACTCATATGAATCAGTCCAGGTGTAGGTTTCATGTAGATAAACAAATCACTGTTCACGTGAATGATTCATTGATCAAACTGATTCATTTTAAATCATCTTTTTTGGTGTGAAATATTAAACTAAATGCTGCTGTTTGTCACTGTTTCTAATGTTATTATTAGTCTAATTAGAATTATTGTAAGTTTTGTAAATAAAGTTAAATGCAATGTTTTTAACTTGGATGAGACAATTTTGCACCAGATAAATGCTCCATTTTCAGAAATCTGACAGTTATACATTTACATTAGGATATTGTCCCTTTAGTAGCTTCAATGCAGTTAGCTTAAACGCAATAAAAAAAATAAAAAAAAGTAGGTAGGTAGACGGCAATTATGAATTACGATCAGCTTGACAAACTAGTGTTCAAGCAGCTTCCCCAACACAATTTGGGTGTTTCAAAACAGCGCATCTCTCTTCTTCCTTCCTTAAATTCCCCATTTAGTCAGATAATGTCATGTAGGGAGACAGATGTGGATGCGGTCGGCTCGTATTTAGCCATGCCCTTACGCAACTGCCGCATGCCGAGCCAAGATGGAGGATGTACAGCATATTCAGATACATTAACAACCTTGTTACCACTGATAAAGGCCTCACATGGCCTGGAATCTTCTCTCAGGCAAGACAAATCTATAAATAGAGTATACACTACATGTGTGAGTGAGAAAGATTAGCTTTCAACGCGTCTGATTTATATAGAGCCGGGGCAATCCCTTACAGTGAGGGTACAGCAGTCATCTCTTCATGTCTGTAATTCCCAGCATTGCCTGTGCGTGAAAGCCTCTGATACTCTTTTAGCCCCAAGGTGTAATGTTTGATAATATAACTACTGCTTCTGTCAAAGCGTTTTCTGTGCAAATACATTACAGGCGCCTGGGACTCTAAACATTTATATTAAAGAGCAGAGAATGAGGAAGGAGCGAAGAAAGAAGAGTGGAAAAAATATGCATTGATTAAAAGCCCGAGATAGTCCATCCAATACCGCCCAAAGAACATCAGTTATTTTGCATTCTGACAAGCCGATTGATAACTTATACGCGCGAAGCAGGAATGACAAATGCAGATGGAAAGTGGCTTTGACAAAAACGATAACAGCATCAGTCTCCGGGGGCCACGGAGGTACGCATGCGAGCTGTTTAAAATATTTAATCATTTTATGAAGGCTGCAAGATGTTGTTTGACCCTGGAGGGAGCGTGAATGTCACATGGATCAGAAAACTGCAGAGACTTTGAAGTGAGACAAGGAAGGGAGCAGTTCCCGTAATGACTCCTACTTGATGTATTGTAATTTTCACATGTTATTCTGTCTCTGTGTCTGGAGGATAAGTAGAATCATCTAATCCTGAACAAGATGGGAAGAGAGAAAGCGAGCGAGAGAGAAATCAGGGTGTTTGTGAAGACTGAAACGTTATCAGATCCGAGCATCAGGCCTACAAAATGTTTTGCTTGTCCGTTTTTCATCTCTGGACAGAAAGCAATAAAAGTGGTGTGTAAAACACCTCAGGGCCGAGGCTGTCAGTGTCAAAGGTATCAAGATTTTTAGCATGTTAGCTTATTTTGCTGCTTACAGCCATGTTCGTTCTTCAGACCTCTCAAAGTGTCATTGATCCGAGTTGTCCTTTATGACAGTTCAGTTTGTCTTGCGTGAGCTTTAATGCTGGAGCTCTTGTTGCAGTTTTGTCAACAGTACATTTACATTTATTCCTTTGGTGTACGCTTTTATCCAAAGTGACTTACAGTGCATTTTAGGTAGGCATTTTATCAGTATTCCCTGGGACAAAATCAAATTAATTAATTATTCCTGAAAAAAACTGATAATAAAAAAGGATTTAAAAAATATATATATATATATATATATAAATAAATATATTAAATGTATATATTTAAAATATACACAAATACAAACATTAATAATATAAAATACTAAAATGTAAAAGACTGAAGGTATAATATATAGTCAAACCAAAATTTATTCAGACATCTTATCACATTATCACAGTTTATTCGCTATAGTTTAGAAAATGGTAATGAAATATGACAAGAACTCAGTTATCAAGTTATCAAATCAAATATTTCACTGGCTTTTACCATCCTTCTGTTAGACTGTCTCACAAATGAATTAGGTTAAATAGCTGTCAACTGTTAAATTTAAGTACACAAGCCAATTACCAAGCAATGCTTAATTTTGTTCAGTCTGTTGTGTAAAAAGGTTGCATTAGCAATTAAAGAAACACTTAAGCAAAACATGGTCAGGTCAAAGTGTCTCAATAATTTCCCAAAACAGGTCCCAAATTTGTATAAATTTTACCGGTAGCCCACTGCGTGTAGAATTGTTGGGTATAATATGTCACAGTTTACTTTATTTTGCTATCCTCACTTACATAAATTAAGTATATCGTCCTGCACCCACTAGTAAATCAATATCAAAAATGATATCTGGTGTTAATGGGTTTGACAGTATAAAATAGATATTAATGATATTACAGTCATGCTGACATTCGTAAAAACATCACGACTGCAAGTGTGATTTTGCTTTACCACAGTTCAGTATGCAACATTTTATATTATGTAACTTACATTTTACACACAAAGACACAATCCCTTGAGTGAATCATTTACTAACGTACTCAATACATTTTTTTCTTTATTGAATAATTCTGCGTTTTTTAATGAATCCGTTGAATGAATGACGCAAAGACTTACTCATAAAGACAGTCACTCGTTTCGTTACTGAATGAATCAGCATTTTTGAATGAATCGTAAATGATTTGATGACTCGCTGTTGTTTTGGTCCTAAATTACATTACATAATCAGATTACTTTTTTCAAGTAACTAGTAACTAGTAACTTACAAAAAAAAATCTCAATGACTTTTTTCAAATAACAATGCGTTACTTTGTTTTCCCATTTATTAACTAAGTTACGAAATTTGGGGAGTAACACAATATTGTAACGCATCAGCCTACTTTTAAGTCATTTTCATTGATCACCTACTTGTATATTGATGCAACCTGCAGAAAGTTATTACAATGATATGCAAGATATTAAATATATAATAATATTTATTTTATTATTATTATTATTATTAAAAAAGATTTTATATTTAACAGGGTTCGAAATTAACTTTTTAACTTGGTAGAACTGAGCTCCCTCCCAACTTCAAAAAGTTAGGAGCACCACCAAAAATGGGTCCCAGAGAGTATATTCAACTACACAGTATTATTATTTCTGTGTAACAAATATTGTTATCATCACAAAAGAACTTGGAACTAAATTTTAGTTAAACTAAACTAAGAATTAAAGATTAGGCTATAGTTTGTATATAAACACTGACGTCTATACAAGCGATCAAAGTAGAGAAAAGCACCTTTTGAAAGTAACATGGAGCTTCAAATAACAATTGTATCGATTACATTGTTACACCGCTAGGTGGCGACAAGTGACTCAAATGTATTTGTTATTGAATCATTAAAGGTCCCGTATTATGCCCCTTTCACAAGATGTAAAATAAGTCTCTGATGTCCCCAGAGTGTGTATGTGAAGTTTCAGCTCAAAATACCCAACAGATAATTTTTTACAGCATGTTTAAATTGTCATTTTTTGGGGCTCAGAAAAAACGTGCTGTTTTAGTGTGTGCCCTTTAAATGCAAATAAGCTGCTGCTGCACGACACAGGGGGTGGAGCTTCATGAGCTCGCGCACAGTCTCTCAGGACAATTTCTAGTGATGGGCTCTTTAAAAAATATATGTTTTAACTCACTGAAAGTCCACCGCACAACTGTGCAACGTGAATATTCAAATTTTTAATTGTCCATAACAACCCAAAAACTAGCCTGCTTGCCTTGCACATCTTATTATTGGGCAAAGTTATGACTGACTATTTTTCTTACCTTCTTTTTTTACTTTTTAATGTGTATATTATTGAGCTTGTAGAAGTTTAGCTCTTGTGTTCTTCTTAACATCTTGCGCTGCAATTGCCCGATGTCATTTCTGAGTCATATCAGACCATAACTCTCTTTTAAATGCATATTCCACAGAGGTAGTAGGCTACGATTGGCTGTTTTAAAATATAATTAATATCGAAACAAAATAACAAAATAACCCAGGCGGTCTCATCTAAGAGACGTTTAGGCCTCCTCCTAGACAGCTGGGCATAGCTTGCAGGTTTGCTTAGTGGCAAACTTTTTTTTATTTGATTGGTTCAACCGCCACCCGCCCGAATTTAATTAAAATATTATTTTTCGTCACGTCATCCGCCTGATCCACGGTTTATCCGCATCTCTAGTGTGTGTGTGTGTGTGTGTGTGTGAGTTAGCTCGGCCCTCCCCCATGCAGTTTAATTGGTTGACATCGCGTGTATGATTGACAGGAACAGAATGTGAGGCTGATCAGACAGTCGAAACAAATGTGTGTGCGCCTTTAGGCCTATATAATTATGTTTTTGTTGGTTTTTGAATTAGTCAATTATTTAAAATGCAATTAAAATCATGAATTATTTCATTATTAGCCTACATAATGATTTAATTTCTATAGGCAAAATTTTTAAAAAATAGAGCCGGCTCTTAGATCCGGCTCATTCGCGAACGACCCATCACTAACAATTTCATCTCACGGAATGATGATAATATCAGAAACTCTCAGTAACGGTGTTCAGTTCGAGTCGGACAATAATGCCTACAGAGTCAGAGTGCTGTATAGAGATGAAACAGGTATAGTTTAGTAGTTTAATTACGGTTATTATAACGTATTTGTCATCTGCTTGTATGCATCCATTATTTATTAATAGCCTACAAGTCTGCTGTTTCGGACCAGGTCCGAATTATGATCAAACATATACTGATGAGTTTAATAAAGTTTATTGTACATCACACAAAAGATGAGGCGTCAGTTTTACTTAAGAAAATCACCGTAAGAGCTGAGTAAACACAGTAAGTTATAAGAAGTGCGCAAGTAACGTTACATAAACGAATTTCGGTAGAGTTGAGGGAGCATTCCTGTGGGCGGAGGTTAGTCAAAAAACGGTTCTAGTGAAGTCATTAAAGCAGGAAGTAGAGGGATGTAGTCCAAACGAGTCGTTCGTTGTAGGCTTTGAAAGGTAAAATATCTCGCTTGGCATTGAACTTGGAGCTTTATAATTTTACAGATATTATTTATACTCTAACAACAACATTACACACTAACTAAACTTTGAAACATGGGATCACATAGAACGTGACCTTTAATTCAAGAGATTCGTTAAAACAACGCTGATTCATCCATTAATGGAACAAGCAAAGTATTTATTATGATATTAATCATATATTGCTATATAATACTAAATAAGCTATGTATTAATATTAATAAAAAACTCCTCACCATCAGCATTGGCATGTTCCACTTCTTTAGGTGATGGCTTACAAAAGAAATCTGTCAGCATTCGTTTCCTCTTCTCTCTTAGGAGCCGATCACACCAAACGCGTTTTTCAGGTTCGATCACACAGAACCAGCAGTGCGCTGCATTTTTTGTGTTGCTAGGCAACCACCGAAACAGCTGTCCTGTCAGTGAAGTAAACGTCAAATCAGCCTTTTAAATTTTGTGCGGTAGTCAGCTCCCTATGAAGGTAAAAGAGTAGCAAAGCTCGAGAGCGCGTAGATGTGAATTTGAGAACTTGTACAATAAATATTCGTACTTGTACACGAACATTTACACTCACAGCTCCAATGTGAAAACCTGTAAAATTAAAATCTGAAGTTGAATGTTAAAATTTGCACTCGCAGACAATAGTCACAAATGTGTAAAAATGCCATTCACAGAAATACATAGACACAAACTTGAAATATATATTTACATTTATTCTTACATTCACATTTGCAGTACAAACTCAACTAGGCACTTGCAACTTCTCAAATTTGTCACAGCAATTTCAAATTTCGTGCCTTGACTTTTGCTACTCTTTTCGCAATATATTAGGTGCAAAACTCACTTGTGCACTTGCAACTCAGTGGCGGCAGAGAATGTCTAATAAGGGGAGAACTTCCACTCTCAGTACACTTCCGGCTTCTGAACTGGTTGCAGTTCCACTCTGGTTCCATATGAGGGCGCTCACAGGACGGGTGCAGAATGAATGGAGGTCTATGGAGCTATACCCCTCAAAATCCACTTTTCTCAGGATATATTTTTTTGTCTAGTAATTTGAATGTTGTATTCAAAAGATGCAAAGAAACTACACATTGCTGGGTGTTCGATTTTTTAGTCACTTATTTGCTTTAAAAGGTCTTTTAAAATGTCAATGACGTCATCATACACATCGTATGACCAGATATACTGCTTTACGGGAATCCTTCAGTCACTTTGGTGCTTTCGCGCTCTGCACTTTTTTTTCTCTCGAGGCATCGACAACACAGCTGACACAGGTAAATACACGTGCTAGAAGAGTTTTTGTTTTGTTGTTTTAAAAGACCACGCCGAAAATACACACACACGATGCCATCAAGCGGTATCTCTGGTCGTAATCAGCGTTCATTAGCAGAATGCTAGCATGTTATGGGCAACAACAACTCAACCTATAAGAAATCGAAAGGACATAAGTACTCGTTCATTCAACTTTCGACCTATAACCCATGTTGAACTTGCAAAACCTACAATCAAATCTGAAATTTCTCAACGGCAATCGGGTGAAAGAGACAAATTTAGCTGTCTAGCCCCATAGACTCCCATTCATTTTGCACTCATGGGAGATCGCCCCCAGTGGAACTCTGGTGGAACTACAACCAAAATTCGGTACAATAGGACTTAATAGGGAGTGGCCAGGCTCTAAGTAGACGGGCTCTGGTGGCGGCGAGAGAGAAAGGGGGGCGTTCAAAGGAGCCGTTTTATTGGTTGGCGCCTAGCCAATGAAATGGTACTTCTATTGTACGTGATGATGTCATGAAACCCGCATCCTCGGGGACGCAAACGCTAACTTGGCTTAATGCATTAGACTGATATTAAAAGAAATAAACGATATTATCAAACGCAGTAAACACCATACTAACAATGCATACTACAAAAAAGCAGATAATTGATGTTGTACTGCGAATGTGAATGTAAGAATAAATGCAATTATATATTAGAAGTTTGTGTCTGTCTATGTATTTCTGTGAATGGCATTTTACACATTTGTGACTACTTGTCTGCAGCTTCAAATTTAGAATACAGGTTTGTGACTATTGTCTGCGAGTGCAAATTTCAACATTCAACTTCAGGTTTTTATTTTACAGGTTTTCACATTGGAGCTGTGAGTGTAAATGTTTGTGTACAAGTATGAACTTTTTTTGTACAAGTTCTCAAATCCACATCTACGAGCTCTCGAGTTTTGCTACTCTTTTACCTTCATAGCTCCCTGTCACGTGACAACGGAGCGCAGTGAAGGAGTGGGAGTGATTGACAGCTAATATTAACCAATCTAAAATCTGCTTTGAAGTGAAGAACGTAAGGATGAAGTTTGATTGGTTATGTAACGTTGGATAGAATGATGGTCCGGCCACCACGCACATAAGGTACACACTGTGCAGTAATTTGCGAACATTTTGTAGAGAAATGAAAACAGGTCGCACCACAACCATTATTTGCACTCAAATACTCAAATTCCCAAATATATTTTTAGGTCACACAGATTAAATTTCAGGAGCATATGCGACCAAAATGGTCGCAATTTCGAGCCTAATTACTAATTCCAACCTCTTAGAGCATGTTTCCTTTTCCATACAGACATTTTGTAGCCTCTAAAATAGGCAAAAGGGTCAATGTCCTCTCAAGAAGATTCAGATCAAATAGTCATATTTTAGCTGTTGTAAAGAAATGTTTTCTCTATCCTTCTTAGAGTAAGTTTGTAAGATCATCTCACCATTTGGCCATAAATAATCCATGATGGTAATTTTTGTCGAGCAAAATTTGTCTGGATGAACATTAGCTAATTGGCTTGGCAACATAAACTGTTTCACAGATGAATGGAAATTTCTAGTCTTTAAGTGAACACATGTTTGCTCTCGTCTCCCCCTCTTATTCCAGACATATTCTCAAGTAATTTTTACAAACACACATCGTTGCAACCTTCATTAGATCTGTGTGTTCAAAGCCCCGCAGTGCAAAAACATACACAACATGAGGGAATAAGTAGTTCTTCCCCTTCCTAGTCGGCCCCGGTCAGTGTGGGGTTTTTGCAGTTTGTCCAAGGACTCGGCTAGTCTCTGTCCATATGGCTTTTCTACATTCCTGTCAGCAGGGTGCTGCTCATATCAAAGAGTTTCAATCCCATGTCCAGCCAGGGGCCCTGTCCTACTCTGATCATCAACTCTCAATATGCTAGCAAATTAGTCCAACAACATCCGCTATTGCAATCGGCTTACGCTAAATCTGATGTCTGAGAAGCAACTCTGACAATTAAGAGACATTTGTTAATGAAGAAGATTAAAGGGTGATATTAAAGATTTAGAAAGAAGAAAGAGAACGAGCATTCAGACGTTTCTGAGAGCCGACTGAGGAACGAGTGCACTGTCTTTGCGAGACATATTAGATATATACGTTCCACTGAATACGCAGTTTATAAAGACAAAATGAGAATGACCTACGAGAGACGGAGGGCTGAAAACGAGAACAGGCTAAGACATGTTCGACATCAATGCTTCAGAAAAAAAAAAAAGAGCGATTTCCATTTTAATGTGTCGATGGTCGTGTCCTGAGGAAGACTGGAAGACCTACCACGGGCTATCATTCAGGAACAATCTCCTGCGCTGCTACGCCATGTAAATCATTGCACAGGGCTTAAGGATATCTGCAAATAAAGGCTATCAAAAGAGATTGATAACAGCTAATGTAGCCCTCGGGAATCAAAAGACAAGTCATATGCTATATTTCCTGGCCTGAGGGCCGGGCTATTATTGTACACCCATGCTGCGTATGGAAAAGGCTCAATGCAATTCAACATCCACTTCATTCTCAGTGCCATGTGTTGGTCCAGGCTGTCATAATTGATGTACATTTTATATAAATGCCTTTGGACTACGGTAAAGTGGGGGATGTGTCTTGGGTTTCAAAAGCAGTATTTTTCAGCACTAAAGTCACACAGAGCCGGATTGCATGCGTGCCCACTGATGCCACACATCCTCTTGAAATGGATAGCAGACATGCCCACATAATTAAACGTATCAGATAAGCTGGGCTATTATGGTAATTAGGAGATGTTATTACTGTGGATGTTGATATGAGATTTGCCTTTAGGCCTGAGTTACCCCTCTCACCCCCTCCCCCCAACCCCACCCATGCCCCCCAAATGTGATACACAGACCCGCCCTTTGACCCACTTACAGACACTCACAAACTGACAGCACATTCATTCACATTCACTATTGATTGACTGTATATGTTAAAACGTGTGAAAGTTTTCAATGTTAAAATATATTTTCTCATATCCAAGTTTGTTTAATACACAGTAGCCAAAAGATTGAGTTTGGAAGCACATTTTTGCCTCAGATTAAGAGAAACAAAAAGGTAATTGTTGGTCATTATTAAATCACATCTCCCAAATGTGAATTTTTAATCTTATCATATGAATGTGTTTCCATGATTTCAACTTTATAACTTGCCATTAGTGTTGTTATTGTTAACTTAAACTAAAGAAATAAAACTGAAATAAAATAGAAATATTAGTATCACGGCTGGCTAAGGATGAAGATGTGGTGAGCCGAAGTGGATCTAAAATAGCAGCATAACTTTATTTAACAAAACAAAAGAGTGAATCCAAAAATTCCAAAGAGTACGCAATGCAACAGTGTGCACAATACACAAACAACACCAGACAATGAAGGAAATAAACTGAAGGCATTATTTACACAGGAACTAAATGAGGAACAGGTGTGAGTAATCAATGAAACTATGAGTAAATATGACAACAGAACAAAAACACAAAGGAAACTCAGGAAATGACAAATATCAAATATAAAATCTATGAAAATGAAACGGGATCAACAGACACAACAGAGCGTGACAATTAGATGAATTTGAAAAATTTTGAAATGTTGCAACTACTGAGAAAAATAAGTTTAAAATGGCTGAAACTAAAACAAATAAAAATAAATGAAAGCTAAATAGGAATGTTAAAAATAACAAAACCACCAAAAAAAATCACTAATTTTTACAATTAAAACTGAAAATATAAAAAATAATAATTACTCAAAATATTAATGAATACTATAATAGTGCATTCAGTAAATAATACTGATTTGCCATTGTGACTATATATCACAATTGCAGCTTCTTATTTATTATTTTAAACTTTCTCAAAATTATCTTTTTTTTTTTTTTTTTTACTTTTAGGCAGAAACAGGCTTCCACATGGGAGAGACTACTTGTTGGTTAACCAATGAATGATGGGAAGAGTATTTTCAAATTTTGTTTGGTGCCACAAGTGACACGTGCAGCTTTAAAAACATTTATTAAAATGCAAAACGTTTACTGTTTTTAGCTTTGTGAATTAATGACTAGGATGCTGTCGTTTTATTTGATGCATTGATCAACACAAGTTATAGGGCTGAAAGCTACTTTATTTTACATTTGCCAAAGTTTTTACACCCCCCCACACCCCTCACCGAACTATAACAAATCAGTCCATATGTTAGTTAGCGGCGTTTGCTATGGCACCATCTCCCCTGCATTCTATAAATACACTGTACTATCTGTGTGCCAGCGTCCCTCCCCTTGTCGCTCGAAAAGGAAGTGCTGTTCTGTCCACCAAGCCTTGCACTGTGTGCCACTTTGCCTTTCCCTGTGAGTCCTGGCTGCTCTCCCGCCTCACCCACTGTGCCCTTCAAAATGCCAACCCTCTCTCACACCTGCATCGCTGTCACACTGGCACTCGTCAGTCCTTGCAGTCGCCCAGAAGCGCCATGCCCAATAAAACTGAGAGGTACGTGATCCACTGTGATTTTTGAACTATGAATTAAATATTAATTCATAATAATATACATTTTAAAATAATTTGTTTAACATGATATATATATTTTCAGATGTTTCAGAAACTGCTGATATACTGGCATTTTCACGCACAACTATCTCAAGAGTTTACGAAAAAGAGAAAATGTCCAGTCAGGGCTCGCCAAAATTGGACAATAGAAGATGGGTAAAGTCTCGATTTCTGAAGCAACATTCAGATGGTTGGGTCAGAATTAAACAACATGATAGCATGGATCCATCTTGCCTTGTATCAACGGTTCAGGCTGCTGCTGCAGGTGGTGTAATGGTGTGGATATTTTCTTTTCACACTTTGAGCCCCTTAGTACCAATTGAGCATTGTTTAAGTCTAACTGAGTATTATAGCTGACCATGTCCATCCCTTTATGACCACTGTGTGCCCATATTCTGATGGCTACTTCCAGCAGGATAACACACCATGTCACAGAGCTCAAATCATCTCATCTCACTATACTCAACCAGCCTCCATAGTCACCAGATCTCAATAAAATAGAGCACCTTTGGGATGTGATGGAACGGGAGATTCGCATCATGAATGTGCAGCTGACAAATCTGCAGCAACTGCGTGGTGCTATCATGTCAATATGGACCAAAATCTCAGAGGAATGATTCTAGCACCTTGTTGAATCTAAGCCATGAAGAATTAAGGCAGTTTTGAAGGCAAAAAAGGGTCCTAGCAAGATGTACGTAATAAAGGTCTACCTATAGTTTAATTATAATATATAATTTTAATCATTTGATTGATTTATTTATTTTTATTTTTTAATTTATCAAACTGATTTTATCCAAAAAAAAAAAAAAAAAGTTTTGGAAAAAATCATTACATTTTAACCAAATATTACACACTTGTTTTTCATTGTTCGCAATTATAGGACCAAGAATGTGTATTTAAAAGTAAACATCATCATTTTAATTTCATGCTGACTTTGAAAATTGTCATGGCATAAAACAGACAAACACCACAACTCCATATCCAAAGAGCTTTAAAGTCGTCTATGAATGATTCGCTGAAACAAACATCCAGGTAAAACCTATAAAACTGTTATGTTGAATGGCAAGTGGTAAATGCATGTGACATTGGAAGACTATAAGCTCCTTATTGTTAATTCCAGCCTGGGCTCGTATTGTTCATTATCATTATTCGACCAGCTGAGAAAAATGGCAAAGAGTAAAAACAGAGGGCTGATAGCGGGAGAGGGTAGAAATAAATAAATACATAACCAACAGGAGACGTAAAGATATCGTATGGGTAGCAAAAAGCGAGAGACAAAGCATGAATGAAAATTGATTTCTGAGTTTTGTTTGTTTCAATAAAGGCAGCATTACCTCAAAGCTCCGTCTTCAGAAAGACTTCTCAGAACAAAATGTGCTATTAAGACAATAATAGGATTATTATTCCTGTTTGTTTGTTATGGTGGATCAACTAAATCAGGGTTAAAAGAGAGGAGATTAACTCGGCCTTGTTATCGTCGCTTCATGAAATTAGCACCAGACGTAAGACTCATCTGCATATTCATTTATTGTTGTGAGAATCTATCCCTTTAATTAGACATTGAGACGAGATAGGCACTTGTTTTCGATAAACACACAGTGAAAAGCACGTATCCGAGCCTTGACTACTAGCAGACTTTTTTTCATATTCTCTAATTGCATTAAAAAGTGTTTACACCACCTATATGAAATGGCAAGAGAAAGAAGTGGGAGGTGATTTCTTTTTAAGTTGCATCAAAGTTGAAAAGCAGACGGCATGTAGCGGAATGTGAGCCAGACGCGCGAGTGTGTGTGTGTGTCTGTGCACGCATATGCTCATGCAAAACTACTAAGGTACTGTGCCTATATTTGTGTTTACACGCCATTGAATGTAGCTACCTGCGTGCATTTCTGCGAAGTTTGCTCTAAACGAGCAATTAAACAGTCAAATGAAATTGTCATTTGATTTTAATTACCGTGTACAAATTGAGACAGCCCTTGAAGTCAGCTGTGTTTCTTTCCATTTCTGATGATATGTTGTTCAATGTGAGAGGATAATAAGACAGGCTGTTAATTAAAATCCCTCGTTATTGTCAGACGGAGTGACTAAACATTGTCTATACCTTCTCTGAGTAAAGCTGTTGACACACAATATCACGCAGACTAAATGCATTAAATCACACCTGCGGTAATTAGAAGCACTCCACTCATTCACAGCTTAATACATCTGACCTGAGATCAGATTCCTGCTTCTCAAACGCTAATCAGGGCAATACAGGTCACACTGTTTACAAAACACATGTTGATAAGCATTAACCAAAACAAAAGGGATTCAAATAGAAGATATTGAAACATCTGTTTCAGGCTGTCCGGTAAGCCAGATGTGAATTGAATATAAATAGTCGATACAAAAACCATAGAATCACATTGAAATCGTGCACCTAACTATTTAGGAGTAAATAAGGTACAAACATTTCTCTTTGAGGGCACTGCCCCAGTTGTACTCTTAAGATACAATTTTTGCACTTTTTTTCCCTGAGAATGTACCTTAAAATCTTAAAGGGTTAGTTCACCCAAAATAAAAAATTAAGTTAATATTTGCTCAGCCTGGTGTTGTTCTAATGTCAAATGCCCTTCTATCTTTTATGAACCACAAAATGAAAAAAATGTAAAAATGTCCCACTCGCGCTCATCCATATCACGGCAGCAAATAATGATCAGCATTTTTTTTTTTTAAAAGATGCAAATGCGTCTAAGAATGATCCCATGCGACACGTGCCATACATCCCAAGTTTTCGGGGGGTATAAGATAGGGTTTGGTGAAAAACAAACCAAAATTTTATGTATTATTTAATGGAATTCTTGTGCATGTACATTCGTTAAACTCTATAGACCTTATGTAGCCCCGCCCCTTTTCAGCGCCGCGCTCGTTGTCTTTTGACTTCCGGTCTGTATCTTGACAGCGATCTTGCGTATTTATGAATGAACGGCTCGTTTTAAAATATTCCCGGTCTACTGACATTTGTTAAGACATCTGCTTTAAACATTACAGTCCTCATGATAACTTTCGTTAACTTTACATTAAGTAAATCCACTTCAAGAGCTAATTACTCCTGGACAGTAATGCCATAGACATATACAGAGCGACCGCAAAAACGGAAGTTAAAAGACAATATTCTAAAGATGGCTGCATTCTCTGGTGCATAAGCTCTATTAGCACCTCAGTTCACTTCAACTTGCCCAGAAAAAGCACACAAGTTCTGAGAAATCAAGATTAACAAAAACATAAATCCCCAAAAAGTATGCACTTCCTTCACTGAGTCCAATATCACCAGAGCAGAACTCTGTTTGTCTGATGACAGTCAGAATGACAGATGTGAATGCGATAACTTCTTGTTAAGCCGAATGCAACGGATATATTCAAGAATAATCTTGATTTCTCACAACTTGTGTGGTTTTTCTGGGCTAGCTGGAGTGAACTGCAGCACTAATAGATTCTCACGAATGCACGTGTTGAGCAGCTGTGCAGAGAAGACCAACGACCAAGTCAAGAATTTTGCTAAATAACTCAATATATATAAGTTCACAATACTCATATGTATTTATTTTTAAACTTAAATGGTTTGCCGCAATCAGTTTCCTCAATCGGTTTGAGTTGAGTTAACTTGTTGGGTTTTACAGTGCATATTCTTATTCTTATTTTATGGCCCATAAAAGAAAGAAAGGCATCCGACATTAGAACAATACCAGGGTGAGTGAATGATGACTTCATTTTCTGAACTATCCCTTCAATAAATCGGCAACACTTTACAATAAGGTCTCATTTGTTAATATTAGTTAAAGTATTTACCAACATGAACTAACAATGAGCAATACATTTGTTACAGTATTTATTAATCTCTGTTAATGTTAGTTAATAAAAATCCAGCTGTTCATTGTTTGTTCATCAGGGTTTCCACGGGTCCTTGAAAATCCTTGAAAGTTTGTGAATCTGAAAAATAAATGTCAAGGCCCTGGAAAGTTTTTGAAAATAAACACGCATAGATATAGGCCCTTGAAAGTGCTTGAATTTATTTTGTGATCCATATTCCCTCCGGTTCGCTAATGTTATTTCGCCAACACTTCGTGGCCTATGCATACTAGCTTGCTTTATTTACGTTAGTTACGCGTATTTACGCATTACGTTAAGTGTTTCCCGCGTGAGGTACTTTGTGTTGTATGTTGCCATGATGTTCACGCGTGCAAAACAATGTATCTTACAAGGTAACACGATGTAACCTTGCTCTCACTTGAAATGTGTCCCCACATTAAGTCCTTGAATTGGGTATTGGACCTGGAAAGTCCTTGAAAGGTCCTTGAATTTAAAGTTAACCAAGGTGTGGGAACCCTGGTTCATGTTAGTTCACAGTTTGTTAAGTAATGTACAACATTTGTATATAGATGTTGAAATTTAGCATTAACTAAGATTAATAAATGCTGTAGAAGTATTGTTCATTGTTCTTGTTAACTAAAGTAGTTAACTAATGTTAACAAATGAAACCTTATTGTAAAGTGTTATCAATAAAATCAATATGGGATCTCCTTTAAAGCCGCTATCACACTTTGCGTTCTGTTTACTTCCATTAAAGAAGTAGTTCACCCAAAAATGACAAAATCCCATCATTTTTTTTCTGGAGAACACAAAAGATATTTAGCAAAATGTCTCAGTGTTTTTATATCCTTTCAATAAAAGCCATTGCAGTCCAAACAACAACATCTTTTGTGTTCCAAAAATTTTAAAAAGTCACGTTTGAACTGCGAGTAAATGATGACAAACATGGAAGTTTGGTGAACTCTGACTGGCTAATTCATACAACACAAAGAGACTGTATGTGAGCAATATAGGATCTCAACACCACAGACTGACCTCTTAAAACTTAAAAGCTGTTGGAGAGAGTGGTTATGTGTATTAGCTGCTGGCTCAAAGGGACCTGAGAAAGATTCTGGACCTCTGCAAGTCATGTCCCAATCTCCTTCTCACATCTCTCTTGTCTGCCTTCCTGTTTCTCCACATGTTTCTGTAAGAAAACAAATGAAACAGAAAAAAAGAAGGAAAGAAAATGAAAACCTATACAGTTTGCAGGTATAGAGGTATACATCACGATCCTGGTTTTGTGTCTTGTGAGGACTTTTATGTTGAGATGTATTCTTAGTTCCCATTGTTTCCGTGCTTCCTTCCTGTGTTTGGTTCCTGTTCCCCTTGTTGTCTTGCCTGCCTTGTTGTCACCATAGTTACCCTCATTAGTTCTCATGACTTCTAATCACTGACACTTGTCCCTCATCAGCCCCTTGTTAACCTGTCTATTTAATCCTCAGTTGTTGTTTGTCGGCCGTTGATCCTGTATGTGTGTTCCTATTGTTGCTCTCCTGCCTTCTCAGACTTACTCTGCATTTGTGTTTCTCTAATAAACTTGTGCTTGCATCTGGATTCTCGCTCTCTGCCTCATCCCTGCTCACACGTTACAACAGTGTATGTGAAAATCAGTTTGAAATCACAGTATTCATCAAGCATTAGTTGAAAAATGACCTGAATGACCTACTGCATTCACTAAGGCGTGCAACCGATGGCCACTTTACTAGAGGCAATGGATATTAATGAAAAATAATAAAATGGCATAAAACTGAGACAAACTGTTCTTTTCAAGTCTAAATGTACTTTTACATCTCAACTTTAACATCTCAAGTAAATAATTTTTGAGTCAAAGGATCAAATGCATTAAATACAGGATTCATACTACACACTTGCATACCTAAAGGCGGCAGATGCTTTCATCCAAAGTGACAAAATGACAAAAAGATTCCAAAAGATTCTAAAGAACACACTTCATTAAGACTAACGAGGCAAATCCTTATTTGAAAAAAGGGCAATAACACACTCTCAGACACTGCTACTGAGGAAGAACTGTTCCGTCATGTTGTGGTTAATTTTCGACTGGCAGTGATGGCTAACTGTGGCACCTATAGTATACCGCAGGCGCAGGGAACTTGTCCCAAATAACATGGAATACATTATGCACTTTTCCTATGCACTATTTACTCAACCGTTCAGTATACGCATTTTAGATGGTTATTTTGACATACAGCATGTCTACACAAAAAAAAAATATATATATATATATATTTATTTATTTTTTAATCCTCAGTATTGTCTTGTTATCCAGTAAAAATATCTAATCATTCTTAAATCAAGATACAATTATAGTTGAGATGCAAAATTACATAAGATAACAAGTCTTGTTTTCTGACTTTATGCTTAAAACAAGAAAAGAAACTTGTTTTCCCTTTAAGCTTTTTTTTATTCTTCCATTGACACATTTTTAAGCATGAAATGTTAATGTTTTAAGCATAAAATCACTTCATTTTGATCAGTTTTTTCAGAAAAAATAAAGTTTTTTCTTCTTCTTCTCAAGTAAACGTACCTTGATTTAAGAATGTTTAGAAATGTGTACTGAAAAAAAAAACAAAAAAACAAGACAAAAGTACTGAGAAAGAACATACATTTTTGTAGTGTAATAGCCCTTGCCCCTAAAGAAAGCTGCACGTGTCAAATGCATGAAGTGTCCAACATTCCACACTTTGTTTTTAATCGGTAAAACATAGTAAGTGCATCATCCAGATATCTCAAGTGCACTTCTTCTTGTTGGACTTTTCAGCATGATCACACTTCTCTCAATATTTATATTATAAAATGGCATAGATTAGTGCATAAGTATGCGAATTGGGACGCACCTTTTGATTACCAAAAGCAAACTGTAAGAGCACTTTGTTAGCAATATTCTCATTGCATATTCTAATAATTTATCTTCTGAGCACGAGACGCCGGAGAGGTGTGCGTCTACACCAAACGATTCAAATTTAGCCCTAAAAACTATTTATAAAATGAAGAGTCCTCTTAGCAAGCCTCTAGTGTGTGCAGCACTACATTAGATTTGGCTTGTTTCATTCCCACTGCTTTACTGCCGGTCTCTCTGTAATGTAATGACCACTTTAGGCTCATTTTGGGATAGGGCTCTGTTCACATGGCTGCACAGAACGAGCTGGTGCAGCATCCCCCCTTCCCTTCCACCTGCTCTCCAGAGAGAAAAATCACACGCCGACAATCTCACACAACACTCGGCAGACAGAGCGCTGGAACATCAGAAGACGGACAAGATGCCACGCTGTACGTCTTTCTCCCTCTCTATCTCTCTCTCTTTCTCGTTGCATGCTGTGCCCTGGTGCCGTTGAATGTCTGTCCATCACACAGATCAAAAAGCTGCTCCCCTGCCCCGCAGCTTCATGGGCAGACTGTTCAAATTAACCCTGTCACTGCTGGGGTTAACAACACAGGAATCTTCTCCCACCTTGGTTAAAATTCATGACACAAACTCATAGGCGGAATATTTCCAGCACTTTGGCTAATGCTAATTACCAGCAATAGCAACTTGCTAACATGTTTAAGCAACAACGGAGTAACAGGACAACCTTTGTAACTCATCTACAGTCATGACATGAGGTCCACATAAGACATCATTTTCTGATTTTACTAAGCCCTTGGTACAGCCAGCTGTGGTAAATTTGGATTGTAAATCTTGATGGTTTGAATGATGCTTTGAATGATTTATAGACAGATCGGGATACCAATGAGGGCGAGGTCATGTGATCATCACCTGGTCTGAGTTCTCCTGCAGCATCTTTGCTCTGCATAAGAAGACAATTATGATTAGAGAGAGTTCAAATGCAGCTGCCTTGCCTAGCTAAAAAAAAGACTTACAGAAACCGGATGCAGACAGGTTTCTGAGGCACATAACATCAATGTCTAATGAACTACATACACTTTAAGTGAATTTTAGACAAAACCAAGCAAATGTTTAATGACTCAATGTTTCTTTTCTGCAAAAATACTAAACTTGATCAGTCAGTAAGATTTTTTTTTAATTAACTTATTCAGCAATTGATCAAAACTGACACGTTAAACTAAAAAGTGACAGTAATTTTTATAAAATGTATTAATATACAGTATAACTAATCAATTAATATATGTACATACATTATTTTATTATTCATATGCTGCTCCTTTGAATTTTCAATCCATCAAAGAATTCTGAGAAAAAAATGGATCACGCTTTCTACAAAAATATTAAGCAACATGAATGTTTCTTGAGCTGCAAAACAACATATTAGAATGATTCCTGGAGGATCGTGTGACACTGAAGACTTTGCCTTCACATGAATAAATTACATTCTAAAATACATTAAAACAGAAACAGCTCTTTTAAATGAAAACATTTCACAATATTACTGTTTTACTGTATTTTTTATCAAATAAATGCAGCCCTGGTGAGCATGAGAGACTTCCTTCAAAGACTTTTAAAGTCTTACCGACCCCAAACTTTTGAATATAAAATATTAATAAAATAGTTTTTAAATTATAACATTTCACAATATTGCCATTTCTCCAACTTAACCACTGAATTATCCTCTAAACATGATATTAATTAAGTGTGGCAATTTCATGTACCATACTTTTTATGAATTTATTGCTATTTGTTTCTGTGTGGGAGAGTTTTGCAGTTTACTTGAGAGAGTTTTACGGTTCTTTGAGGGGCAAAATTAAAAATGTGCTACACACATTTAAAATACATTGCAAAACTTGCTCAAACAGAAACACGTGTAGCATACAATTCAGAAATTCATTGACATCTGTAGGAACAAAACACTCCTCTAAACTCCCTGCGCCTCGGTACGTCTGTAACACTCACTCTGGGTGGCACATGGCTCTTCTGACATGTTTGATTTGCTGCCTTCCAACACAGCAGTGTGTGTATAAATAACAAAAGTGACTCTCCCGGCAGTGCTGTATGGGGAGGAAGGTGAGGATTGCCAGTCCTCGGCTCATCTCCCAACTGTCTCACCACTGGCAGCTCTGATCACAGAGTGATGACAGCCTATGATTGTCAAAATACGTGTCACTGACTGGCAGCCCCAGCTTTGGCATGTGCTGAAGCTCAATTTTCCCTTTCTTTTTTTATTTTGTCATCTCCCTTTCTGCTTTCTCCACAATCCATGGGTTTGGTTAACACCAGCCGGATGTGGAAGAAGAAACATACGCAGGTGGGAATTAACTCAGTGTGTGTGTGGAAGAAGTCGCACTCAGTGTCACATGTTCTGGTTGGTGTGTGTGTGTGTGTGTGTACGTGTGTGAGGTGACAGGGAACAGCATAGGGACGTGTCAGCCCCGGAGTAGAGACCGTGGTGTCTGAGACAGCTTTCAGATAGAGCTAGATCTACCTCTCCAAACTCCAGAGAGCGACGAGAGTGCATGATTGACAACTTGCCTTGTGGTTGTTGTTTTTCAAAGAGTGTCAATAGAAACAGTAGCAGACCACAAAGAGGTGCTATGAAAGAGGCCTCAAAAATGAACATTCTGCCATCATTTAAGGCCCGGTCACACCAAGGACGATAATTAATAACTATATTAGCAACCACGCCAATGCACGATAAGCACGTGCTGCAGTTCTGTAATGAGCTGCTTTAAAGGCCCACTGAAGTGCCTTGGAACGCACAGTTTGTATGATGCGTTGACGTAATTTCCACGGAAACAGGAACATATTGAATGGCTCCTCCCCCTTTTCAACTAGCCAATAGCGTTTAGTTTACCTCACAGACTGCAAGTCGTACCGGACACTAGTGATGTATGTCTCGAGACCACTTTTACGTGGTCTCGGTCTTGTCACGGCCTTGACGGTCTTTGGTCTCGGTCTTGTCTAGGTCTCGCTGTCTCAGACCGACATAGTGGTCGGGGGATTTAGCAACACAATACTACAATATCCACGACGACACAACGTTCGATAATGCAACATTATTATCCGCAACGGAACGGATTGAAGCGCGCGTCCGAGTGAAGACAGTGTGGCGTGTGCGCGAGCCACATGAGAAAACACTGTATCCGCGCCACGGATCGCAGCGGCAACGAGCACTTTGATCACTTGATTTAAAAAACACATATCAGTGACATGATGGGTTTTAACTTTATTCAGGAGATTTTGGGAAACTGCACAACTGACAGATGACTATGAGCGCACCGCCAACAGTGTGTGCGTGTGTGTGTAACCATAGCGACAAAACGACCAACTTTCGGATCCTGCACTTAAGCCTATAATTTCGTTTTTAAAATTTTTATTATGTAGGCCTATTTAAAAGTTGCAGAATGAATTCATTTAGAGACTCCGAAATCGGCAGAGATAGGCAGGCATTTGCTTGGATGCATTTGTGTCTTTGATATCTGTGTGTGTGTGTGTGTGTGTGTCTGTGTCTCTGTGTGTGTTGTTTGATTACAGTATTGTATTTAAGATGGTGTTAGACTAAATAAATGGTCTTTTAAATATCATCTGCATATCTCTGTTGTGTTGACTAAACATTAGGCCTAATCCAAGTTTATAATTGTTTATCTTTAATTTGAAGTTTTGATTTCATCTACACATTAAGTATAATTTCAATTGGTTACATATTTCTCATTCTTTAGACAGTTGTTGGAGGAGCAAGATGGTGTTGGAGGTGTTTGATGTTTTGTCAGGTGAACCAGTCAGTACCAGTCATGTCAGTCCTCAACAGTACACAAAAGTTAAGGGAGTCTCAATCCTCTAATAGTGCAGTAACAGCCGTCATGCAATTGCTACACATAGTTGATCTCACCCAGTCTGCAAAAACATTTACAGTGAGCTCACAGTCACACACATGACATGGTCTGTCTCTGTATTGTTCTGCCTGTGTAGTTGAAGTAATACCGTCTAATAGGTATTGAATGTAAACTGCGGCTGAACCCTAGTATGCTGCTGTTCTTGAATTCATACAAGTTATAGCTTAGCTTCAACACTAGTCTGTTTTTTTTTCCCTCCGGTCTCGACTTGGTCTTGGTCTTGGTCTTGTCTTGGTCTCGATACCCTCTGGTCTTGGTAGTGTCTTGGTCTCGATTTAGGCGGTCTTGACTACAAGTCTACCGGACACCATGGAAGCGAATCCAAGCGCTGATGATACGTTGGATTTAACAGTAGAGGTGTGAATAAATTCTAGCCATTTCATTCTTAACCAACATACAGTTGGAAAACGGATTAAAACTCGAGCGTTTGAGCAACCAAACGCACATCTCCAACCCATATTGCTCTGTGACGTGTCAACGGTCGCTTTGGTCAGGTGGTAATTATAGCATAGGGAGCGGGACGCTTTAGATTCTAGAGAGCATTTGATTGGACAGAAGATGTGATGGGAAGCTGAAGTCTGCGGTGATGTCATAAAAATACGTGATCCATTTTAGCGGAAGTGAGAGGCATTCATCGTCTTGAAAAATAATCACTTTAAAAGCAATTCCAACGATACCTTTCCTCTGTACCATTGTCATTATAGTTGTGGTGTGGACTCAATTTAGAATGTTTATCTATATCTGATCTCTATCGTTACAGTTATTGTCCTTTTTGAAAAATGAACATGGACTGAAGGTTTCAAAAATCTCCAAAAAGTTCACAAAAACACCATCCGCTTGCTAAGCCGTGACGTATCTAAAACTGCTTTCAAGTAAGAATACTATTTCAACAGCCAGTTTTGAGGACTATTCATTAATAGCTAAGCTTTTAAAAACTCATGGTGTACACCACAAAGTCTGCGCTCATGGTGTCACAATAACTGTGAAACACTGTCTGGCCAACTAAGATTTCACAATGGAGATAAGGGTTAGAATAGAATAAATAGCACCGTCAGTATGACTCATGCGATCGATATAAAAGTGATCAATATGACTCATGTATTGTATTCAAACCAAGTCTTCTGAAGCCATACAGTTGCTTTGTTTGATGAAATTTATTATAACCTGAAAATCTTGACATCCACACTGACTCTCAAATGAGTCTTTCCAATAAATCAGTTGACTGAGTTCACAAAAAACTGTCTGAATGATTTGTTAATGAATCGAGTACAACTCACTGACTCAAAGATTTACAGACTTACTGTAACTTTGACTTTAAATTTGATTCACACACAAAACTATGATTTGGCTTGATGCAATTAGATAAAAATAGCACGTTTGGGGTTCCACAGAAAGTCATGCAGGTTTGGAACGACATGAGGGGGAATAAATGATGACAGAATTATCATATTTGGGTGAATTGTTCCTTTAAAGATGACATACTAGCTAACTCTGCTGATGTGCCTGAATAATTATTTATATGCATTTCTCCTCATTTTTCTACACACAGTAAGCTTCAACAATTATTATTTTGAGTTACAATGAATTAGGAATCGTTATGTGCTTCACAGTAGGTGCAAACCCTCAGGAGACCACATGCTGAAAAAAATCAAAGATAAGACACGTCTTGTAATCGGCCGCCATAGCGTGTTGCAGCTGATACGTCTGTCCCATGAGAATCTCGCGAGGGAGATACATTTGATAGGTTGCGTGATAAAAAAACAAACCAAAACAACGCTACTTCCCAAGGTTTGTGTCAAGTCCCACTGACTCGTGTTGCTTGGCAAGGCATGCTTTTAGCGGAGATGATTAGGAAGTTTGAAGTGACAGCCACCCGATCTATCTGCTCTTCAACTTTCCTATTTATATAGCCATTCATATTCATGAAGGATGAAGCGCCAGTGCATTTAACGTTATTGCAAAGATGAACTTCACCCTGGCTGGCAGCTGACGGGGAGAGATTACTCTGGCCGACTGACAGTCAAGTGGCAGGCTAGCGTGCTAAATCAGAGTACGGACAGCGTCCATGAAAGCGAGGCTCATCTACAGACTTGTAAAAACGCCTCTTCACTTCACTTTGGGCATTAAGTGGATTGTTTGCCAGATAATACATCTCATACAGAAGTATACACCCGAGCAGGCCCGTTAAAGTAGCGGAGAGAGACGCGCAGGCCTGATACCCCTTTAATGGGCTTTGCTGCTTGCACGGTGTACTGCGGTAAAACTTGCGATGATGGTAATGTTCTTACGTGTGTTAAGCTTGAGTGTGTGTGAGAAATGTACTCTTCACAAGCAAGAAGGCAGTTAACCTTTAAACAGATGGATAATTCCAAACAGCACTGTAAAATTAATAGACTCTAAACATTGCCGCTCAAAGCAGCCAGCCATGTCATACAGAGCATTCATACATCATTCCAAGCAAGCATCTGTCTGTGACAGTTATGGGACGTGTGCTTTTGAGGAATAAAAATTGCTAACGGTGAAAATGTTTATGAATCTCAAGTACATGCCGGGCATACCTGAGTGTGAATAAGGCCATCGTGGCACTGAGCGATGCTCCGTTCATGAAGGCCTAATGGGGAGCGCCGGGAAGAACTCTCAAAGCACAGCACATGGGTGACTCTGTGGAGGGGGAAGAGGGCGATTCCTTAGCCAGAAATTAAAAAAGGTTCATATGCATACAAAAATACACTTATGTCACGTTGCATTAGATACACATATCAAAACAAGTGGCATCAGCAATCAAGGTTTGCAATTCACTAGAAAGAACCAGCTCATAAGCCTCTTTCGCTCAGGAATCAGACTTCATTGGTCGCTCAATGTTTGTGATTCACTAAAAATAACAGGTATGTGTCATGTATCGGACTTCGTTTATGCACTTCACGTTTTTGCTTCACAAAATTAGCCTACTGGCATATGGGAATATGACTTCACTGGTCAAAAGCTTATTTTTATGAACTGTTCTGAATTAACCCTCTAAAAGCACAGCGTTGCCCTAAGGCAACGGAAAGTTTTCTTAAGCCCCATGTTCAGTACGTGTTTCTTTAAAATGATTGCAACCAATTACAATGGTCAAAAAAGTGTCAAAGAACAGTCCAATAAGGTGTGGGAGTCACTATCAAGGACCATTTGAAAGCAGGACTTCCTCTTCTAAAACATGGTCACAGGAGCAGTTGGTGTAAGAAGAAGGTAAGATTATTTGCTTTAGTAATCTAATTTAAAATTACATGAAATGTACAGTACATAAAAATAGGTGTGAGTAAGAAGGTGTAGAGATGCCTTTTGTCAGGTTTAATAAAGTTTTTTTATTTATTATTGTGCATGTTCCTTGCCTCATTGTGCAATAAGGGGTACTTTCCAAGGATGTCTGCTGACAATGTGACAAACGTTATCACATATTATCACATGTAGTTAAATAAGATTTGTGATTTTGTTTTGCTCTCAAAGCATTATCTTATGATATGTGAATTAATCATTTTCTCTATGATTCTTTACCATTGTTGCGCAACTTTGCCTTAGAACAAAAATCTTTTTTTGGGTGAGGTCAAAAACATTTTTTTTAGCAATAAAATGTTCCCAAATGAACCAAGAAAAAATCATTTTTATCATGTACTATCAAAATGTGTGCAGTAGGGTTGAATGTGCTATAATTCTTTCAAATAAACGCCACTTGGTTTAATATTTACTGATGCTTCTTTGTGTTTTTAACGAGAGAAAATTCTCTCAGCCATGGTCCAAAATTTAGTGCCAATCCTTCCCTTAAAGCTGTTATCGCAGCAAAGAGAAATTAATTCCCATGATTTTAAAATGAAACGTTCAACAAGCACACACGGATGTAGTCTTCGATTGTCCACATTCTTTTGCCCATATAATGGAGTTCAAATTAATAGGATACTGAAAAACATAGCTGGCGACATTGAACATCCACGGAGGAGAATTATCTTAGGCACCATAAACCTTTATGACTATACCGAGCTGATGTGAGCTGCCTAAAGCATCACTTCTATCCCAGCTTGTCCAAGTAAATTCCACTCAGCACCACTAGCGTGACATTAGCCCATTCCCTGTGAAGCTAACTACCGTTTAACAGATGGACTCCATACACTGCGTCAAACACAACCCCGGGCCAATTTAGTAAGTTAAAGTAATCAATGAGCTCCGTTGGCCCAACATGCAGGATTTCCCCATCGGTTCGGCCTTGTCAACCCCACTGCGGTCAGAGCAGGACCCCCAGCTGCCCCAATAAGCCCCTCGGCCTGCCTAATCTTGTTATTACAGCTAAGATAAGGATTAACGCCTCTGCAGGGGAGGCAGCCGCCAATATGACCTCTGATATGCATAATGCATGGATGGACTGATGGATGAGGCCTGTGAAATACCTACAGAGCAGTACAGCTGCATATATTAGCACTGAGCTGGAAAACAGGAATAGTATCTTTGACCTTTGATCGATTGTGCATAGATGCAACTTGAAAGGTAATGTACTGTTCGTAAAAGCAGGACTCTGGTTTCTTGCGAAGACATGACTCAAGTACAATTGAGTTTGATTGTCGGTAATAGAATTATGGATCACTCATGATGGGTCCCAATCGTGCACCGGAGCGGTTGCTTTTCTGCCTCAATTCTCACTGAGCTTCCACCAGGCGGTCAAGGTTTTGTTGGTTAGCTTCGCTCTGTTAGCCCCTTCTGGTAGATATCGTAACTAAACCTCCCTTATGAAAAATACGTTTATTCAAATGTGCTATTATTAGTATACTTCATTTAAACTAAAAATAAGATGTTCATTTAAAGGAAACTCACAAGTATACTTGCAGTATAAAACAATACTTTTTGTACTTTGTACTATTGTACTTTTTTTTGTTTTAAATTCTTCACTATTTAGTTGGGAGAGAAAAACAGCCCAAGTAACTACAAACTTTCCACGGAACCCTGAGAACTCTCCTCCGGCCCTTGTTTGAAAAACCCTCATATCATTAATGTTTTTCCAGTGTCCCATTTATTTTCAGAGAGCTCATAACAGTGTGAAATAGACGTTTGTTTTTTGGAGAGCCTTTAATGCCATAACTCAGGATAGCTGCTAGAGAAGCACTTGGAACTGTGTGTATTTCTTGTGGTGGCATCAGCCAATCAGCACTGTCATGATGTCACTTTTTTAGCTCAGGTGACAACAACCTGGCAGCAGAACTGAGCAAAGATGGATGACTTCAAATCGCTTACCGAGCAAGCGATGTAAAGATGACTGGGAATGCTAATGGTTAGCTTTTTATTAACATGGCATCATAGGCTTTCATGGTTCCCGTTAACCCCAACTTTAGGATTTCTCATTTAGAGTGGCATTTAAAAAAGTAGCATATTTGAAAACAATGTCAGTTTATAAAAAATAAGGGAAGAAAGAAAAGAATCAGCTGTGGTTGACATTCGAAACTCTGACTTGTCAGATTGTGAACTATGTTCAAGCCGTGTTAGAAGAAGAAGCGCACAGGTTTTTTTCTAGAAGGAGAAGCAGAAATAAGGAAGACCACTACATCTCTCTGGATACATTTCTTCCCCTCTCTGTCTCTCCTTGCCTCCCCACACCCCCCCCACACCCCAGTGTCCCCTGTTCTCCGTGGACCACTGACAGCATGCCTGCACAGAAATGCGACGTTACCTTCAAATTATGCAGGAGCGACTCGTGCTCGTCCGTGGGTTGGCTGCACGCCGCTCGACATGTGTCAGAGCCGCCACGTCTCCGCTGAGCTAATGATGCTACACCGGACAGCCCACTGTCCTTCTGAGCGTGCATGTGTGTGAACCCAGACGTGACATCGTCAGTAGAGACCCTCCATCTGATTAAAACAAAACAAAACCAAACCAAACCAGAAAAAGCAGGTGGGGAAAAAAACACAGCACAGACGCGTGTCAGGTTAAGCTGGGGATGGGGTGGACATGCTCGTGTTGTTTGTAAAGGTGGGAAGGTGGATGGTGTGGAACACAGTTTTGAGTGTCTGACTTGCAAGGGTGGGGGACACACTGGACATCTTTTAAGGCAGGACATGTGTAAACTTTTCTGGATTTTGTCAAAAAAAAAGAAAAAAAAAAAGAAGAAGTCTGGACTGTATACAGGACTTTTTTTAAGTCACCATGAAATCAAAATGGACAATTCTTCTTATTTTTAAATGGAATATCGCAGTACTTAAAAATTATTTATCCGTGCACATCATTATTATTAATATTTTTTATTTTGTGTGCCTTCATAATCATAAGCCAGCACCTGCATTTTTGATCATTTTCACAAAACTCTCATGACCCCAGACTCTTTTGTTGTATGACTCTATGAACAAACAATACATCAAAAGAAAGAACAGAGAGCATCTGCTTTTAAACAAAACAAACAAAAATGCAGTAGTATTAAAATACTTGAATAGGTAAGTTTAAATAAAAAAAAATCTATATTTTGAACAAAAAGCTGAGAAAATCGTGTTTGTGTCAAAGGATACGTCTGGATCGAATTCAGATAATCAAAACCTAGATGGAGTAGAACGCTTTACAGTCCTATACGCTGATTTCACGCAGCCGCCATTTTGAAATCGAAAGTGAGGCTCCGGTGGGAAAAATCCAGGAAGTAAAGATAAACAACAATGCCTTTGGACTACCAACCTGAAACTGCTGCCGCGATTTACACTATTGGATGTTAATATCCAATATAGGATATGTATATAGTTCATTCCTGCTTCTTTTTTTACTTTCTGTATTTTATTATAAATATATATATATATAAATATATAAAAATATATTTTATTTATAAATTAATTTCACTGTATATAGTCTAAATTATGAAAGAAATATATGTACAGTTTTAGAATTGACACAACATCATTAAACACAACAATACGCCATCGCATTCAACACTCTCCTATGATTAAAGGCGACACTTCCGGTTTTCTTCCCACCAGAGCCTCGCTTTCGATTTCAAAATAACGGCTGCGTGAAATCAGCGTATACCTCTCCCTGGGTTTGACATTTCATTCGGTAACGTTGAATTTTGATGATCAGGCAAGCTTTCATGAGCGTAAGCCACAGTGCCATCACTTGATTCTGCTTCTTCTTCGCCTATGTTTTAAACCAGAAATGCTGTACTCTTTCAGAAGATGCGTAATAGCGCCTCCCTACGGTATAACAGGGAAAACATGGATTAGTGGAAAATTCCGTCAATGGCGGGAAAATTCCTTCAACGGCAGGACAGTCAAACAGGTCAAAGCCGGTGAGTCTGTTGCAACCTTAGTTATGTTTGAATATACAAGATATCTGTGCAATAGACTTCCACATATGATTTTGCTATATAAAATTCAAGAATAAGTTGTTAGAGATAACACAACATTTAAACATAGTTTTAAACCATGTAATATTGAGTTTATACATATAAAAACACAAACCAACACATTCTCACCTGTGAAAGGTTATCCAATTTCTTCAGGAATTAAAATCTGTGTGTGTGTGTGTGTGTGTGTGTGTGTGTGTGTGTGTGTGTGACGTTAGCCACTACCCACTAGCCACAGTTGGTTACAGTTTACAATTTTCACACATTCTGCTTTGTAGCTAACAGCTAAATTTGGACAATAGCCTAACTAACTAAAAGTAACCACTACTAACTTTAAATGTCAAAGCTTTTCCAGCAACAAGCTAATTTTTCTAACAATTCGCTTAGAAATGAGACGGAACTAGATGTCATCCTATATTCATGATTCATTTCATTCTAGTGAATTGGTTCGTTTAAACAATTCAATGCACCTAATAAACAAATATTTTTGATTTATTTTATTTTATTGTATTTAGTGTAAATTGATCTGTTTAAAGGGATAGTTCACTTTGAAATTAATTTTTGATATGTTTTAGCTTACCTCAAGGGCATCCAAGATGTAGGCGTCTTTGTTTCCGCAATAGTTTCAATTTAGATATTTTTAGGTCAAACTGTTCTTGTCTGTCAGTCATATAATGCAGGTCTATGGTCACTGGCTCAAAACACAAGCACAGAGTCCAAATTAAAACAATTCCCCATCGTCCAAATGAAACAATTCCCCATCATAAGTACACATTGATGGCCTAAGACACGAAACGAGCGGTTTGTGTGAGAAAACGAACAGTATTTATATCGTTGTTATCTCTTGAAAACAGCACACGTCTAAATGATCTGACGGCGCGGGCGGGTATCGTGTCTTAGGCCATCAATGTGTACTTATGATGGGGAATTGTTTCATTTGGACGATGGGGAATTGTTTTAATTTAGACTCTGTGCTTGTGTTTTGAGTCAGTGACCATCGACCTGCATTAGCCTATATGACTGACAGACAAGAACGGTTTGACCTAAAAATATCAAAATTGAAACTACTGCAGAAACAAAGACACCTACATCTTGGATGCCCTTGAGGTAAGCTAAAACATATCAAAAATTAATTTCAAAGTGAACTATCCCTTTAATGCTGTCACCCAAATCGAGTTAATTTAAAATGGCTGTTTAGAGAAAGACAAATAGACCACTACCATTTAAAAGTTTGGGGCCGGTAAGCAAAATACAGTAAAATTGTACAATTTAAATAAACTTTTTTCTATTTTTAATATATTTTAAAATGTAATTTTATCCTGTGATGGTAAAGCTGAATTTTCAGCCGCCATTACTCCTGTCTATTATGCTGATTTTGTGCAGTTGGAAAGTACCTTCGCACATTGAAACCGTAGAAGATATATTTGTTGTGCAGTTAATTTTACTAAATCAAAGGTGCAAACATGACAAGTCATTTCAGAAATAGTAGTACCCCTCTGTCATTTGTCTTTCATTTGTTGTTGATGAATACTGTGTAAAGTAAAGAGAAGAAACACTTTCTGTACCTGTACAGTGCAAAGATAAACAAATGCGTTCAGCCAGTCTAAAGCCTTTGAGAGGAAACTCAGCTGAATCTCAAAAAACAATCACAGAAATGCAACAACAAAGTCAGTTACTTTCTCTCAGCTGCTCGGGCCGTCAGGGAGTAAGAATACACATTTTTCACCAACGAATAATGGCACGGAAGCATATTTGTGCTCATTAATTCACACAGATCTTTCTCGTTCCCTGCCTTCTTTTTCTCACTCACTCGCTGACTTTTCCCTACATCAATTTAATCTGAAATTGCATACAAATCCCACCGCAACATTTGCAGAAGCTTGTGTCTCACAAAGCAGTCTAGCAAAGATTCAAAATTCAATCATTCACTGTTGAGTGAATGGCAAAAAATCACTTCCAGCTGCATATAGACATCTTAATAGTAGGTAATACATTTTCAAAACTTTTAAATATAAACTCTACAACAGAATGAAAACATTCTTCATGAGGGCTTTTCACATATGAGATAGTTAATCCTGGGTCATTCTAAACCCTGGGTAAACTGAATCCTGGGTTATCTTGCTGCACGTTTCACACTGCTCATAATTTACCCGGGGTTAACAATTAATCCTAGGTATTCATAAACTGACGTTTACCATGGTACATTCCTAAACCCTGGATTAACACTCTTATTTGCATGTGTGCCGTGCCACTGATTGGATGAACGCAGAATGAGACCTGTTTACGTAAAAGCTCTAGCATTGCACATCCTCGTATTGCTGACTGAACTATCGCGTTTATACTGAATGGATACTTCGGACTATAAATGTAATGAAACGGTCTCTTCTTCACTCAAATTGTGTGGTTTCTGTCAGCATTTGCCATTTTTCCTTTCAAACGCTGAATTTACTGTTTATATACTGTGTTAATGTGCTGTGTTTCTGTGACTGTCCAAAGCATGTGAATACGAGGTACGCTATTGGTAGTCCAAAGCTAAGCGTCTAGCTTTAACATTCTAACACTGCATCATTGCATACTGTACAAATTTGGGACCGCAATACGGGGTTAACACTGCAAAAGCGGGGCCAACATAACCCCAGGTAAAAAGCAGTGCTGACCCCGCTTCTAAATTACAAGTGTGAAATGTTCCTTTACCCGGGGTTAAAAGCGGTGTGTAAAGCCCAATAATCACTATGATGAATCCAATTTAAAGGTAGGGTAGGCAATTTCAGAGTGGCTAGTAGAGATGTGACGGTGATAATATTCTCCCACCGGTTAATCGACTTGTGACAACACCGGTATTACCGGTTTCATCGTGGGGGTGGGGGGTGTTAGAGTGATGTCATTTTTTTTTTTTTTTTTTTTTTTTTTACATGGCGTCAATTCATCATTCGTATTGAGTTTGATTGACATGCGATCTAACCAATCAAATTCCACCATTTTTGTGCGATAAAGCAGTCAGAAGAGTTATTGATTAACTTCGGTGGATTTGAACTTGGCTTTAACTGAGGCAATCTGTCACGACACATTAAAGAGCCAAAAAACGGTAGGCCTATTTTATATTTGTTTGACTGACCAAATTTGAAAGTTGAGACTTTGTTTCATATTATTACCTGCTCGGTCCTGTCTTTCAGCGCGTTGTCCGTGTCCTCTATTTTTCACTGCTTGAGATCATGTTGAGAACAATAACGCCCTATTTGAGGGTATAGGGCGTGATTTTGGATTCAACCACAGTGTTTGAATGGTGGGTTCGTTATTATTCTTGAAAAACGCATGTTATTATTTCAGCACTTCGCGAATGGACAGCGACTCTTAAGTATCACGAACGCGTTCTCGCGCATTCATGTTAAGTGTATTTTTGGGAAACGCGCGTGGAATTGCGGCGTGTGATGAGCGTAACCTTGCACATAGAGAACGCTCTTAAGATCAAAGATACATCGTTATCGGGAAACCCGGCCCTGGTCTCCGCACTAGCCTAACTGAAAACTATGAAAGCCGTGTGACCGGCCAACCGGTAAAAATAAAATAAAATAAAAAAAATACATTAAAGAAACTATTCCCTCTGATTTTGTTTCATTAATAAAGTTTGACTAATCGTAGCAGTCTCACATTCGTTTAGAGCTCGTGTGAATTGCACGTATAAAATGAAGTTAACGAACAACCTCGTTTCATCAGGAAACGCCACATGAATTTCACTGCGCTTTATGAAGAGTTTTTATTTTGCGTGAAGAAGCCGTTCGCCGGAGATGTGTTAAAAGATTAATTCATGCACACAAGAGAGTGTATTCATGATTATTAGGCTACCGGTATACTAATCCTCCTGGCGCGGGGTCTGAGTGAGTAATTTACCTTTGTTCTTTGATTAACATTAATGACACTCCATCTGACACCGTCCCATTTTCTCACAAATTTCTACATTCATTTATGATATTATTTAAATCATTTGCTCTTATGAGGACACTCGACAAAACGGACATTTTGGCATAATTTGTGTGTGTTATGTTTTGTTCAAGGCCGAAAAGAGAACTCGATACTGACGCGCGTCTTTGTGTGTGTGTGTGTGCGCGCGCGTGTGTGTGTGTAATAGGGAGGACTTACAGCGCGGTCTCTTGTTTTGTCGCGCTTGAATGGTTGAGCGTGATCATACAACGCTAGTCAACTGGTGACAGAAAATACGGATACTGCGTAATTGCTTTAAAAAAAAATTTTTTTGCGGTGCTGCGGTGGGCAAGTGATGAAACCGGTGTTGCGACTGAACACCGTGTAACACCGGTAACACCGACTATCGCGCCAAGCCTAGTGGCTAGCAATAATTTCGAAGTGGCTCCAAAGAAAGCCTCCTCCAACACACATGAACGCGTACAGCAGAGTCTGCAAAGTGTCACAAGACAAGAGACGGCGTTAAACTACTTCATGTCTCAAAATACATAACATTACAATAATAATGAACGTAAACAACTTACAGAGCTCTTACTTGTACCACCTGACTGCTGCAGATTTATTTCAGCATTGATACTGTTGACATAGAAATGCATAAATCAGAGTCTGAGGACGTGAACAGCTCCGGGTAGAACGTCACAGGTTGCCATCTTGTAATTGCGGTTAGGAAATGGTGTGAACGCAGCATAAGTTGGTTGTTTTGGTTCAGGAGGAACTGTAAAAGATGACTGCTGTTTGTTTACGGCAACACGCTGATGATGTGTGATGTCTGTGCAAGCAGGGTGCACGGAGGCATGGAAATACCTGTGTTAACAGGCAGGTAGGACATCATTTCATTGCATTTGGACCGAATGCAATGATTGGACTAACTTGTTTGGTCCTGAAACTTCCACAGAAGATATATGCACACATGTTAATATCTAGACCACTTATATTATTGATTGCTATCAGGATGTGTAGAGATTTTCAACCAGTATAACAGAAAGTGTTTAATAAAACAAATTGCCTACCCTACCTTTAAGGTCTTAATTATGGTATTTTCCCTATTATTTTTCAATATTCCCAATATGAGAGAAAAACATGACAAACTCCATTACATAGAATGGGTCATTAAACCACCCCTTTAAAATATTTTATAATGTCCTTTTCACAAGATGTAAAATAAATCTCTGATATCCCCAGAGTGTTTATGTGAAGTTTTAGCTCAAAATATCCCACAGATAATTTTTATATAGCATGTTAAAGTTGTCACTTTTTTGTGACTGTCCCTTAAATGCAAATGAGCTGCTGCTCCCGGCACAGAGGGCAGAGCTGCAACAACTTGTGTCCTTTTACCTGACACAGACATGCACTGAAAATTTCAAAAACCTTTAGCCTTTTATGTTCAAAACGGAGTCAGAAAGATGAAGAGACTCAAGAAGAGGTGACAACATGTAGACAACATTTCTGAATAGCTAGATGATGAATTTATGTAGCTTATGTGTAGTTATCTTCTAGTCATTGATTAGCATTCTGTTTTGATATTCTATAAATCGTGTTCTGGGGGCGGGGTTTATGTAAATGTTAGGGTTCGTGATGTCACTAGCCCGGGAGGAATGTCATGTAGTCCTTACCAGCCGTTTGTTGTAGTTCTTAAAAAACGATTTCTTTAAAAGAAAATATCTCCCTTAGCTTTGAACTTTGAGCGTTGTAACTTTGCAGATGTTGTTTATGCTCAAACAGCAACATTACACACTAACTAAAGTTAGAAAAGTGAAATAATAATCAACCACCCCTTTAATACAATTTTATATAAATAATTTCAATACAACTAAATACCATTTTCTAAGGTGGTGTCAATATTAACTGAAAATACTTACCTCTTACCTAAAACTATAACCAATAAAGTTCCCGTGACCTCGACGTCCGGATTAGCGGTAGCATAAGCCATCAGGCAAGTGTTATTTAAATAAACTCCTGATGTTCTTACAAACTTTCAAATGCCTCGTTTTATGAGTACAGAACCTATTTGTACTACTGTATAAGTTTGGTACCATTCCGGGCATTATTAGTGGGGTAATTTACGAGATACAACCGTGGATCCATTAGCGCCTGCATTAAGCCATTCGGCTGATATCTCTAAACAAGCTCTAACTTTAATAATGTTCGACCAAGGGGAAAAAAAGCTTCTGGGGGGGGGGTGTTTGGCTCAAGGTCATGGTGCAAAGGACCCTAGGTTGAAATTACTCCGAACCATCCCTTTAAATAAATATACTTTTTCAAAAATAAAGGTGTAGGAAAACAGAATTTGAACAGCATTTTCTTACTCTGAACATTGAGAAATAATTGAAAAACAAAAACACACATACAGTATAAGTATATGCATTTATCCTTTGTAAAAGTAATAAAAGTGATGAGGGGGACAAGGGCCACTTGACAAATGTGAAAAAAAGCTAAATTATTTTTTACTGTTTTTACGTAGAACTATGCAACCCAGACTATGGCTGTATTTACAATTCCGATGTTTTCCTCCCATCTGGCACAGATCGGATATGACCAGTGGTGTAAAGTATTGGAGTAAATGTAATTCATTACTGTACTTAAGTATCTTTTTGGCTACTTTATAGTTTTACTGAGTATCAAATATGTTGGCAACTTTTACTCTCTACTTGACTACATTTTTGAAGAAGTAAATGTACTTTTTACTCCAATACATTTGTGATGAGTAATGCAATTACACATTACATTTTGCATGGCACCTAACTTTTTCTGCAGCAGTTTGTTTCTGCTATAAAGAAGCAATATTGCCATCTAAGGGCATTGAAGGTTCTATATCTTGTGAGTTTTGCCTTTATTCACCCAAACTTGTCAACAAGGCTACTTTACATGAGTGCGAGTGCATTACCAGGTAGTTGCTGAACCGCAGGTGTTTGATTTAGGAGATGAAGTCATGACTGCAGCCGGTGATGAGGCCAAAACCAACAGTGCAAGTAGACTTTGACTAGTTCATTTTAACATTATTTTATGTATCCACTATTTTGATGAGACCTTTTTGAAGGATTTTGGTTTACTTATGGCCTTTTTGTGCACTTGAGCTTAACTGAGACTTGAGAGTTTGTAGACATTTAAGAGTCTGTTGTGTTGACCTTTATTTATAATTTAATATATTAATATTTAGGTGTTCAGTTTTATTTTGATTTTAGAAAATAAACTTGATTTCTCATATTACAAATCAATTGTTTCTTATTTGCACTGGCATGTCTTTTAGGTGTCCTAGGTCTTCCCCGGGGTCTCCTCCCGGTGGGACGCGCGTCCAGGAGGCATCCAGAACAGATGCTTGAGCCACCTCAGCTGACTCCTCTCGATGTGGAGGAGCAGCGGCTCTACTCTGAGCTCCTCCCGAGTGACCGAGCTTCTCACCCTATCTCTAAGGGATCGCCCAGCCACTCTGCAGAGAAAGCTCATTTCGGCCACCTGTATCTGGGATCTTGTCCTTTCGGTCATGACCCAAAGCTCATGACCATAGGTGAGAGTAGGAATGTAGATCGACCGGTAAATTTAGAGCTTCGCCTTGCAGCTCAGCTCTTTCTTCACCTTGCCAGACCGGTACATCGACCGCATTACTGCTGAAGCTGCACCGATCCGTCTGTCGATCTCCCGTTCCATCCTTCCCTCACTCGTGAATAAGACCCCAAGATACTTGAACTCCTCCACTTGAGGCAGGAACTCTCCACCAACCTGAAGCGAGCAAGCCACCCTTTTTTCGACTGAGGACCATGGCCTCGGACTTGGAGGTGCTGATTCTCATCCCAGCCGCTTCACACTCGGTTGCAAATCGTCCCAGTGCACGCTGAAGGTCCCGGTCTGATGAGGCCAACATGACAACATCATCCGCAAAAAGCAAAGACGAAATCGTGTGGTCCCCAAACCGGACACCCTCCGGCCCCTGACTGCACCTAGAACTTCTGTCCATAAAAATCATGAACAGAACCGTTGACAAAGGGCAAAATACTTAAGTACTGTTAAAATCAGATACCAAGAATTGGAATTGGTGACTTGTAACTTGTAAAGGAGTCATTTTTGCTGTAAGGTATCTGTACTTTTACTCAAGAATGGTTTTCAGGTACTCTTTACACCTCTGGATTTGACCCACGAACGTGTAAGCAGGAAAAAAAGCACATAGATTCCGATATTCTCAGATCTGTTTCAGCCCTCATTCACATGTGGAAATAAATCTGATATGAATCGGATACATGCATTTGTATCTGCCATGTAAGATCGGACAGATCGGATATTCCCCTGTCAATCTGAGTTGTACGTGATTGAAAAAGAGATAGTGGCAAATGACATCAACTCAGGTGGACACCGAACGCGATCACATGACTTTTTTAAACGGCCCAATGGAGGACGAAGTCTCAACCCAGTGTTGTGCTTACCTTTAAAGATGGTGCGGAAAGCTGGTCGGCGTCCATTGCAAATAGTGCCGTTTTTACTTCCTTTTCGGCCTAAGCTTGTCGGGTCAGTATGTCTACCTTTGTTTGTTTTGCTATGCGTATAGTGTAAATGCAGATATTGGATAGGGGTCACTTTTAAAAGAAGATGCAAGCTGGTCAACAAATAGGAATTGGGCATCAAGACCTGCAGTGTAAAAGAGGCCTTAATGAAATTATTATTCTTTTTTTTATCTAAATGTCTTTTCTCAGGTATCCAGTGTTTTATCTACAGTTTGCATGTGTAGAAAGTGTCTGAATAAGCTGAACTTATTCTTCTTCCCATCATGCCCAACTTGACGTATCCTGTGCGACATTGGACTTGACTCTCTTAACCTCTACATAAAGAAGCCAGAGAACTTGTTGGCGGGTTTCGGCTTGGATTGCGGTGCCACCTCCCACCGCTTTGCATTCGAATGCAATACAGCGACTGAGCGGATTGGGCTGAAATGTAGCTGGTCGTCTTTGCTCTGCGTGAGTGATGAGCAGTAGAATAGACAGGCTGTCACAGCACACCTGTAGGCCTGGCAGCCGAGTCCATCACCGGGCTGAGCCTTCACAGAGATTAAAAACACTGCATCCATTAGGCCCCGTGTCAGCCGTCATTATTCTATAAAGAAGCGATTTTGTCACATCTCCATTCTTCAGGCCGCTATCCACACGCAGATGAATAAGCAGGACGTTCCATCTCCAAACACGGCTCACTTTTGACAGGAACACAACCATTTGTGATGCCGTCTCCCCAACACTTCACACATCCGTCGGGAAGGAAGCATCAAATAAGTCTTAATGCAATGATCCCGCAGTCCATCACCTGATGGGACTCAAAGTTTTCCAGCCATATTTATTCTCGGAAATGTACGTTTTGTCCTAGAGCTGCCAATCAAACGGCTCACAATTTATTCTGCCATGTGCATTTATCTGACAGCCCTTTGTTTTCTACAGCGTTCAACTGTGATTCAATTTTACACCATTCTGCCTTGTAGTTTGACAGCTGTCGTTTGACAGGAACACAGGCCTCATTGCGGACAGCTTAAGAATAACAAATTCAGTCTGGAAATAGTCAGCGCACAGGGTGTCAAATGAGTTTTTAAAGGCTTAAAACGTTTTTCAAATTGATGGAGGAACACTTTAAGGTGTCACTGTTGGTGCATTTCAAACTGCATGTGTTTTTAAAGTTGTGTATTTGACTCAAGGAAGCCATGCTTTGGGGTGAAGGTGAACGCAATAATGAAAATTCTGTCATTTATTCGCTCTCATGTCGTCTGTTTCATGTTTCATCTGTAGAAGACAAAAGAAGCCGTTTAGCAGAAGGGGTTTTAAAATGAATGGTGACAGTGACCAAAAATTACAAAAAGCACCAGCGGGAACATTCTACTAAATATCTCCTTTTTTTTTTTTTCTAGAGAGACTGAATATCATATGGATTTGGAATGACATGGTGAGTAAATGATGCCTTTTTTTTTTCTTCTTTCTTCTTCTTTTAAAGATACCCATGAATGTTTTTGGCCAAACAAACTGTCCATTAGGATGAATGTTGGCTCGGTTGAAAGTCTTCTTTTTCCATTTTATATTCAAAAATACTGTCATTCACAGACCACAATGGGTCATTTTCCAGATTTTATTATTTTCTATCTTATTCCTTTCAGAAGAAAGTGTGCAATTTTGATAGGGAACGTTTAAATCACCTTGATGTCTCGCCGCTTTGCCTTTTGAAAACGACAAATTGTAACCAGTTAAAATTCATCATTGTCCCACTATCAATGAATTCTTTTGTGTGGCATCATATTTATGCTTCACCGTCTGTCTGTGAGAAAGAAACAGACTGAGATTATTTATTTCCTGTTTGTTTGAAGTGAAATAACAAAACATGAGACAAGGTTAAGCTGATGAATTCACAGTGACGAGTTGCATCAGTGATGACACTGATGTTTGACGTGCAAAAACTTTCAAAATTCTGTTCTCCTTCAACCCTTCGTCTCGATATGAAACATCTTAGTATTTTAGACTGGAGATCTGTTTTGACGTCTAAAAACAACATATTTGTTTGATTAATCAATCATTTTTGTTTATTAATCAATAATCACCTTTGTCAATGGACTCAAATGCATTCTTTCACAAACAGAAATGTACTGCTATCATGATTCATAGAAAGAAAGTACTTGCCAGCGACATGTACAAACAGATAAAACATGAAAAAAATGTTTGCCACTTCTTGTTGCACACAAAGTTGCAGGGCATTCAAAACCTTATGTCTTCAACATTGTCTCACCTTTGTGTTTGCACTTTAATTCAACTGGAGCTTTAAGACACAAATGTACGCTTTGAAACCTTTTGTTTCTCAAAACGTGAAATCTGCGCATAGGTAGCAAGTCAATTCTTTGAGAGAGTCCTGGCACAACCCCTTTATCTTCATGTGCGTCAGGACCCCAGATGTGGAAGGAAATGGAAGGCTTAATTTTATAATACACTTAAATCTGCTCCATACTCAAAAGGTTTGATTTCAATAACAATAATGCTTTCAGACTATTATATTGAGGATATTTCAAGATGTGGAAAAGTTATGCCAAAACCATGACTCGAATAAATGAATAGTTTTAAATCTACTCCAGAACATACTCAGTGCCTAAACCTGCTTCCTTAATGTGTAAAAATAATTTGTCTGGATGATAAATTTGACTATTTATACAAAAGTAGTAGGACACTCTTGGATTTACATGGCTTAATATGTCTGATAGTTTGCACAGATATGCTGCATTCCAAATAAAAGTGAAAACGAATTACAGTAATTGAGGAAAGCAAAAACTAGCAGATGGAGGCTCAGAATATTCAGTATGGGACTACTGGGAAATCAAAACATGCCAATTTGAGTGAGAGGATACTCTCAAATAGGGCAACTAACAAGGGGTTTGATACTGCAACTCCCCAAAGCGGCTTCAAATGGAGATTGAGATTATTGTGCAAACACTGCATATTTCAGTCCTTTCCCCTTCTTGTTTCGTTTCCCCTCAAGCCCCCTGTGTCCACACGTATAATCACTCAGTAATTGAGCTGAAAAGAGTAAATCTTTGATTCCCACTAGAAATTGGGCATTTATTTCTAAGTCTGAAAACCCCGTGAAATGCTTGGAGAGTGCTTGTGTGAACAGGAAAAAATGCAAATCTGCTTAAACTGTGTCTATCTGCCGATGTTTCACTCCGCTCTGCAGGTACTCACAATGTCGCAGTTGTCATGATTGCTATAATTTACATAGAATACGTACAGGGACTGCACTAAGATCCTCTGGGGAAAAAAAAAAAGAGAGGAAGAGCTGGATCAATGCTACAGAATCAGTCCTGAGAAGCCAGATATACAGGCTTTACGGGAAAAGCGTTAAATCCACAAGTTCTTTGCCCATTTTGGCTCCAGTGAGAGTTTCCTGTTTACTGGCAGGTTTTGTGTCTGGAAACATCTCTCATTTACATACAGCACAGAAAAGGTGCTGCATTCAAAGAATAACAAAAGCAAACACGGACAATGAACTTCAGAATATTTCATCTCTGAAGAAAGCACAAAGTGGACTTCATTTCAAGTTAATTGCTGATTGTAGGAAAAGAGAAAAACACACGAATGACCAAATGGAGAACAACATTAATCAAGAAATGCTTCAGTTTTTATTTTACAATTAAGGGACAAAAACATTTTTTTTCTTTTTTAATTAAGGGAATTGATGGGACTTTTCACAATGGCATGATAAAACATTGAAATGTACTGTATTTCATGTTTTGCATTGCTTGGTTCCCTCTTCTACACCATGCATCAACAGCGATGCAACTCCTTCAGTTAATTCATATTTACCACATCAGAGAACTTAGTTCAACTAAAGGATGAATCGTGGTTCTACAGCACATATACTGCATATACATCTCTGTACATATTATTTCCTTTTTGTTTACTATATATAAAATGACAATATAAAAGAATGCACACCATACAAACAATGTTGAGCTGCGGCAATTGGCAAGATATGATGATGGAAATTTACACATCTTTGCTGATCATTTAAATATATGTGCTGTATATAAGATTTCAATTAAGTCTTTACAGGTTGAAACCAAAGCGAAACCATAGAAAGAGAAATAGTGGTACCAAAGCATACGTTTCAAATTGCTACTGTATAAAATGATACTTAACAAAAAAAAAAAAAAAAAAAGAAAGATTATTAAAAACAAAGAAATGCCTTTGAAAAACCAAAGTTTATAATCATAGGCAGCCTGTCAAAATCTTCAATATCCTTCAAGGTTTAGAAGACTCAACAAAATCTACAATTCATTGTTTTCACTTCAAAGGGTTGCAGTTTGATTTATGTCAAGCCAATATCTGAAAATCTGAGCTCAAATTAACAAAATAGCTCTGTCTCATTTTATACATATTCTCATAACATTCAACACCACAGAGTGCTTTAATGAAGTCAGTCTTTTTTAATGTATAGTAAGTGTACAACGCGACTCATTCTATTCAGAAGTTCTTTTGCCATTTTCTTTTAGACCATGCCCATGGATACCATGTTTGTTTCATTCCCAATTCAACAGAGTACAAATTGTAAATTCTGTTTGAATATGAAGTCACTCAGAGATAAAATAAAGTTAAAAAAACATGCACATAACCGACACATATCAGATAAATACAGTACAAAGCAAGAGATAGAAATCAAGAGACTGAAAAACAAGGGAAAAAAACAAAAACAAAATAGACCATGGTCCAATCAGGCAGTTTCACGACAGAATTTGGACTGATTTTGAAGGCTCAGTTCAGGCGCAGTGCAGTACAGTGTTGTAGTGCAATGATTCTCAATCCAGTCACTTCACTGCCACCAGCCTGCTTTCCTTAGGCTTTTTCTAACTTTTCCAGCTCAGTAACAAAGATCAGATGGTCCTCCGGTGACTTTCCGTGCGTTTTGCTGAGGTGCAGTTTCACTGCGTGCTTGCTGACAAAAGTCCTATTGCACAGTTTGCACTGAAATATGGAATTAGAGTCCTCCTCAGTTAAGCCAAGGGCACTGAATGTCTTGTCTGTGATCATTTTTGTGACTGCTTGCTGGTCTCTTATGAGGTCTATTGATAATTTTGAGAGGTCTTTCAAGCTAAAGCCCAAGTGGGACTCTAAGTGGTTAATGTATGCGGAGGGAGTTCTGAACTGGGAGGAACAGTCACTACACAGGAACAGTGGCTGGCCTGAGTCTATGTTCTTCAGAAACTTGGTTCCACCTGTCCGCCTGAGTTGGTACTTGACGTTTGCCAACCAGTGGGAGATGGTGGTCATGGAGAGACCTGTAAACTTACAAATATGTACACGCTCCTGAGGACCTAGGTCTGTAATGATGTACTTTCCATCAGGGGTTTCTCGAAGGCTGGACGCAAACTGAGCCTGAAGAATCAACAGATGCTGAGGGTTCCAGTTTGATTGCCTGCCTTTTCTCTTCTGAATGGGTGAAAGATCCTCCAGCCCATCCTCAAAAGCACAGCCATCTGCATCTGACTTTTCGGATATAGAGGAAGGGGTTGACGACTTTGGCGTCAGGCGACCCGTGAGGTTCTTCACCATGTCAGAGATGTCCATTAGAGCATTCTCCCGAAGAGGAGATGAGACTGATTCAGTCAGCGTTGACAAGATGGGTCGGGTGCTGTTTGTGATGCTGCTGTTGCTGATAACAGTGGATGCACAATTGTTTGTGGGCCCATTGCCACTTTTGGACTTCGTCAAGTCCATGGGTTGATCATCATTATTGTCATAATATCTGTTGATGGACTCGACTTGCTTGACCTGAGCTGGATTGTACATGGGCTTTTCCATCATGTTGTTGCTGATCTTGTACAGCATTGCTAGTGGGTCCAGGAGTGGACTGACCGTTTTGGAGGCCTTACCCAAATGAGTGTTCATGATAGACTGCAATGCACTAAGAGGGTTGACTAAAGGCTGTTCTGGTGAGTGGTCAGTGATGATTCCTAAGTTATCGCAACCATTGCTGACTTGTGTTTTGAGGACATCCGTTCCGTTCTTTACAAGATTATCTGCATGGCTTTCCTTGTATTCTCCTTCCCGAACCAGAACGTGGTCTAGGTCTTTATCTACCATTCCATTCTTTGTTGGCTTGCTAAGGTCACCTGATCTTGGCTGGTCCTCTGATCTTGGCAGGTCCTTTCGGTCTTTGAGGACCGGAGAGGGTAATTCAGCAGTGAGATGTTTGGAAACACGTTCAATTGATTTTTCATCCCGGTCTTTCTTTGAAGGGATTTTTCCTGTTACTTTCTCCACTAACTCTTCCATTGCTAGGACGTTGCTTTTATGGTTTGGAGGTGGTGATGGGCTGCTTGGAGAATGGATTAGAGTGCTGGAGTCAGAGGTCAAAGATTTCAAGCTGCTGGCATTGAATGTTGGTTGAATCTGGACACTCTGGACAGCGGGTATAGATGATTTCAAAGACCCTTGGAGCTGGTAAGCGGCATGAATGCTGGGATATCCACCCCAAGTGGGCGTACCGGTCTGAGCCTTACTGATTGCACTGGAGACTGTATTTTCTAATGACTTGAGAATATCCAGTCCACCTTTAGGAGACTCTTCAAGATCCTCTTCTCTTAGATATTTGTAATGGCTGTGTTTTTCCATTTTTTCCACTTTCTCAACAGGATCCTCTTTCTCTTGCTTGATTTTTTTCTCCTCAGGTTCCTCCCATTTGTCCTCTTCCAACTCCTTTCTTTCATCCATGGTGGATGGGTGTATTGGTGAATCAGGTTGGGACTTGATAGTGGGAGCTGGTAGACGTGTTGTTGTGGGTGGAAGAGGAATGGATTGGATTTTCTCTTCCACCACAGGGTCAAACACCAATTGTTTTCCTTTTTTAGAGGCGGAGTTTGTGACTTTGAGGAAATGTCCGGTCACCATCATATGGGCTGTCAACTGTTGCAAGGTGTCATGGGAACTCCCGCACTCCATACACTTAAGAATTTGAGCTTTTCGGGCCTCAAACTGCCAGGTATAACTTGCACCGTTTTGGTAGCCATAACGGTTATTAGCTGTGACATATGGGTTGGAAATCTTCTGATCTTTGGTGGGCGCAGTCTCTGCCAATGGAATGCCAGGGGTGCTGGAGATTGACTCAGGTGAGCAAGGAGACAACAGGTCTTGGAACGCTCTCTTTTTGGTGGAGTGGACCAGCTTTGAGGCAAGAGCTGGCATTGGTTCTTTGAGAGGCACTTTCTGGTAATGTTTAGTTTTGATCATGTGGACACTCAAGTCCTGTAGGGATTCAAACGAGTGGCCACAATACATGCATTTCAGAACTTTCTGAGCATCTTCTTTGCCCTCCATCTCCATTAAGGATCGCTTCCGTGGCTTGGACCATTTCTTGCCCCTGTCCTCCTCTTTGTCCTTGTTATCATCACGGTAATGGCCCGTTTCATTCATGTGCACTGTGAGACCTACAAGCGTGTCGTAGGCTGCACTACAGTCCTTGCATCTGAACTTGCTGGCACCCGTAAACACAGGCCCGTACAGCTTATTGTTTTGCCGGTACAGCTGCACTGTGCTGAAGAGACTTGGTTCAGGCATGAGGTGGTAGGGTGTATGCTGTAAGGTTTTAGCAAGTGCTGCTTGATGCCAGTCATATGCAACACCCCCACTGTTAGCACCATTGATGTTTCCATTGTTGGCATTGTTTAATGTGGTGGCTTTTGTAGAATTGCTGCTTGGTGTCACATTTGTCTTTGTGCTAGCACTAGCATTGCTGCTGCTGCTAGCTCCGCTGCTTGTAATATTACTTGCATGGCTGTTCACAATGCTGTTGTTCCCCTTGTGGCTGCTTGGGGTACTGTTAGTGCTACTAGCACTAACCTGCTTGCTTTTCATAATGTCCTTTGTAATACTCGACCAGGAAGCATCTGAAATCAGGTTTGCATAGACGGCTTTCATCTGCGCCAGGCTGTCCTGCAATGATAGTCCGGCATCTGTCTCCAAGTCTTCAACCTCCTCTTTATCCTGGCCCTCTTTGGAGGAGGTGCTTTTGAAGTCAGCCAGGTGATCACTGGTGTCGCTGAGGGGCGAGGCGTACCCGGCATCTGGGTTGGTGCCATTGCTGAGTGGAGAATTCTGGTAGCTTAGCTGTTCACGCCCATCATCTTCTTCATTGCACAGGTACTCTGCGTCCTGACCGTCTAAGGAGAGCCCGTCGTCCTGCAGGTGCTCCTCATCGATCTTAGCTGCCTTAAGCTCGTCTTCCGGCATATAGGCTGAGAAAACAAAAGGGGGGAGGGGAGAGATGATGAGTCAAGAGCCCCCAAAATGTGCATCTTTAACATGGATTGTTGAATAAGTAAGTTCATTTTTACATTTTAGTTGCTTCAAATGAAATAGGTGTGGGAAAATGTATCATTGCATGTGCACGTGTGTGTGTGCATGCTTACATGATGAACTTAAAGAGATTTTTTTGTCAATAGTCCTGGCAGAGGACACAGGTTTGCAATTATAAAGTGGCAAACATCCATATCTTGACTATGATAGATAGCCCCCTTCACTGCTGAGACTAACAAAGCTATCCTGTGTAACAGCTCAGCAAGGGTAAAGAGGGCAGAGGAGAGTCCTCTAAAGAAAAAATTAGGTATCTAGAAAAAAAAACAAATCTTTAAAACAGAATAACATACTGAAAAGAAACATGATAATATCATGGATTTATGCATGGAATTAAATACTGTACTCTATTATGAATATTGTAATGAAAGCAAAATATATAATTTCAAATTGTAAAAAAAGACATCCAATACTACAAAATTACCCCAAACCCCATCCCTTTGTTTACAAAAATGTCATTCTTAAATATTAACCCCATTTAGACTACTCTCTCGCTTTTTCTTGTCCTCCTTTCCCCTGTAGTTAGAGGGCACAGACTGTGTGTGACATTGATCCAGTTCTCTAATGCACTAGCCAAGCTAGACTCCTCTGAGTGTGAGATTGCGTCTAAGTTATTGCCAGGGATGCAGCGCGGGGTGCAGCTTGCCTCAATGCTGTTGGCAGAGGCGATGGAAGTTCTCGCAGCGAGTCATGCTAAAATGCAAGTGGAAATGGCATGTCATGTTGTCATGGTCCATGCTGTACTAACTCTCAGGGAGTCAAGAGTGTGTGTAGCCACAGGGGAAAAAGAGAGAGTGAAATAAAAGACAAGAGGATACATAACCATCTTTAGTGCACCTTCCTTCTAGTGATAAATATATTATATTTCAGCAATATTTTAGCATTGACTGATAACCATGTCTGCTTGGGTGATTAGCAGGATTAGTTTTTGTGTTAGTTTCAATTTTGTCAAGATTTTTTGTTTGCAAATGTTAAATATTAAAAATAAGTGTTTAATTAGAGCAATTTTGAGTCCAATTTATGTTGTAGGTAATGAAGCAAAAAATAATGCCTGCTTAAAAAATAAACTGCTTGAAATGTGCATTTAAGAGATAGAATTAATAAATAAATTCTTTAAAAAGCATCTACATGTTGCTCCAAATCTGTATGACTTTGTTGCAGAACACAAAAGATGATTTTGAAAATGCCTCTATTTTCCAAAGTCAAAGTGGTCCAGCTTTGTTTTGGAGCCCACTGGCTTTCATTATTTGGACAACAACAGTTGAATCATTCTTCAAAATATTTTCTTTTGCGTGTAAGTTACATAGGCTTGAAACAACATGAGGTTGAGTAAATTGTGAAAGACTTGTAATTTTTGGGTGAACTATCATTTTAGGAAAAGTAAACAGTGTCATTTTGGATTTCATATTTATATGTTTATTTGTACTTTATTGGCCACCCTGGTCTCTAAACATTGGCATTGATGTCTTCCTCCCTTGTCGATATTTTGACCAAAAGGAATTGATAAGAACCAGTTAATGCATTGATTTTAGTGAAAACAGCATCGGCCCACGAGTGCATGTTTCAGAAATACACATTCATGCTTATTTGTGAAAACACAGCTATTTTTGCTCTGCGTATAACTGCTAAGTGCACATTTATTTCTAAAGGTAAAAAGGGGATACTGAAAAATGTTGCCTACGCAACACACTAGAAAATGCTTATTTTCCTCGGCTAAATGTGTGGTAATAAGATGTACTGTCAGATGTATTACATTAGGGGAAAGGAACAGAACAATAATGTTCACAAATGTAAGGTTTCATGTTTCAGCCACAAAAAGCTCCTTCACTCTATTGTGTGCCGACAGAGCTATGACAGAAAAAAACAGAGTGATAGCCCACTGTCGGCACCCACAGCTGCAAGACAAAAAGAGCGAGAGAGGGAGAGAGAGAATGCTACTCGTTTAATTCGCTTAATGAAAAGAGAATAAAGGTCCATGAGACCAAGTGCTTAATGAGGAGCGGTAGGATTAAATTCCTGTTTCATCAGCTGGTTTCGATCTGCAGTGGGAGATAAACAAAATGAGCTCTCCGTCATCGAAACACATCAAAGTACCTCTTTCGAGCGTGCTTGTGTGTGTGTGTGTGTGTGTGTGTGTGTGTGTGTGTGTGTGTGTGTGTGTGTGTGTGTGTGTGTGCATGCATGCATCTTCACAGCATGTCCAGCTACAAAAAAAGCCTCCTGTTCACTTTGTGAGTGGTATTGTTACTATCAGCCATTTTGAACACAACACGAGGAGAAAAGCCACAACAACAGCCCGCACAACTGTGAAGGCAATGGGAAGAGACAGAGCAGGAAAAGAGGGGAGCAGTAGAGGAGATGGGAGTAAAGAGAAGAAAAAGAGACAGGCAGCGCTTGAAGAGTTGTTCCTTTATCTCAGCGAGCCACCAGGAGATGTCTGTCCGAGATGCCAAGATCCGTCTCAGTGGTTGAAGCAGATGTGCTGTCAGCTTCAAACGGCGTGCAGCTGAGCACACGTAATCAGAACGGACTCCGTACCTGATGTTTGTAAGGTGCCATTTACAGCTGCGTGGAGGAAGCTGAAGGGGCGTGAACAGCTGGGAACGTGGTGTATGTGGTGTTCCCGTTACTGGGATATTCTTAAACGACGCCTTCTGATCCGGAGGAATCACTGATTCCACCTCAAACTCTCCGACGGATTTCAATCCGTCAATTCCTCGGAGAAATCAAGTAGGCGGCGTAAAGCGAAAGGGATTTGGTGAAATAAACATTACGAACTGTCAAATAAATCACTTATCCAAATATCGCTTTAAAAAGAAATGTTCAAGCCGCAACACGGTTCAATGGATTGAAGCCCTGATAATTCCCTCAAGTCACTGCAGCATTTAAGACAGCTTATCACGTTAAAACAAAGAGAGAAGTTTTTCATCTTTGCTGTAATTACAGAGAGAGTGATAGAGGGGCAGAGAGAGAGAGAGAGACAGAAAAGTGAGACGGGGGGCGAAGAAGAAAGCCAGAACGAGAGGGCTTTTTTCGCAAAGAGATGGGCAGAACCTGACACTAAATCGAGCGCGTCTTCTCAGCCCCTGACACCGCGTGGCATCTGACAGGCATGCGCGTTGGCATGTCACTGTCCTCGCATCAAGCCGTCAAACACGACTTGGCAATTTTTTGCCATCTGCGTCAAAAAAAAAAAAGGAACCCGCCAGACGACGGCAACGACAGCTCACACTTAATAACCCAATCAGAAGTTTGACTGCTGACATCTCTTATCGGGGGCCTGCTTTTAAACATCACGCCGAACAATAAGAGAGGGATTAAGAGGAGAGGAGGGGGGGAGGGGCTTGTTGTGTTTGTCAGTCAAAAATAAGCCTGCATTGTACTGTCGGGAGAAAACGACACAGATAAGTTGTTAAGAATACACACAATTAAGCGAATCAATAGTTTCTATAAAAAGAAGATGCTTTTGATGCGGAGGAGAACGAGAAAGAGTTTGATTTACTGAGTGAAGCAGGCACTTTCCACGGATGCCGTACAAAACAGGGCTTGAAACTCTTCACATTTGAAATCTTACACAAGCACGCATTTACATACACACACACACACACATTTTATATACATGTATATAAAAACACACACAATAAATTTACAATTATTTAGATATAAATTATAAACGTACATGTCTATTTACATTTACATATTATTTACACTATAAGTTGAGACACCAGCTCTGTTTCAGCAAATCATTTAAAACTATGACAAGAATGATCCCATCTAATTAATATTCATGAGCCAAGCAGGCTGATAAAATGTAGAATGTGCACCCTTCCCACCCCAAACAGTTTTAAGATCGGTCTTACGCCCATGTGCTTGCGCGTGTTCTTTCAAACACAACACACCAGAATGGAGACTCAAGAACAAAGGTGTGTATGTTCTTGAGTGCCCACCAACATCTAAAACGATCAGCCAGAGCACCAGGGCATTGTGCTTGTGTGCATGTATGAGGTGTGCGATATGTGAGGTGTGTGTGTATGTGTGTTGTGCAGGAGAGCGTGGCCATCTGTGTCCAGAGTGGAGCTGTCACTGTGGCTGCTGAGATCTCACTGATTTTAGACAGGTGACACAGCAACGGGACATGAGCAGGGCATACACACACATACTCACACGAGCAGAGCTCACCGTCTCAGCCAACAAAGATCAGCCGGAGAGTGAACCTTCTTGCTATAGACACCCATGACACCACACATACAAACACAGCCAGTGCCAGCTCTTAGAAACACCACCCACATACGAGCACTCGAGCGTTAAGATTCACATACAGTTGCCCAACAAACAGCAGAGAATTAGCAAGCCGTGACTCTAGACAAGATTGAATTGTTTCTATGAGCGAAACTCTGAAAATGCACATTACACCTCTATTTATTATTTATTTAGAGTTGAAATAACAGGAAATGAGACACAGACAAGATTCGAACCTACATTTCCCAGATGCGCCCCAGAGAACAATGCTAACCACTAAATGAGAACTGGCCCCCAGACTGAGCCTTGTTTCTCCCATGTTTTTTTTTCTCGATTTCTATTCCTGAGAACCATACTTGAACCGAATTGAGCTGGATGATCAAACTTTTGCAGAGCTGCTCTATAGCTGAATCAACTTGGCTTCGTATTTGACGAATTTTTATTGAATTTAATCAACACTGAACTCACTATTGACTTCAGTTGAGCTGATTATAGTTCAACTGAACTTTTTTCATAATTGATGAACTGTTATTGAACTGAACTGATTTGAGCTGAAAAAGGCACTTTTTTTCGTTTTAGAGCTGCTATACAGCAGAATTTGAATGTCTTGTATTTGATGACTTTTGCATTACTGTTATTTTCCTGTTTATTACTGTAAAGCTGCTTTTAAATTCTGAATAGAGTAAAGTACTTATGTTGCCTTAAAACACTGGCTATGGATGCAGCTTGCTATGTTTTAGAACAGAGTGATTTTGGCGGTCAAAAACATCTGCTGTTCTTCAAAAACCCATCCTTTCCACAGCTTCCAAGCAGTCCGCTAGACAAAACCAGGTCTGTTTGATTGGGCTGGCTGGTGCACTTGAGAAGTGTCAGGCCTAAGTGTTCAAACTTGAAGAGGGGAACGAGAATGCTCGCAGACAGAGCGCAGATGCCGATGGCCTCTACTTCCTCGACTGTCACTGTGCGGCCCACCGTCGCCTCCTTCTCTCCCCCGCCTCCTCCTCCTTATTTATTTATTTTATCGAGGAGGAGAGGGGGCAATCACTACAGTCATTTGCACTACTAATGTCCAATTCTGCCTTCCCTCAGTCGGCTGATTTAGCCGGTCAGAGTGGTTTTGGAGTGTGCAGAGGAAAGCCGCGCCGTTTACCCGACATTTTAATGGGAAAACTGGCAAGTCTTATTTGGCTGGCCGATGTGGTTTGTCACTGGGTCTCCATTACATGCCACTCAACTTTGATGCCTTTGGACAGGGCTGATCAAACCATGTCTTTTGACCTACGCAGCACGCTGAAGGCAGACAGGGAGAGAGATGGAGAGAGAAAGAGAAAAGGAGGAGGGAGAGGGGGGCAGGACACTGAAGGCTGTAAATAAAATGACATTATTATTTCCTCTGTCCTATCATGTAGAAAAGCCAATTATGGTAATGCTCTGCATGTCAGTGAGAATGCAGCAATCTCTCTCTCTTTCCCTCTCCCCCTTTTCCAGGGCAGTTAAAACAAGGCTTCGGTAGCATGATGCTGTCTGCCCCAGTCCACTTATGGCCTGCTGCAATCTGGCAGGGCTGTCTGCGAAACTGGCAACGGAAACTGCACTGTTTCTAGAAATGAATGCAAAGTGTGTGTGTTACAACATATCACAACTACTGGGTGAAAAAAAAAAATAAACTGTTTACCAAAGTAGACAAACAGTAGACAATATGCTATGTAGCGATTTGTGGTTTCTCAGAGAAGTTAAAAGAGTCCAAAATGAAAATTTTGTTAATGCGATGTAAATTGAAAAAAAAAAACTGAGATAAATAAAATACATTTCTTACCAGTGATGAAACAGCATATTACATATATTTACCACAATAGGGTTTAGTGTTTTCTCTTACATATCTACACAGGTCAATACATGCCTGCAATGCATCCTCATACATTTGTAATATATTCCTTGGGTGGCATAATGCAGACATTATTGCACATTAGTGACAAACTATGCAGGTCATTATGTAACTTACATCCTCATACAGGTTTCTAGTATTATCATTTTGTGGCATAATGCAGAAATTATTCAACAGAGTAAAACATTTTAGGCATCTTAAGACTTCTAATAGTAAATTATTAACTGAGGTAAAGGTCAGGAGTCACGACAGATGTTTTCATTGGTTAGGGAGTTGATCAATCTCATCACTTCTTCAGTGAAGGTCAGACTATCATTTTTACAATTCAATTTAAACCGTGTATTATGTTGCCGTTCCATGCAAGAAACTTTGTTTTAATTCATCTTCATTGCCAATTCTTACTCCCATTTATCGCTTGGCAGTTGTTCATTTTGGACCCTGCCTGTAAACCCTTTTTGCATTCACTTTCTTCATTCCGTTTATTCAGAACTGTGAATAATGATCGTTGTTTCTATTCTGTGGACACACGTTGATTGATGGCTGCTGTTCAAAGTAATAAGGGCACCGTGGAGATGGACAGGTTTCTGAGGGGGCTTTGGCTTGTAGATCTGACCCCCACCCTCTCTCTCTCTCCCTCTAGCCCAATGTGAACCTACGAGAGGAGAAAAGCCTTCACATTTTTCACCATCTTCCACACAATCGTCCTCTTTGAGGACTTCCTTTGTGCTCTGTCTCCGGGCTTTTTTTGGCCCTTTTCTCAGCGAGACACATCTAACTTTATTACAGACTAAACAAAAGAAGGCTTTGAAGTGCAGACGGGCGTTTTACACGGACCCTGCCCACCTCTCCGTATCCGCTGACAGTGATTTGTGCTCCTGCGGACACTCTAGAGTAGGCTCTCTGAATTAATATCTGCTTTGCCTCTTTAAGCATCTCTTGTAAAGGCTGGCCCAGCCCCCTCCCACCATCCTCCGTGTGGAATAGGCCACCATATGGCGGAATAGCTTCAGGCCCCTGAAGAACTGGTGTGGCATTCCATTCTGCACTCCAAATTCATCTTTTTGCTTTAGATGCTTCTGGACGAGTATGGATGGAGGTATACAAGTAGGGCAACAGACCGTTCCATTAAAAATATTGAGAATTACATCAAATAATCAGATAATTGTGCACTGATGACAACTGTGATTTTAATGACTGATATGTGTCATTACTTCAGATTACATTAAATTCCTAGATAATTACTTTTTTTATTTTATTTCTTACAGTTATTTAGATCTGTAAGATGCATTCAATGCTTGGAATTTCAATATTTTAGAATACCTGGGCATGAAGTATATTCAAAAAAAGAATATATTGAAGAATAAAAACACTGTTGTTCAGAAGCCCATGGACTATTAAAAATGATCAAATCTAGTTTTACTAATGCTTTCTGTATCTCTTTCAATAAAAAAATAAATAAAAAAAATGTTTTTGTTAAGTAAATGAACAAACTAAAATACTACTGTGTAAATGCTTTCACCTCACCTTGCACTGACACACTATATCACCACTCACGCGCTAACACACACAGACGCGCACACACGCTCCAATGTCAAGTCCATACTTATGCAAAGTGCGGCCTACTTTGTCATTTAATTTTTAAAAACCCTAAGGTCGTATAACACACTTTCCCTGTCATTTGCAAGTACATTAACTCGGTGGCCATACGACAGCCAAATTATGCTAATGGGCTGCTAAAATGGGTCATATAGACAGTGCGTTTTACATTAGCTTCAAACAATAGGGAGGGAAGAGCAAAGCAGAGGTGACAGCAGCACCGGGGGAGTGAGACGGGGTCTGTCTCCTTTAGCCGCCGTTACGTCCTCATTCAGAGCAGCCTGTAAATGGACATCTCACGGCTGCACAAACCACAACAAGGCGCTCACGTCCTGTCATCCCCAAAGACTGCTGAACGGCGATATCCAAATGCTTGCTGAATAATGAAAGGGCTCAATTAACGAATTATTAACAGCAATTTACTTTACTTAGGTAATACACCCTGCAAGAGTATGCAGAGGTCAGAGTTATTTTAAGGAGAGGAAGCGCAAGTGCAAAGCTAACGTTCGCTCAGCTATTTAAATATAACATGAATAGCTGTGCTGCTTGTAGAAAAAAAGGAAGAGAAACAGAAAAGAAATGTGCAGTTTACGTTTATTTAACACCTGACCCTTAACTCAAGATAAAACAAAATTACTACTGCCTGAAAAAGTAGGTAGCACAGTTTAGCACACATGCTACTATAACACCTCCGCTAGGCCAGAGATTTAAAAAAAAAAAAAAAACACTCCTCACTTTAGTTAAAGCAATCCAAGTGCATTATTGGATAAAATTGTCAATAAAACAAAATACACTTTTAAAATGCATTTAAAATGCACAAAAATTCGGCACACCAAGGCTCTTCTGAGTCTGATGAGCCCATTTTTGGAGCCTTGGTGTGCCAATTTTTTTCTGTTTCTTATTATTTTCTTTGTCAAGCACTTTGGTGATGTGTGTGCTTTGGTCCCATTTTTGCAAAGCACAAAATGTGGGAACTGAATGAAAAAATCTTTGGTAAAAAAAAAAAAAATCATCTTTTATTACTGAATATTTTGTCAAGATAAAAAGGTTGAAACTTTTTCAAACCATTTCATTTATGCTAAATCATTTATCACGTCTACAAAAATAATTCAAAATGGACTTTCTCAAAAACTTGAATTTTTCAAATAATGACGGTTATTTACACCTTGTAAAGCTACTCATAGATTAAAAAAAAAATAATGAAATTACATTTTTGAATTCCCAAAAACAAGGAAGAAGCAATTAAACACAAAAGATGAACTAAAAAAAGTTAAGCTACTCTAATATATCCTTTTCCCATCACTTTAAATTCATCCTAGGGGTCAGAAAAGTTCCCCTAAGTGAAGAATCATCCCAAGATGTTTCCAGTCTGACTGAAGCAGCTGTGCTGCGTGTTATTGCGCGCGCTCCACACAGTAAATTACGGAGAGCCGAGTAAACAAGGAGAGGCTAAACGAGTGCATGTTAGCTAATTAAACAGCACTCATGATTGCTGAGTAATTGAAGGTGCCTCAATCTTCACCTGAATACTTCCACAAATAATTACCTTCTTGTAATTAGCGTTGTTCATAGAGTGTTTGCGTACGACACGCATCTGATACACACGTGTGTTTCAGATGGAATTTAAGGAAGATATCATATCAAATATTTGAGTGGCTTGGAAAATTAATGAAATTGAGGTAAATTAATGTTTGTAAACAGACATTTTGTTTTATTGTAAATATATTTAATTCATGAACTAATGTGAAAGGCTACGCTAGCATTCTGACGAGAGAAGAACGAATATAACAGGCCTGATTTCCAAGGGTTCTGCTTGATCCTGAAAACTGAGGGGTGAGAAGAAGAAAAAAAAACCCTGCATGTGCATCGCAATCAATGATGACTTCAATAAGTGATTTTCCAACCTTCCATGAAGCGGTTTCTAATAATCTCCTCAGCTGTAAAATAAAAACACAAATATTTCATATTGTTTGTTTATCCTCAGTCTCCTGCTGCTTGTTCCTGCATTGCAGTGCTTTTTTCCTCTGTTATTATATATTTCTTGCTTTGTCTGTCTTTTTTTCCTAATCCAGGTTTGGTCATAGAGGTTGGCGAGCCGTCGTGCCGTCAGGCGCAGTCAATAAATCACCTTTTGCCGTTGTCATAGAGGAGCAGCCCAGCCGTGAGACAATGGCCATTATATCCTAAGCACTGCAGTCTCGTCCCCATCTGGCCCTTTATGGGGGAAACCACTCTTTCGGTTAAAAAAAAAAAAAAAAAAAAAAATGCTTACGTTCGGTCATGCAGGTTCAAAAGCTTCACTAATCCTGAGCTAAACCTGAAGGTTTGGAGTCCAAACACACGCCGCCTGTATTTTGCGCCTCCGCTACGCCGTGCCCTCGCCGAGAAACAGATAACACGCCATCCACCCTGGTGCTCAGAGAGACACAACAATGTCAGAACAGACAGAGAACCCCCATGCGGAGGGAGCTATGAAGGAAATGGAGAGAGAGAGAAAGAGAGAGCAAGAAAATGAGGATGAAGGAAAGAATTGTTTTTTTTTGTCTCTTTAAATCCCCCAGCACAGTCTCTCCACTAGGCCATCACCTGAGCCGAGTACCTGACAGAAAACTCGCCAGCCCAAACACACACAGCAGCTGCTCCCATTGCCTAGCAACTACCAGTTGATAGATGATCCTAAATATGGATAATTACCATAAATCAGGCTGCTCGGAAAGAGAAAAGATGAAAAACAGTAGAGCCTGCAGTACGAACGCTGTGCGACCCTCATCAACACGATGCTGTCTTTCTCGGCTCTTCCCTCATACTCTTCCTCCCTCATTCCTGTCAGACCGCCGAGAGCTTTGGTTCTAAAAGACAACTTTAACCCCTCGAAGGCCTCAGACGTCAACACCAATCACCGTTGAAGAAACATGAGCATTTAAACACAAACTTTACATTGGAGCCGTGGCCAAGTGGTTTGCGACACACTGATCCTTGGTTCTCATGTCAGTAATTTGAATTTGAATCTTACTTGTGATGTTTCTAACCCTGTTACTCTATTATTTATCAAAGTAGCAAAACATATATATATATATATATATTAGCAGGAATGCGATACACGTGTTTGTTGGTGTTGTGCTATTTATCATGAGCTAAAGACTTCCTGTCAAATCTGTGACTGAAATGCAGCTGTTTGGTGAGAGGTGGGTTGTTTGTAATCTAATCTGGAGTGAATCAGAGGAAAACCAGCCGTGAAGCAAGGCTTCGTTCAGCACCTGGGAGTGCGGCGAGGAGAGCGTCCAGCAATCGCTCAGTGTGATAGGTTCCTAACTCTGAGGAGTAAAATATGACTGCAGCAAAGTACAAACAGGGTTTGATAGCAGATCATAGATTAAGGTCTAAACCATAACAAAAGTGATTGCGATGAGAGCACTTTGTCGAAAAAGTTTCTTGAAAGAGGACACTTCTGATGAATGGCCGTAATCAACATGCGACTACAGAAAATAATTCACGTTTAAAAAAAAAAAAAACCAACAGGCTGAATCCCGGGAAGCAGGACAAAGAAAACAGTGAGTGAGGGAGGGAAAAGAAGATGGTCAACTGAAAGAAAGACAGAAAGAAATAAAATAGAGCAATAAAGAGAAAGAGAATGGCAAGACGTCACACAGAGGGACAAGAAAAAGTGAAAAGGACAAAAAGCACCTCCTCTCTCAGGCCGTGACCTCACCAGTTCAGTCTAGCTGAGTCTGGTTGCACAATTACCCATCAATCAAATGTGCCAGTGCCGTCATCCCACCCCTCAGCTAACGCACACATACATACCCAGAGCCTGACCCTTCCCTGACCGGGAAACCCTGCACATGCGAGAGACAAATATGGGCACCAGCCATTCGGCGGACATCCCCGGACGCACAGTATATATACATACAGCGAAACCACAGAGATCCTGTAGGATACAGGCAAGTATGGGCAGTTAATGTTCATTGGAGAGCCCCTTCACACAAATAACACTCTGGAACATTGCCTTTCAACATCCTGTAATGCTATACGAGTACAGAATTAAAAACATTATTCCTGATTTCCTTTTTTATATGATCTGTGATGGAAGCCCCTGAGGGTCAGCTCACTGTAAACTTTAGCAGCTCTCTGAAGACCAGACTGTTACTACTAGATATCAGGTTGCGCTCCAAAGAGCATCTCTACGCTGGGGAAAAAAGGGGCCGGCGTCATAAATAATCCTCCATACCGTCCCATAAAACAGACGGCTCTGCTCTTCTCTCTACAGTCTACCCTTCGCTCCCTAAACGACTAAAAAAAATAAGTGTCTGATGTCATCCGTATTGGCTTGGTTGTTCGATTCATGCCTGCTCCAAGAGGAGATTGTTGGTGTTGCGTTTGCCCTTGGTCTGCTCGGGGGCAACTGTTGGCTCAATGACATCAGTGAGGTAGGCAGGAAAAAAAAAAAAAAAAAAAAATCAAACAGATGAGCCAGAGGTAACGTCACAGAATTTGCTGTGCCAAAATGCTACAAAAATATTATTTTAAATAAATAGAAAATAGTTAATGCCAATAATAGCTCAACTGGCAGAGAGCATAGAGCTAGCAACGACAAGGTTACTGGCTTTGATTACCAGGGAACAAACATACTGTTAAAATGATTATCTTTAAAGCACTGTAAATCACTTTTAAAAATAAATAAATAAACTAATAATAAAATTCATTTATTAAAATTTTGTAAAATCAAACCGCAGCTAGAGATGAAAACAACGGTTCGAAAGGATTAGGAAAGAAATTTGAACCCACACTGCCCACATGAGCACCATAGCTTAAGGCATCAGCGCACATGCACTATCTGCTGCAACTGCTCTATATTGTGAACATTTCACAATAAGAAAGTTATGTCTTATAGAATATCCCACCTTCCTAACGAGAGATGAAAGATAACTAGATAAAAGCAGCAAGGAAAACATGTTGCTGTATCTAACAATAAGCCTCACCTCAACATGGACACATTGAGAGACTGAAGCTGAGGGATGGAAAATGATAAATTTGTTGCTTGGTGTCCCGAACACTCTTCTCTGACCCTGGGCCCAGCCACACAAAGAGCTGGAGACTCTTTCTTTTTTTCCAGAAGCTTCTGTGACGGGCGTGAAAGTGGGCTGAGAAAAGAGCGGAGTGTATGGAGGGTCCTGAGAGGAGCACTAAATCACGCAGAGGCCCACATCACACACAATCAATAACAACACATCAGAGAAAGAGAGAGAGAGAGAGAGAGAGAGAAATAAAGAAAAAAGTGCAAAAAGCTCATCCCTCAACACAACATGATATTCCCAGGCAGAAGCGAAAGCATAGCAAAACTCGCTAAACCTTCCAGAAACAAACGACCTCTCCTTCCGCTCACACACACACACAATTAAACTTTCACAGCCTTCCAATTGCCCTCTAACAATACGCCTTCCCCCCATCTCCGCTCTCTTGTTCTTCCCCTGCACCTAAATAATATTCACCATGATAAATGATGCCATAACTCCGATATCCACAATCAATCTGGCCTTTAAAGACACATCCATCTTGTGTAATGTTGATGGGGGACTCAGTCAAACGGAGAGACGTGACTGCTTTGCTGACCTGAGAATGGTGGGGGTGGGTGGAGGGGGGTGGGGGGGGGACCAGCGGCCCCACTGACTGATGCCTGTCAGCTCACATCTGGCTGCAAAAATAAATTAGGCTTATGAAGACAAATGAAAAGGCCTGCCCCGCCACCGCGAGGGAGGGAGGGAGGGAGGGGAAAGTGAGGAGAAGTGGAGGGGAGAGAGAAAAGAGAATTTGTGAAAGGAAGAGCAGCAACCTGCTGAGAGAGAGAATTCCTCCTAAAGGGAAGATGACGTCGTACGGCACCACGTACAAATGCAGATTTTTATTAATTTAATCTTGTTCTTTCCATCTTTTATTCATGGTCTTCATATCCTGAGGAAACGAGCTTACAAACGACCTGCGAATAAAGAACAAACTAATTAGTTCTAACTAATTCGGAATGGAATGAAGATTCCACTAACTTGGAATGAAGATTCGTACTCTGGACAGATGGGAAGGAGGGAATGGAATCGGCCATATTCCTTTTTGCACTATGACTTAATGTATAATGTAAAAGATTTGCACACCGAGTAAAAGATTCACATTCAAAGCAAAAGAATGGTACTCAGAGAACAGTGGTCCTTGGAGTATGAATCTTTTGCTCAGACCACAATTCTTTCTCTCAACACACGAATCATTTGCTCAGAACATCACCCACATGGCTCAATGTATAAAAAATGTGTACTCTAAACAAAAGCTTCACATTTAGAGCAAAAAAGGTACTTTGATTAGGAATCTTTTGCTCAGAGCACAATTTCTCATTTGTCTAAGCAAATTATTCGTGCTCCGGGGAAAAGATTCATATAAATAGTTTGCATGAATAGTTTGCTCTGAGCAGAAGATTCTTATTGAGAGCGAGCCAGATTCAACTCAAAGCAGAAGATTCATACTTGAAATAGAAGACTGGTACTATGAGTACAATTCTTTTCTTTAGACCACAAATCTTTTGCAGAGAGCGGGCCAGCTTCAACTTAACATCACCCACATAAGCAACATGGCTCAATGTATCAAAAGATTCACACTCAAGAGGAGAAGACTGGAGCCCAAAGTACAACAAACTTTTGATCAGAGCATGAATCATCTGTCCAGAGCAGATTTGGTCTGAGAGAGTAGACTTCGCATCTCAATAATCTCTATTTGCCAACTGCCATTACTCCACTTTGTTGTTTTATGGATCTTTACATTCAATAAGAAGGATGTTATGCATCTCATTCAGAGCATATGATTGGCAAAAAGATTCATGCTCAGAACAAAGATCTGTACAAAGTCTCATACTTCGTAAACAAACTCGCAAACAGCATCTTTCCTTCGACGTTCTCTCTGGGTGGGGAATGCAAAAATTCCCATGACAGTCTCTGCGTCATTAAATGTTTACAGCGCGAGGATCATTACACACCACATATTCAGAGCTCGTTTAAGGGGTCTAAGGTCGGCCGCGCAGCGCTGGAACCTGGAGCTCAGAGTCTGTGGAATTCATCTATTCCCGCCCCTCAGAGTGAGAGACAGAAAGCACATTTTGAGTGATGGTTGAATGTGCCCTGTAGAGTAGTACACAGCGGTGTGAACTATATTTGACCCCTCTCCTTCCCGCTCTCTCTCCTTCTCAGCTGGTGCAAGTAGACTTAAGAATGAAGTTTGCTCGAAATGATGAATGGATTCCAGCAGAGCAACGCTCGCGCAATATAGGATATCTGAGATCTTCAGCTTCATTACGCCGGGTTTAATCACTTCGAATACACATGATTCCGTAATTAACGCAGGAATTATGTGGTTGAAGAGTAACTACTGCAAAACAGCTTTTGGGAAGAACAGTACACAGTAAAAACTTTGAAACCAGAGCAAGAGAGAGAACGGGAAAAAGAACAGCAAGTTGGTGTGTAGATGACAGAAATATTACAGACCCATTTTTTGGCAACAGGCGAGCGGCGAAAAGGTGGGAGGGAATTGTGTGTGAGAGAGAGTGAAAGAACGAGAGAGATGGATTATGTGTGTGTGTGTGTGTGTGTGTGTGTGTGTGTGTGTGTGTGTGTGTGTGTTGTGGATAAGGGGGAATGAACTCTCCCAGGCTTTGTCATATGAGTTTTCCCAAGCTCTGGCCCCTTTGATAAATGACACATGTCATTCTGTCAGAGTGTGACAGTCCAGCTGGGAGGGCCTCTGATGTATGGCCGCACTGCAAAAGGAAATCAAGCTTTTCTGGCATGGACACAGACCATGCCCTTTATATAAGGTCCCTGCTTTCCTACATGGCTGTTTTTTCTTCTCCCATTCTTTTCTCCTCTTTTTTTTTTTTGAACGTGAAAAGAGAGCCTTTTATGAGCAAGGACATATAGCTGAATTTGTAGATTGATTTAAGGTTTGTGGTGGGGGAATAACAAACCCAGGTCAGATGGATTATGGGTAAAAGGCTTTAATTCCACAGCTCTGGGTTTTCTCTTTACCTGAGAGGATACAAACAGAAACAATATCACTACTAGTACTACTACTAAGGAACAACCGAACTGTACTTCGAGAACGACACGCATGATAAAAACATCAAATGGAAATGTGTCTATTCTAGTCTTCGTTGACAAAAACCAAACATCAGAGGAAGTACTAGATAAATACTCAAATCAGCTTCATTGTCTTTACAGCTGTGACCTAAATTTAGTGTGAGAAAAGAGGATACTGTGGAAAGGAAGACGGAGAGAGTAAGGGAGGGAGAGAGGTTTCATTTTGTATTTTGTTAGTTGACAGTTAGCAGGAAAAGCTCAAGGATGGACGTAGGCAAGCCACACAAAAATCGTTTGCACAGACTAATGTTTTGTCCAATGTGTGCAAGGCCAAAATTAATTTGATGACAATTTTCTCATTTTCAACGCTGATTTGACAGGAAATATGGATATTAAATGGTTTTAAACATGGTAAAAAAACATTATTATGTTACTGGTGGCTGAACGCATAAATTAGACAAAACATCCAATAAGCACACACAATGGGCGGAGCTTATGTAGAACTTTTAAACAACGTTAAATTCTGCTGAAATACAATTACAAACAACAAAACATCTTCATCTGCAATCCTGAACTTTATACAGCCGGTAGATTACAATCAACAGACACCTTAAAAAGACAGAGGAAAATCTTCTGACATATTTTAGAGACAGGAACAGACAGACACTTTTCAGCTCTTACACCACAATAACAGCACTGAGGCAATAAATCTGCCACCGGGCTCAAAAAACACCTCACGCGCACACACGCCGTGAGAATGACACTAGACAAACAGGCGGTGAGACAAAAAACAGAACAGCAGCGATGAAGTTGTGGAGAAATCGGCACCTGGACAACAGTTTAGGGAAAAACATACACACAGACACACGCAGTCAAACGGACCCTCGAGGGCGTGGTAGCGCTTTCCTGACCACCTGGGGACCGTGAACTGTGGATGACCCTACGTTTGATTTGTGAAGGGTTAAAAGAAGGAGGGAATGGGAGAATGGTGTGGCTAAATGAGAGGAGAGTATCATTAACCAATGAGTGATGGGTTTTAGACAGTGCTGGCCCCTCCTCCCCGCACTATCTGTCTCACAACATTGTCCTAACATTCAGCCTGAGAGCTGCTATTCATTTAAACATCAAAATGCCGCCATTTTGAATGCAAATGGATGGAAACATCACACTCAACCTACAAAGTAGCTCTGGTTCCTCGCTGTCTGGTAATGAAAACTAACTAGGTACAAGGTACAGTGATTTTAAGGGGGCATATCAAGGGAAACTTAAACTTTCCCTCCTTTGTCTATGTAGTATGCAAAAAATTTTCAAAAAAAATGTATACTGTAACTACCTTCCATGTCCACGCAACATCAATTAGAGAAACTAAGTAGAAAAAAAAACAGGTCATTCGGAAATCATCATGGATATGATATCACAACCACTGATGTATGACTGATGATGCAGCAATGACAATTCAGCAACTTGGCCTGTCCTAATGACTAAAAGAGATTAGACAATAATAACAGAGGTCAATTACATACACTACTATTCAAAAGTTTAATACTTTCATTCAGCAAGGATGCATTAAATTGATAAAGTTACAGTAAAGATTTCTATTTCAAATAAATGCTGTTCTTTTGAACTATCTATCAAAGAATTAAAAAAAGTGTTTTCAACACTGACGATAATAAGAAAGGCTTCTTGAGCACCAAATCAGATTTTTTTTTTCTGAAGGATCATGTGACACTGTAATAGTAATGACTTTGCCATGACAGGAATAAATTGCATTTTAACTGTTTTTGGTGTATATTTAAAAGTAAATTATTGTTTAATAATTAAATATTATTTATAAAATTATTTATCAATTAAATGCAGCCTTGAGCATAAGATACTTTAAAAATCGCAAACTTTTGAACAGTAGTGTAAGGCTCAATCCCAATTCACCCCTTGCCCCTACCCCTCCGTTTTGCGCGTTCCCGTGAAGGGATAGGGTTGTCTCGATTCTCTTTTGGTTGGAGGGGTAGGGGGAAGGGCCAGATAGCCCTTGAAACGAAGATTTTTCGGGACCACACTTCAAACGAAGAGGTATGAGAAATGTACCTGCCAATAATCATTATCTTTATGTCACATTCAATCATATCCGTGTTCATATTTACGGTCATGTTCTTCAAAGAAACGGTTGAAAAAAAAAAAAAAAAAAAAAGCTAAAGTTCGTTAACAATATGACGCGTGTAAAAAGCAAAAGTTTGAAGCGAAGTGGACACGCGAATGAGGCGAATCCGCGTCCACCGTGCCACGCTAAACGCCTCATTCGCGCCGCAAGACCTCCAGACACGTGTAAACGCGTCTTAACATTGAAATCACTCGCGCCAGACGCTCTATTCGCGTTTGGTGTGAACGCAGCATTAGGCGTCGAAGATATCGTCATCTCCTATCTTTGTTTTCTGCAAACTTCAGAAGAAAAATGCAAAAACAAAAAACTGTAACTCACGCAAGACTACAGCTGACGACGGCATCTTGGAAGTTTGTGATAAACATTGGTGCATCTCCTGTGACGTAGGCGCTAGAAACGACGTATAATGACGTGTAACGGTGTAGTAGTGGTGTCCCATTTCTTAGGGGAATATTTTCACCCCTACGCCTTGCCACTCTGTTTCAAGGGGCAAGGGTAAGGGGTAGGCGAATGGTTAGGGGTAGGCGAAGGGGTATAAAATAGAATTGGGATTGGGCCTAAATCTCTCTGGTGCTCTTCAGTAATTTTTAAACGAAACTAAAGGTTTTGGCACTTGTTACGTGAACACACAAAAAATATGGATATGATTCGAAAAGGTTAAATGGTCCTTAAAAAAAAGTAAAAAATGATCGCATTAGAAATAAATGAGATTAATTTCATCTAGTGGAAGCGTTTGGTACTGGTACAAAATCTTACTGAAAGCTAATTTTTTGAGATATCAACCTCAAATTCGGAGCACAAGTTGTTTAGATTCATGGCTTTAATTTTCTCAACTCTGGAGTAAAACACATTTTGGAAAATATATATTTCATATCAAATTTTAAAAAATTATAGTATTAGTATTTTTGTGCATTTTTCTTAAGTCTGTGCTCCAAGGCATTCAAGATTTACGGCAGTTTAAGTTGGAAATTTCATTTTCAGGTCTATGCTCAAAAAGGTTAACAGATAATAAATGGATCATAACTGTTCCATAAATATAATTTAGCATCAAATATAATTTAGCATCATAGCATCATTAAATCCCCTAAAAATACAAAATATTAAATAAATAATTTTCGAACTAAAATATAGTACATTCATTTAAAAAAAAAAAGGTACTGTAGAAAAAAACATGAAATCAAAATTATTATGAACAATTCTTCAGTGCATGTAATGTAACAAAAAAGTAGAGTCCAGGGGGAAATACAAAAAAAATAAAAAATCTTAAAATAAATTAATAAATAAATATACCCCATGAAAAAATTAGACCTAATAGGAGCCGCTACAGTTTTCCAGAGCACACACTTTGTGCAGCAGCTAGATACACACCCCCCTCCCCGTGTGCAGTATTGATGGACGATACTTGAAACAGAGGTATATTTACATGAAAGAAACGACACCTCAGTATTTATGACACGTCCTTGCTGAGGCTCGTCACACGGCGGCTGCTCTGACGGCTCTAAGTAGGGCTGAATTGCGCTGCCATAACCAATTTAACATGGAGAAGGTGCGCTAGTGAAGAAGAGCTACACACACACACACATATGCACATACAAAAACACAGCGACACACCAACATATGTCAACACTATGTTTTAGCAGAACATGGAAACTGCTTGTCTCCTATTGTTGGTCAATGAAAAAAAAAAATCCCTGGCACATTTCTTATGCTTTTGCTAAATAGGATTGACACATCGTAATGTTTTGGTTTAGAACCAGTTTCGGCTTAAGACACTGAAAGTCGTGACATGTCGGCTCACAAGCTCAATCTATAGTAAGATCTAGAATGTCTTGTTGATTTAATTCTTCCAGAGATAGTTTGTCTTGCTTTTATAAAGCTCAGATCTGTTAATGGAAGAGTAAATGTTTGCGTTCCTTGTTTTGAGTCACCTGACTTTTCTTCTTTACAGCACATCTGTTCATCTCAAGTTCCCAAGCTCACAGACTTTAGGGGCCGAGCAGAACAAGTCAATGATCAATGATGCGTCCCTCAGTTAAAGTTCCACCAACCGTATGGCTTTCAGTCAGCTGGACAAGGTTAATAGTTGATCCTCATGTGTGTCGCAGCCTCTGTTTGTGTGTGTGTATGTGTGCACATGCTGAAGTCTAACTGGGAAGCATATGGCTTTTTAAAGAAAGAAGTGGCCAGTAGAGAAGAGGGCAAAAACAGAAAGGGGAGGGGAGGTGGAGACAGATTTGAAGGGGGCGCCCCCCACTGATTTCTCAGACAGAAGATTCAGAGCAAAGCTTAGCACTATGATTGACACTGTCTGGGAGAGTCCGTCTCCAAACAAGCTTTAGGCCTCTTAGAACATGTGGCATTTGGCATTTGAATGTGATTGTGTCCAAATCACTATAAATACCTATAAAGTTGAGTCCGGGAGACTAGTCACGACATGTTCGCCCGTCTATTAAAGGATATGAGGAGGATTTGAATACAGTTCACGTCCCTCAAGGCTTCTGTGCGTGAATGAAATAAAAACCAGACGTTATTTTAGTCGCATAAGTTATTTTTAAACTGATATAAACTCTGCATGTATTTATCAAACATCCTGCAATATGAATGCCAGTGATTCATACTTCAGAGGATGATTCTAATACTGACTACATAAATCAAAGATTGGAAATAAAATGATATACAGTGAGAAGGATCTGTCCTGTATGTTGCCCATCTAAAAAAGAAACTGTACCATTTGCTATATACTTCCCATCAGCCTTATCAGCACCATAAAACTGGGGACAAAAAAGGGAAAAATGATATTCATTACTTTCCAATGTCCTATCGGTAAAATAAAACACTTCTCAACAAAGGGAAAAAAATACAGCCACTTGGAGGACCTACCAGCTACTGTCTGTGTGTGCAGGCAGGCTTTTATCAATGAAGCTAATAAAAGTGACCCTCAGCAGGAGATGAGGGTGACACGCGGCTCTTTACCTAGCTTTAGGGGTGATGGACTGCAAATGTGGTCTTAAACACACCACGAAAAACGAGCAATGAAAGTGTCAGGGTAAAAACACAGAAAATCAAGGCATTTTGTGCGACCGTTCGAAGACGGCTCGTAAAAAAAGGGAGCCAAGTCTTTATGAGTGCGATCCGGAGCAGTGCATTATGGGGCTCAATGAGAGTGTCAACACAAGCTGGAGGCTTATCTTTATCCACTCATTGTGTGTCCAGTGGCTTAGCGCTCATAGAGGAGAATCGTAACGCCTCTGATCAAGAGTGGAGGGAGAGGGATCTCCATTCTTACGTCGGCACATCAGGGGAACCCAGGGATTAGGTTCACTCTTTAGTTCCTGTAGGTCAAAGGTCGCACTCGAGCAAACACAAATCCCATTCTCTAGCCTGAAGAACATAATCCACCACTACGTATTGGTGAGAGGACGATTTCAGACTTGAGAGTTTGTTGTACTCACCTCAACCTAGCACATACGCAAGCTTTGTTTTCACAGGTGACACGATAACCCAGTTACCTTACAGCTTGTGAAAGTACAGTATTTACAGGAATAGTTCACCCAAAAATAAATACTCTGACATAATTTACTCAGCTCCAAAGCCATATGACTTTCTTTTTTTCTATGGAAAAGAAAAAGGTTTTGAAGACTGCAAATCAATCTTTTCCAATTAATTACAATAAATGATGGCTGATGGCAATTTAAAATGTCTTCTATTTTCATATATTTTAAAATCAAGTTTATTCTTATATTTTTGTAGAAACTGACACTTTTTTCAGGATACTTTGATGAATAGAAGGTTCAAAAGAACAGCATTTATTTTGAAACAGAAATCTTTAGTAACACTATAAACACTGTCATTTCTGATCAATTTAATGTCCCCAAACTTTTGAACAGAAGTATATCAATTAAAAGATTGAAAGCTTAAATTCCTGTTCATTGTAACTATATGGAAAAAGGGCATAGAAACCTATTTTTCATTTCAGGCTCTACAGAAGAACACAAGTAAGTTTGGAATGACCCGAGTGTGAGTAAATGACAGAATGTTAATTTATGGGTGAAATAACCTTTAACAACTAATCAATCCAAAAAAAAAATTCAGATCTCGCACTGCCACACTTGTTGCAAAGACATGAAGACACCTACAAAGCTCTTGACGATGGCTTTAAAGTTGACTATTAAATAACCGCAGGCATGCAAATAAATGTAGCGAATTTTTCGGTGCTCCTTCACACAGACATTACCCAGAAGCCCCCTATCTGGTCAGCCATAACTCTTGGTAACCAGGAGCACCTTCTACAGCAAAGGGCCATTCATTTAGCTGAAACAGACCACGACATCGCACTAATACTCTTGCCTTTTACAAGCCCCTCTCTCACACACACATACTCAAACCCTATCAGCGTTCATCCAGGGCCGGCCTGAAATGGGGCTGTATTTCAACCCCCACAGAGGTGTTGTACATGTTTGTGTGTGTGGGTGCATGTGGGGCCTAAGAGGGGCCTGTCTCTGTAACGGCCACGAGTGATGGAAGGCCCAACAGGGCCACTAAGACTGTGCACTAAGATTGTTCTAGACCTCAGGGCCTCGGAGGAAACATATATCCACCTGGCAACAGGGCAGCATGCTATGAATGCGTGTGTGAGTGTGTGTGTTCACGTGTGCGGGCAGATCTAATCAAGGGCTAATAACAGCACAGAAGAAGTCGTTGGCCCTCGTAAATCAATGTGCAAAATAATTGCTAATACACTGGTTATCGATTAGTGTTGGGGCGACTCATTTTCGGAGGCTATGGCTACGAACTAACAAAGTGACAAGGGTAAAGTGTTATTTCTCTGCTGCGCAGACAGCTGGGCTGCGCAGAGGACTGAGGCAGGCAGTAATTCTTAATTGACACCTGTCAGGATAATGACTGCAGTCCCAGCTGCTGCGGGAGAATTTCTCCCCACTCCTGTTCATCTGTCAGCTCTAATACCTTTCTGAGCACCACTCCTTTCTTCTATCGCTCGCTCCCTTCATTTTATTTTTACTTCCCCCTCCCCAGTTTCTGCATTTTTAAACATAAGTTTACCCACTAAACCCTCGGTTTCCTGTTCGCGGTGTTCTTCCCATAGTTAAACTTCCCATAGTTTTTTTATTATCATTAAAATATTATTTATTATTTTATTATTATCAGGACTTACAAATTACAGATGCACAGACTCCCGGTGCACGCTATGTCCCGCCTCTCCTGCTATTAACGCTCTATACATGTAAGAATAAACCATCAAAAACTCTTTGAATAATACTACTACTAAAAATAAATGTGATATGGTGATTTAAATGATGTTTGCGCTTTACACTCCCAAATCTTTGGCATTATATCGTCGCGATATAAAAATGCGACGATATAATGGCAAAAATTTAGGAGTTTGGGGGTGGGACTAACGTTTTTCTGACCAATGACAGATGAAGGAAGTGTTTTGTAAACTTGTTTGAAAACAGTAAAAAAAAAATTGCAATATTGTTTATTGCAGACATTATTTGACCTTAAACAAAACAGCGTACAACTTTGGTTTAAGAAAATAATGCAAAGGGGAAAAAAAATTAAATAGTTTTTTTCTCTCTTTCATGTCTTTAGATGGTCTTTTGTGTTCATGCAGGCAGGATATTTTGAGTTGAGAATACAGTGGTTGATGGGAGGAGGAACAGCGAGTCCCAGGACGTGACTTCCCCGAGTTTGAGGGGGCTTTATGGGTGTTTACTTAACATCATCAAAGAGCTTCCTTTCGTTTCATGCTCATCTGTCAAAATGAATGTTACTAAATATGAACGCATGACCGCAAGGCTTAAACCTTAGTACGCTTGGCCGTCCGTGATAAAATGATGTCAACCATTGAAATATTACATTAAATAAGCTATCTATAAAAATATGCAAATAATCAGACAATGTCACAAAGAGCATCATCCTGTTGAGACGCCACACACTCCTCAGATCCTACAACACAAACATCAAAGCTCAATCTCCTGCTGGCCCGTTATAAACATCGGCACGGTTCTGTTGGCCGAGTCGTTTGTGTTTTATCTGATGAGGATGTATAAGGCGCACCATGAGGAAAACGGCAAACTGGGATGAGAAAACTCCGCCGAGCCTCTAAAAACACCCCATCCTTCCTGTGAGCCAGGAAAAAAAGCGAGGTAAAGCAGCAACAGATGAGTGCAGGGCAGGACAGAGAGAAGGCAGACGTGGGCTCCCCTGGGTACAAGTTGACCTCCGTGTACTCCTAAAGCTTGGAGACTCCCGTTGCTGGGTCATGACTTGAGCTTTTCTCTCTTTTGTCTTTCTTCCCCCTCCCTCTCATCTTTCTGACTCACTGTGGACTAAATTAGCTGAGAAATGAAACATGGGGGATCAAAACAGACAGAGAGAGAGAGAGAGAGAGAGAGAGAGAGAGAGAGAGAGAGAGAGAGAGAGAGAGAGAGAGAGAGAGAGAGAGAGAGAGAGAGAGAGAGAGAGAGAGAGAGAGAGAGAGAGAGAAAACACAGCTGGCCCTTTTGATAGTTTTGAGTTCCCATAATGCTACAGTACCTCTAATCCAAACCTCCTCTGGTGACACGCTAGCTTTTTGTGGTCCTCTGTGTGCTCATTTTTCAGCAACTCTCAGCAGACACACAAACACACGTCTGGAAGTATTCTTAATTTTAGACTTTACGAAACTTGAGGAAACCAGATAACTCTCAAATGTGTCGAAGCTCATTAAAACCGCAGAGCGGTGTTTACCGCAGACTGTGTGTACCATCACACTTGGCTCATACAAAGTCCCAACATATTTTCATTTTGATCCACTCTTCCTATAAAACCTGTCATCGATCTTCATTAATCAAACTCAACCTCCACGATCTCGGACAAGGGGAACGGCAAGCTCGGGACTCAGAATAACTGGATACGCTTTGATTTCCTATAGGCCACTGGCTTGATCCCCAAATGCAAATTAAACTATTAGTTGTAAGTGGTGGGTCCCAACATGAATATTGACTAAACGGGTCAATGTCACCTGTTAATGACACGAGAGCGGATGAGTCTACCCTCCAGCGAAGCCAACACAAGGTGAGCCCAGATGTCACGCTGCATTTTCACGTCTTTCGGGAAGATTTATTTTCTTTGCCAGCATGAAAATAGGCATTAAAGAAAGAGAGACAGATAAAACATGACGTCTAAATGCCCCCCTATAGATTTATTTCTATAATTTGCTAAACAAATGGTGACAGTCAACTCCTATCTTTTAATACAAATACATCACCAATTGAGAAATGATAATCCAGTATATTTCACATTTCTCACCCGGTATGAAAATGAATATGAAGAGGCACCAGGCTGTTTAACAGACTACAACAAAACCTCCACATCTTTAATGCAACATAATAAATCTTTGTTAGAGAATAAAAGGTATTAACCTCATACTCGTGCTACAAAAAACACATAAATCACAACTGAGTTGTAACAGCACTGCACATTATATATCTGTAAATGCAGGCTGATTTGTATGTAATGTTGCACTGAGAGACTTAAGCAAAGTGAGCCGCTCAACAGCACTCAAATTCTGACAGTATTTTCATATTTCGAGAGCATGGTGGTGCGATTATTGTCAGCAGGAGCACGGTGTGTCAGTACACTCAGAGCTTGAACGGTAGTGCGACCAATGACACAGAACAGTGGTACGTCCATCAACATGGAGACGGAACGATGGCGTGTTTGCAGAGCACCAGGCCCGATTGGCTAACGCAGGGGCATTCTGATTGGCTGCCTCAAATGCTTTCTGGGCCCAGCGGTGCGGTTAAGAGCCTGGATTACTGAGGTCATTAGGCAGCATTGCCACGGTGACGTGATTAGTCAGGTAGCAAAGTCCATTTGTCACCTGCACCAGAAAATTGAGTTAATTCAGCACTACAGGCTAAAGGGACTGTATAATATCAACTTGATTACATCAAGGCAGCTGCAGACCTGACACTTCGCTGAATTTGTCAGCTTTAATCGTTAGAGCCTGTCACAAATCCATCAGGAGCTCAGATAATTAGGGTTCCTCCCTAATGAAGCCAGCAGAGGAACCTTTACCTTTATGTCGGATAATTAAGAAGCCTCTGGTGCTGAGGACAGAATGCGTTTTAATGACTCCCCATGCTGGTTCCTTCCTCCTCGCGTTTTGTTTTTCTTCTTTCGAGTGTGTTTGTGTGCGCTTTTGTTGTTTTTTTCCCCAATTTGAATCTTGTCTCAAATGTTTGTCTAAAAGGAATTCAATTTAATTGTCACGCTTGCATTTAGAAAAAAAAAGAAAAAATAAAAAGTAAAAAAGGGCAGATGTAAAATCAAATTAAGTTAAACTGAAGGAAAAGGAAAAGCAGCAAAAATATTGCAAACCACCTCACGGCAATGTTTACGCCGCGGCTATCCAGAGGACGGAGGTGCGTGGAATGGATGCAAACCGAGCGGGTCTCTGTCTGCGTGGGAGGTTGTGAAAACACAAAACCAAATGAAACCTGGAGCAGCGGAGAGATACCGCATTCATCGCCGAGTCCTCCCCTGGCTCCTCTCCTCTCTGCTAGAGCTCAAACTCACAGACACAGTCTGTGCTCTACGTGGGAGGCCCGTGTCTGTTTCAGAGAAAAGCCAGCAAATAAATACAAATGACTGCAGCAGCCCAACACAGAGAGGGCCACTCTGATCCCACTGCACCAAAACGACCTAAGCCCACAGCCGACGCATGTAAATCACTCAAGAGCAAACAATGGCAATGATAGCAACCAAATCGAGGCAAACTCATCCGTTAAAAGAGGTGGAGCATAACAGAGAAGTGGAGCGGCAGTAGAAAGTGCTTTTAGCGCACAGCGCAAAATTCAGAAAAAAATAATCAGACGGCTCGAGTGATTTCGAAGTTTAAGTAAAAACAAATCACCTTGTCACGCTAAGCGGCTTTTCTTTTTATACCCTCAATCAATAATTCCTAACATTATATTTTGATGGAGAGGGGGAAAAAGTGTCAGGCTCTGGGAAAAACGGAAACAATGTGCCTGCCAACTTTTGAATGACCATTAAAGCAAATGATGAACATGCCTGTCAGAATAGAGAAAATTAAATCAATATTCAACTGAGGTGGAGGGGGCTGATGGCTTGTTTTTGTGGAGGAGCTGCCAGGTCAGATTACCAGGCGCCATCTCACCTCTGTGAGCTTTCGAACTCCCCACGTCAGTCTCGCCATACAGCCAGGGAGACGAAATAATCCCTTAAAAATGCCATTTCCCTCCACTGAGCAGAAAGGTAAACGTAAAAAAAAAAAAAAAAAAACGAAGGAACAATAAATGTTAGTCAGTTGAAACGAATGAAACGTCAGCTATGTATCGCACTTGTTAGCCCTTATAAAGTCGACCTCGGTTACAGCAGTGTGTCTGGTATGTCGGCTGTTCCCTCATCAGTCAAATATCAGGGCCTAATTCTGCAGATCAGTAACTCTGCTGATGCTTGAACTTGAAAGAGAGCCTTCATTCAGTAGAGAATGGACCTGTTAGTCACAGAGATTAAATGGGAGAAGAAAAAAAACGAAGGAACAGAAAAAAAAGAGAGAGAGAATGCCAAAAGGACAAAGTGGAACTCCCTAAGTATAATACAGCAAAATGGCTTAAAACATAATGGCTAGTTTGTGTTTAATCGCCCCAAAATGAAATCCAACAGTGTTCATAACAAATCAGAGATCTGCTCTCTTGATCTTCATAGAAGATTCATTAAAAACAGAAATCAGCTCTGTCTTGTAACATCAAAGAGCACAGGTACATTTCACATGAATAAATTGAGCTAAGAGGAAAACAGATCTTAGTGCAGAGGCCTTGCTCAGTGACATCTATCAGGGAAGAGATGTTCTCTCTGCTACATTTTGTGCTCTCGACACGCCCCAGCAATCCCTTATCCCCCTCTTCTCTCCCTCTCTTTGAATGACGAAAAAAAAGTAGTGTATAACCCTGCCGAAAACTTCTTTCCTTTCTCTATTTTCCCGCACGACGGGGGCAAAAGTTGTCCTTTGAGTGGCTGCGGCCGCACGGCGCATGCGTGTTTCCATGGTGAATGATTTACTGATGTTTATCAGGAATGAATAGATCAAAGGAGGCCACATGACAGGCGATCAATCAAGCATCAAATCAAGGATGGCAATCCGCATCTAAATAGACGAACTGGAGCACTTTGAAACTACATTTTACTCGACTACATAGGCCACGGTGGAGTGGGAAGTTTTAATTTGGCACAACTTAAAAAAAAAAAACCCTACGAAGGCTTTTTAAAATAAATGAATGCATTCTGCTAAATGAATTAATGCATTCTGATTAAACTACCGGTGTTTTTAACATTCTTTAAAAGTTAAAGACCAACATAAAACAAATCAAAAAGTCAAAAAATGCAGTCATTATTTGGATTAAGCATTTCAACCCACATAATAAAGAAGTCTGAGTGATTGTATGTCTTTTTCCCCCATACCTACTAATATTAGTAAACAAAACATGCATGCACCGCTTACCTGAAGATCGCCTCGGCGCTTGCTGCTTTCTCCGCGGCATGCTGTCGTCCCACCCTCCACTTGACTTCTCATACAGAATCAAAATGCCAGTGACGGGGGACAAGAATTAATTTCAAAAAATGTAATACAAAGCATGTATTAACGCGTTCCTCTTCTCTTCGGAGTCTGTCTTTTTATTCCACCTCTTTAAAAAGTCACTTTGAGCCGATGCAAAGTCTTAGAGGGGTCAATAGGTCTTGAGAGGTTGTAGGGTTTTTTTTTACAGACTAAAATGTCTGTAAAAATAAAAAATGAAGGTGTATATGGCCGACAGGTTTAATAATTAGCTATAAGTCATAGCATGATTGCCAAGAGCTCAAGATATATCTCCCGTCCATGTCTAACGGCGCATAAATACAGAAAAAAAAACCGCTTCCTTAGGTTCTCCTTGGATTGTGGCAATAGTTTGTAGCAAAACGGAAGAAACTTCCAGTTATGGAGAGCCCGTCCAACTGTATTTCCGTCCTCTCGCTCGGTGGAAAGCCTAAAACCGGGACAAAACCAAGGGAAAAGACAGGCAGACAGGAGACAGTTAATGTCAGTCACAAATGGGGCTCGAGCTCAGTGCGCATTTTCAACGGACTAAATTCCCCACGCGCGCAGTGGAGAGTCTCTGCTCGTGCTCCTCCCGATATTCACCAAACACACTGTCCGTCCATGCTCAAGGAAACATGTGGACAGTTGATTCGGGCGAGCGTGACGCGTTTACTACAGAGCGATATATAAACAAAAAACACACTCTCTCGCAACGAACGTAAACTAATTACTCTTTTTAAAAAAACAAAAACTCCAGGGAGCGAAACGGCGTTCTTGGTCTCGCGGCTCTTCGCTGAAATATGTATCGCGCGTTCAGGATGCGTGAGCGGTTCAGACAGTCTCAACTGATAGACAGACACATCGAGTTGCCTTTCCTGCCTCTCTCTCTATACTCCACCCCTCCGGAGCGTCACTCTGACAGTGAAAACCCACCTGTCAATCTTTTTAATTGTTCTGTTTTTTCCCTCCCCACAAAACAGGATCGTTTGAAAGACAACGAACTGCCTTTTTGGAGAAGACATCACTTATTTGTATGTTGTCCATTCAAACTAATACACACAGTATACGGTTTTATAAAAAATTAAAATAGTGCTATTCAAAAATGAACTATGATTGTAGACTAGGCTACTACAGTTTTCCCAGTTATGCACTGTTCTCGGCGTTATCGTGAAAATAAGTTTCACGTCACGCGCAAACATTAACGTATAAAGCAGGGGTGTCCGCTGTAAACATTTCATTTATTTGGTCTGATATTTCAGCACAGTTTAACAACATTTCTTTGATCCTTTCACCGTCTTTTATTCTTTTTGCCAGTTTTCTTCATCTGTCTCGATGACGTTTGCCGAACTATTCCAGACGTTCAAGCGCTAAAAGGAAATTATTTGCGACCTTTTTCCATCCCCGTAAAAAAAAAAAAAAAAAGGACAGTTGGAAGTTACAGATTGATTCGTTACACCTTACTAGGAAGTGAACACTTTGCACGGGAAGGGGAGGGACTCCTGGAACAAGTTGAGTATGACCGTAACAAGCCTCTCTACAACGCTTACACATTACTTATTCATCAATTGCAAAACATCCACAAATTAAATAACGAGGCCACGGTGTTAGACATTTCGGATCCTATTAGGCTAATAACCGTAAAAAAAGTCCACAGCATATCTGCTCTTCAGTACTTTGTTGACACGGTGTACCTGGCACCCCCCAAAATCACACTTAAATCTCAACTTTGTTTTTGTCTTTAAACCAGCGTTGACGCAATGTCCACTCTTTCTGTAAGTTGGCGAGTGGGTGGGTGTGTTTTTAAATCGCTCGGAAGGGGAACGCGAGAAATCCGAGTGAATTTTTTGAGGTGGCCTTAGCTCGCTCCGGTCGCCTGATGTTTCTAACGGATTTTGAATGTTCTTCGACCACCGCGCGGGGATTCTGCTGCGATTTTAGCGGATAATTCAGCCTGTGGACCGACGCGAGAGGTTCGCCTTGCACACCGCATACCGGTGAGTGTACACATTTGTTAGTATAGAGTAAATGTATGAATAAGCCAGGCTAGGATATTATACATCACCACCACCACCACCGAAGCGTTATATCTCTGTACACGCGACGTTTAAATCATGTTCTTACCTTTGACGGTGCTGCGCATCCTTGAGCTATTGCCAGTTGCAATATAACTGTTCATTTATGCTGTACGCCTGTCGGTAGGGGCTAATAATGTGAAAATATGTCCAAGTTCCGCCCCAACATCTGTCCATCTATCCATCCTCGCGACTGCCTCGATCAGCCTGTCGCTGTTGATGGCTCTTACGTCACCAATCTCCCATCAGAAACTCATCGGGCTCAAAGAAGCCAAGATTCCTCCCGCTGTTGGGCAGAAGCATCGCTGGGCAAAAATACGACGGTTTTCCGAGATTATAGCGTGTTAACAACAGACATCTCTCTGTCTCAGTGCAAGACAAAGGTACAATGATAATTAGCTTGTCGTTTTCAAATAAACGTTTGTTATAAAGAGTGTATTTTCTAACGGTTGACTTAATTTTAACTTTTATAAAACTCTATTTTTATAATAATAATAATAACTATTACTATTCTTATTATTATTGATTTATCTTATGCTTATTCTTGCTGCCGTGAAAATCACATTTAAAAAATATAACACATCTAGCTCATTTTAGCTGTTCTTCCACTTTTCTTTAACAGTTTCTTACTGTAACTGTATGACTGAAATCCACTTCCATTCCCTAGAAATGAATGCTTTGTGCTATTTTGTAGTGGTATCATTGTGCATTATTCGCTCTATCCTAATAGACTTACAAATCAGTGATCTTTCTTTCTTTCTTGTTTGTTTGGAGCAGTTCTTGCGGCATTGTCCTCCAGAATTAATGTTTGGTATTCAGCATTGTGATGAAATTCCCTTCAAGGTGTTGTTAGTGTGCACTTAAAAGGGATTTAATGCTTTATATAACAGTGCCTGACTGTGCTAAACATATATTAATATAAGTGATTACAAGCAACAGCAATAATAATGTGTATTTCTAAGTAAATAACTGCGCAAATAAATTTACAAAATAAGTACATATTAGATATTTGTTGTTCATTGGTATCAGTAATTTCACTGTAATGTAAAGTGTAAATAAAAAAAGAATGCAGTAGACAAAAATATCCATGCTGATCATGCTGGCTTCCTCCAAACCCAAACTAGAGTGTGTCTTGGCATAGTGAATTACCCAGCTGTGCTCATTCTATGCTGATGAACTGAAATAATTTTAGATAATTAGATATACAAACAGTTACAGTATTTTCAATTGATGTGTTAGAGAAATGAAATTGTTATTGCATCTTTTTCCATCCAGTGAAAAATAAGTAAAACTATTTATTTATGCACTTTGTATTTTATTAACATGTGCCAGAAGATTTTGGTAGTGAACATTAGTAGTGTTGACAGGTCGGCGTATGCTTGTGTGTGTGTGTGTGGGGGGGGGGGTTTTGGGAATAGTTATCTACATATAATGTATAAATGTTTGTGTGTACCTATCATCTTAGTCAGTGTAGGACATTTTATTCTTTTGTAAAAGGCCATGCCTGAAGGAATGCCACGCAAGCATAAGCGTAAGCTCAAGATGCAATGCCAACGCACTTTGAACAGTTCGTGTTGAGTCTGAACTCTGTCATTTTCAGCCTTATAGTGCTGGTTAAAGCTCCTACAATAGGAGAAATGTTCATTTTTGCCTTTCCTACACAAGTTCTGTGATTCTCTTATTAAATTAATGACTGGAAATGATTGGAAAACATGAGCATTAAAGCATAAGTAACACATGAGCTGTGTAAAAAATAAAATATGTATGTTCTCACCCACTACATGCAGTGTTAAGAAATATATATTTACATTTTTTATTTATTAACTTAATGTATTTTAAGAGAGCAGCATCAGACTGATTATAGATGTTATGCCTTTTATGGTGTTATAGTGTTTTAAACTGATTCTCTGTCACCGCTTTTATGTGTTTATACTTTATAGAAACTGGAGCAAATTGATTTGGTTCATCTCTCTTATGTTATGAAAAATAACCACAGATTTATACGCATTTCAGTCTGATCTGCTATTTACTGTAGCTGGCCCTATTTGCATTAAAATGCCAGGACATGCTATAATGCACATTATACGTTGAAGTCATGTCTCAATATTACGCTGTCTGCTTAAGGGATCGCAGACGGATGGTACAAGGCTGAAACTGAAAAACCGAGGGAGATTCGAGGTGATAGTCTTTGAAGTCTTTTTTTTTTTATTTTTTTTTTATGTAGCATGTCACATCACATCAACAAATTATGATCCAAATTGCCCGCACGCTACAAGAGGCGGGATGCCGTCATATGCGTCCAAAGATCTGTATGGCGAGATCTGAAGGTTTTTAAACAAAAACATAGCTAGCTGTCACTGATGTATTTTTGAGCAGAGGAACTCTATAGACTGTCACAATGACAAAAAAGGTATATTTTCATATTTAAAAAAGGACTTGCTCATACATTTTTCATGCGTGTTGAAAATGCACATACTGACTAATTCTGGACTGTGGCTTTCAACGGTAATGTAAATGGTCTGTGGAGAAACACAAGAGAACATTTATAAGCAATCATACGATTCTCCTAAAACTTGAACACATTATGCAAATATGTGTGTCAAGTGATCTTTTTTTAATAATCATGTATTTCACAAAATCAGCAGGCAAGATCAATACCAATTACACGATACAGCATTATTTTTCAGCAGCATATCTCCCCCATGGGGTTACAGAAATAGCTTTGTTTTGTGAATCTTGCGAGAAAGTACCCTAACCTCGCATGTGACTCAGATGTATTGATTATGCTTCCAAAATGTTGTTCTTGTCTTGCAGGTGTTGCTGCCGTTCTTCAAAAAGGACAGTCTTGCAGTCCACAGGTCAGAGGTCAGCAACACTTGCATATTTAAATATGTTCCTGTCTATTATTTTTTAATAATTAATTTTTTTTTGCAAAGCTGTTCGCAATTGCACATGAAGCCACCCAGCTATTAAAGGCGATGATCGCTTGGGTATTAACGTCAGTACTGCTAAAATTAGTAGTGCACTTAAACACGGCAACCCAAATAGTGGTAATAATACTCCAGAACGGCGCAGTGGTGTAACCTTACGCCCGTGATCATGATCAAAGCCATTTACATGCCAACACTTCAATTATGTTTATTAAAACTAATATTGCTACATCTCTACAATCACTTTTAAGTTACAGTTCTGTATCGCTGGAACAGCTGTTGTTGCCACTGATTCTTGAGCTTTTGTAGCACTGCTATTATTATTATTTTTTTTAGCCAGTACATATATTTGTGTTTTTCACTGTTTAAGTAATTAATGTGTTTCTTAAGCTAATTCTTATTCTAATGTTTGAAATAAAATACTATATGCTGATTCATTAATTTGCTGTTTTTTCTTTTATTTATATAATCATGCAAATAAAGGACGATGGACAAAGTTATGGTTTCTTTTGTTATCATTTGAAAAGTCTTTTCAAATTATTAATAGGATGATTGCATGTGTAAAAAAGAAAGGAATAGTAAAAAAAAAAAAGCGAGTGAGCAAGTTATTACTTGAGTCAAAAATCTATTTTATCACAATTATTCCTTCGTAGGGATTTTTTTTCTTTGTCATAAAAGCAGGAGACACTTCTCACACTGACGAGATTTTTGATAAAACTATTTTATGCCATATAAAAACTTTCAGCTTCAATCAACGACTGGGTCAAATGAATTTTGTACAGTCATTGACAGGCGAAAGCTAAGAATTTATAATACAAAAAATAATAAAGAGAAGGCTTTTACTGGGAAGAATATCTTGAAACCCATCAGATAAGGCAGGGTAATTAAAATGTCACCTTTCTCTGGAGGAAGGAGGCCCATCACACAGCTTTACATAACTCATTACTTTTCTACTTTCAACTAAATGCTGATCACAAAACTTCTTTGACTTGAGAATCTGACGTGTGGTGGAATCCCTCTATTTGAGTCTTTTTATTCCCTTTAAATAATAGAGAAAAGGTTGTTGATTTATTACAAATAAGGCTGTATTAGTGCAACACATGAGATGTGATTTCGAGACATGTTTTTGGTGTTATTGTTTGATTCATTGTACGTAATTGAAATGCAGCTAAAAGTAAGTGTTTTAAAGTCCAGATGCTGTCAAAACAGATTTCCATACGATTAGTTGCACAATAGACATCTTCAATTAAACCAATCCCAAATACTGGATGTTTTATTTAGACATTTGCATGTATGCAACAAGTCATGCTTATGACAATCAGCGACCGAGACGTTTCAGGAATCAGTTTGTAGTTGCCTATCCGGATCTTTCAGGTTTCTTCAACCAGATTTTAATTCTCTGTGTGACTGTATCTGGTTATTACCTCGTAAACGTCTCTTCCTGCTCCGCTGCACCTCGGCGATCAGGAGGGGCTTCCATTCCTCGATCCTTCCCACCAAACCCTGTGCGTTTCAGCAGGATTTAAGTGACACATTTCACATTTCAAAATACCATCCTCCAACATGAGTCCCGCTGCCTGCCATACCACCTCTTTTGTTTTCTTTGACGCATGCGGTCTTCTTCCAATTAGCATTTTTCAGCCATTAAAGAGGAGAGAGGAGTGCTGAAATGTTTTCCTGTTTCATTACCACTGACTGCACCTCTTTGATTGGTTGCAAAGGGAAATGTTCTGTAAAAACATAATTTTCCGCAGAAGCTCGGGAAGAGAGTGGCCAGAAAACGCGGTGCAGATAAAACTCCTGGAGTCATATTTAAGCATGCAGGATTACTGGAAACGTCTCTCTCAGCGTTTTATTGACTGGATGAATTTAAAAAGTGAAAGAAAGATCGAGATGAGACACGAGTGATTTATATTCCTTTTTAAAAAGGATACACTTCCCCTCTTTCTAGATCTTGTCATTAAATATATAGCAGCGCAGTTCTGTCCGTTTTTATTTTTCTGTTGGTTTGTTTGTTTGCTCCCCAGGTCTTATTTTTTAACGCAGGAAAAGGCGAAGATGGTGAACGGTTTCGAAACATTTGATTCTTTCATACTTCTGAACCATAATTATTAAGATGTAACCATTTTAGATCAAAGATATGCATGAGACGCCTTTGATAATGTATGGTTTTTAAGAGAAACATAATAGGATGTTTTTTTTTTCTGCTTCAGTCAAACTCATAGCCTGAGGGTTTCAGTTAGAGAGAGATCTCTCCTCTATACTGATGCAACAAAGAGAAAAACAGCCCCCTAAAGCTGCTCGAAGTGCTCTACTTCTGACGCTTAGTGGAAATGTGTTTGTTATTATAAAAGATCGAAAAGCATTAATAAGAACAACAATAAATGTTTTCCTCTTTTCTCCACTGACCAGCTAAAATATCTTGCACGATGCCAAACATGGTGCATTTGAGACCATTCAAATAAATGAGTGGGTTTTTTCCTTTCTTTTTCACTGAAAAGACATGGGGGAAATTAGCCTTAGAGTCTTACTAAAATGATATGATAAATATAACCAGAAAAACTTATCTTGCCTAGCCAACGCAGGTCACATCTCACAGCCCAAACCTGCCATTTCTGTTTATTTTAGCAGATATGGCTGCCTATCAAAACACAATTCAGTAGTCAGGAGGTGTTTATATAGGGGTTTTGGTTTATGTAACACTGAGGAGGCTCCGTACGCACCATTTCAGTCCACCCGTCTTCCACACTGAACGTCCCTTCACTCCCTTTGCCAGAAATAGGTTGATTCAAACAAACGCCCCTATAGAGTCTCACTGCCTTTGATCCGGGTGTTGAACCAGGCCAGGTTTTCCGGCCCTACGTTTGTCCCTCCACACCCTGGCAGGATCCTGAACGCCGTCCCTGTCTTTCCAAAAGCCTCGGCTAGCTCTGGCTGGCCTCTGCAGCGGGAGCGACTGATGACGCCAGACTCAAGGCTATATCAGCAAATCAGACGTATACGGCCCTGCTCCACCCCAAACTACCCTGCAAACATTCACGCGTACCACTTCGTTCTCTATGAGAGGGTTTTTTTTTGGTTGTTGTGCCTCAAATACTGGCCAGTTTTCCATTTTTTTCTCTTTCTTCGAGGTCTCGTCAACTGAATTTCTCCATTCATTCCTGCTTTAATTCAAATACACATTTACAGAAGTACAGTGGACTATTACTGTAAATGCAATTATTGGCACCCTCTGTAAATATGAGCAATTAATCTGCTTTGTTTAAACATTTTGTTATATTTGTTGTTATATTTTGATGTATTCAGTTGATGTATTCATGCATTCATAACACTTTACAATAAGGTTCATCAGTTCATGTATTAACTAACATGAACTAACAATGAGCAATACATTTGTTACAGTGTTTATTAATCTTTGTTAATGTTAGTTAATAAAAAATACAGCTGTTCATTGTTTGTTCATGTTAGTTCACAGTGCATTAACTAATGTTAACAAATACAACCTTAGATTTTAATAATGTATTAGTAAATGTTGAAATAAATATTAACTAAGATTAATAAATGCTCTAGAAGTATTGTTCATTCTTAGTTCATGTTAACTAATTAACCTTATTGTATAGTGTTACCAATTCATGTAGTATATGTACATAAAAAAAATCTATCTATCATTTATTTTGATTGATTGATTGATTTAAATGTACTGTATATTAGTTGGGATTTTAGGTTGTGAAGTAGTTAAAAAGAAAAAAAGACACATATACACAAACTTCTGACCTAAATGCTCAATCTTATTAAACTAATTAATCACAGTAGCCTAATCACAGTGACAAGGTTGGCTGGGTGACATTGTCCAAAATCTACATTTTGATTTTTTTTTTTTTTTTTCAGTCAGTCCCACATGATCTCCTTCGCTCTCTGTTGCCCCATTCATTCAAATATTTTCTCAAGGTTAACAGGTAGAAAATGTTTCGAGTGTGTCGGGCTGCTTTGAGTCGAGGGTGTGGTGGGCAAAGAAGGAGGCGTCTCTCTGGGCTGCATTAATCAGAGAGAATGACAAAACCATATCTGTGACGACAACCACGGCTCAGCTGCCCGACATCGGCTGTAAGAGAGGAGGAGGAGGATAACTTTATTAATCAACATCTCTTGATTAATTGTTATAAAGTGTCATCCATAAATTTTCCTTCGATTTAATAATTCTTGAGGAAGACTTAACAATCTCCCTCGTGATTTGAGTTTTATTGAGGGCTGTACCGAGCGAGGTGCGCTGACATAAATAGCATCTCAGTGGCCAGTCTCCTCCTCACTGACAGATATGAAATACAATTATCAGTGTGATCTGTTTAAAAATTCATCATCAGCCTACTGTCTACAGAGGAAACATACTCGCTCGCTCTCAATCTCCCGCTTTCTCTCTGTCTCTTATTAATGTACACATACGCACACGCGTAGAGTGTATATGTAGAAGGGTCATAACTGATAAGCTGTTCTATCCATTTAAAATTTCATTGTTTTTTCTCTCCCTCCAGCTCGTTAAGTTATTTTAACTGTGGATATTGTATTATGTGCTCTGGTGCGGCCCCCCCTTTATATTAAAACATAAATCACTGGATAATCAATCAGTAAATGACAATGCTGAGGCAAATCGCTGCTATCATTGTTCCCACACAGAATATCATTAATATGACTCTTATCAGAGATGAAACAGCCAAACACACTCGAAACGACTCCACATATGGCGCACAATCCATTTTTTAAAGTGACCTCATCCTAACCATGCGTTTTTAAACCCTTTTCATGTCATGCTTCAAATACATACTTAGGGGCTGTTCAAACAGGACGTGTTCTTGAGTTCAACAGCTGCAGAAGAATGGTTCTGAAGGTAGGCACCTTGACATACGTTTATTTGACTCTTTTTAACTTGGGACGCAAAATTCTGAAAAAAGAAAGAATGGTTAAGAATGTACATGTAATACATGTTTCCATAAAAAATAAAAAATAAATTAAAATGGCTTCCCAATACATTACAACAGCAATGATCAAAAAACATGGACAAAACAGTCACTATTTGTAAAGTTTGTTCAATGTGAGTGCCGTATGCTTGAACATGACCAGTCATTTACGGCGTCATCATCCGGGTGTTGATAGCACGCGAGCGCTGGTGACTAACTGTGACTAAACTCACTTGCACGTGTTTTTAAGCCTCGTCAATTTAAACATTCAAGAGCAAGAAGACAAGAATGATAACTTGCGCGCGCTGTGAAAACATTTGTGTGCTCATCCGAACTGCGCACACAGACATCAGCAAATTGAACAAATTCACACAATTATGTCAAAATTATGTCATCATGCCTGTCTTGGTGAGCAATGTTAATCAAACAACAAAAGACAGGGAAATCACTCAGCAATTCTGCGTTTAAAAGACGTCTAGTAGCCGTCCAAACACAGCCCTCACATCTAGGCTAAAATAAGGCGAAATTTGGGATGTCAATTAAACTTTTATAGACGTCTAACCATAGCCCAAGAATAGACTAGTCATCAGTTAGAAAACATGTCAAAGAAATTAAACCAAACACCTTGTAATCACTGTTGACTTTGCTTACATGATGGAATAAAAATGACATGTTGCCAAATTCAAGGTTATTTTGGCTAGAAGTGGGTTACTCATAGCCGGACTTTATCGGGTCTATAGTTAACAGAGTCTACTACAGTATGTTACATGTCTGTCTTTGTATGTCTACAAATGATGGCTATTGCTTGCTGGGTCACTGCTCTTGACTGAATAGCTTTCGTAACTTTAATAATGATTAATCTTTATTTTATACAGTGAAATATGCAATATTATTTTACGTTTGATTACTTTATTCAATTTCCGTACCTGAAAACTAGTTAGACCTACCTGAAAAACCTGAAAAGCACTGTTGATTTTATTTGTATCTTTGCTCTATTGTATTTATTTGTGTTGCTGCGTGTCGCTAGTTTGTTCTTATTTTCTTTATTTTTATTTGACAGAAGTCCTTTTTTCCGATTATAACACATACTGAACCGTACCGAAACCGTTACCCTTAAACCGTGATACAAACCGAACCGTGAGCAATTTGAACCGTTACATTTAGAATTTAATACAATTATGTATTATAAAATATATTTTAATGCATTTTATAAAAATATTAAAATGATATATATTTAAGTCTTTTTGAACGATTCATATATAATTAAAGTCCCCCTGTAGTCAATATTTGTTTCCCTTAAAACTCACCTTTGATCACCAAAATTACATATTTAAAAGTTTTTTCCTTGGAAAAAACAGTCCTGCCTTGATATAGCTTGAATGTAAAGGCCCTTTCACACCGGATGCGCAACGAAAAAGCGAAACAAAAAAGCGAATAGTTCGTGTGCGAATAGTTCGCGTCAAAACCTTTCACATCAGCTGCGACGCGAATTTGCGATGTCTGTGATGTTCAGAGAGTTTCAACATTCCAAAACTTTCACGCGAATCGCGCTGACAGTTGAGAAAACATGGACACTTCATCATCATCATCCAGTGAAGACGAGCTTTTCATTTTCTTTAAAAGACAGAAAAGAAGGTTTTGGGTGCACCCAATCTTAAAGAACAGAAAGTCTGAAGGGGAGTATGCTAATGTGCACAGTTTTTTTTTTTTGCGTCTTCAACTAAACACACAGTGGGTTTTGTAATGTCACTACACACACATGTAATGTCACTACATCACACAACATACTAACAGTCGTGATAACCGAGTTGGTTGGCAATGATACGCCACACATTGTCTTTCAAATCGTTGTCCTTGTAGTATATGATTGGCTGAAGCCATTTCTGTCGCCGCAAAAGTAAAAAAAAATCGACATCGAAGCGAAAAAAATAAGTCGTTTTTTCGCCGCAGCACATTCGCGTTCGGTGTGGAAGCGCTCATTATACAAACAGCTGATCAAAAAAATAAAACCATTGCGCAAATTATTCGTGCGTCAAAATCGCGTCCAGTGTGAAAGGGCCTTAACTCTACACCCTTGCTTCATGTAGTATACGCGGTTCTATGAATATGCAAATTAGCCTCGCCTCCATTCACTCACACCAGCTCAGAGATCCACTTGTTGACGATCACATGTTGACCTTATTGGTTACAAGGTAGTTTGTGACCTCAGAAACCACATTTTTGAGACTGTCTTTGGTTCACTGCAGTTTTAAGGAGAAAAAAACTCATCAATGGTGTTGACTTATGAATTTGCACATGGTTTGTCTTAAACCATATTAAAAACACCACATTGACATATAAACAACATTAAAAGCTTGATTTTCAATTTAGTGCATTACAAAAATATTAATTTAAAGAATTAACATAATGACCTTAGCTATGCCATACAATTTTATATATTTAAGAAGTTATTTTTGGATGATTCATTAAAATAACTCATAAGACTCATTTGTTCCTGAATCAGACTACACTGGTCACACTGTATTGTGCCGGTTCATAAGAGTCATTTCTCCCTGAACCAGATTTCACTGTCTGGGTGAAATCACACAACATACAGTGTAAGCTAATACTTGTGATTTTAAGAATCAACGTTTCAAATGAAAATCTGTATTTTCCAAACTTGGATCGCCAGTCCTGCTATTTACATTTGCGCTTCAAACAAAAACAGCTTCTGCATGTGTTCGCAAAATACAGAAGTGCAGCAGAGACACCCAACTTATGTCTTTAATTAAAGCTTTGGCCCGTTACATCTCCATTGTCCTGCGGATTCCTTCAACACAACTGTACGGCAAAGACGGTGTCGTCCTCATCAGACTGCTGGTTGCCAATTAAGCAGTGAAAGGGACTCGGCGTCCACACCCACCTCAGCTGGCAGCGGCCCAATTTACAACCGGCGTGTCACCACGCGTCTGTAAGTGGGCTGATCTACACGTGTCACGGCTGAAGTTTGCAGTCTGCCGAGACCGTGGATGGACAGGTAGTGCCAACCACACCTCAGCCAGCCCTCCTCCTCCTCCTCCTCCTCCTCCTCCTCCTCCTCTCTCTCTCTCTCTCTCTCTCTCTCTTCCTCTGCTGATCAAGGACACTCCTATCAGCATGAGCGCAGAGAGAGGCCATCCATCAGGGCAGATGGGTAATAGAAACACTGTGTGACAATGGTCATCAGCGTCGAAAACAACAGCCTATAAACATCCAGTGACACGCGCTCCGGAGTAGGAGGTGGTGGAGCGGGGGTGGTAAAACCAGGAATTGAGACAGGGAGAGAGACAGCATGAAAGATTATGGAAGGAGAGACAGAGAAATGATTTAGAAACAGAGGGAAGGTAACAGAAACGCATTTGTGTGTGCCAGCGCATCTCAAAGTCCAACGCAAACAAAGCCAAGGTCCGTCGTCATGCCGTGACTGTTTATTCCGCAAACGAGACAGAGAGTAACAAATTGACAGAAGTGATTAAATGGCGAACGAGATGATGAAGAGAAGAAGGGAGGCGATCACACGGCAGATCTGAGGCCTTCGCCAAAACAACCCCGTTTTGTCCTCTTTCAAAGGTCTCGGTGCAAAACGCCGCAAAAAAACGTTTTTGACTTTTGCCGCTAAAACGCTTTTATTTATTTACCTCGGCATATATTTATTTCATTCTCCCGTTTGCCAAATAAAGACTAATTAGAGGAGCAGAGACGTTTCGAAATGGGAAGCCTGCCTCACATGGTGGGATTTTTTTTCTCTTCCTCTTTTCTAATTTTTTTGTCAGCTTTTTTCTCTCCCCCATCAGTTTAATTAGCCAACATTTGTCTCAGTTTTCCTGAGCAGCGTTTGTTTATCCTAGTGTCACGCCTGACATTGGCCAATTAGTGCAGTGAAATTGTTTAGCCTCAATAGCACAAGCAGTGGAAAACACTCCCGAGATGTTTGCTGCGAGCTCATGGGGAGATTCAGAGAGAAATTTGGGGAAAGCGAAAAAGGGATGTCAGAGTATTTCGGTTGATTATGAAGAATCATGACCGCGTGAGGGTTTTGATTATGAGTAATTTTTAGGAAGATGTTATTGGTTGCTTGACAGCAGTGAAATATGGATAGAGTTTAGGCAGAAAGTCCTTTCTTAATATAATAATACATGATTTTTTTAAATTGCTAAATATTTTCAAAATGATTTGTTCATTAAATCGTGACGGTCAGTCACTTATACCTTACAATTACAAAAAAGCAGCATGTTGAAGTCAAAATATAAATTCCCCTTATTTGCTTTTCATAATACACAAGGGTGTTCTTGAACGATTCATTAATGCGTGTTATTCTAAAGAAACATCTGTAAACTTTAGTAAAAATATCATCCTTTTTATGAAATATTTTGGTGTCATTTAGTGAGACTTTTTAAAATCTAGCATCATCCGACATCCCGTTTTCCTCTGAAATAAGGCACATTTCTTAAGTATTATGGTTTGTCATGACGTAATATTTATGCCAAAATACCATTTTCTACGGTCGCTACTGTAAATTCATATTAAATTCATTTGGGATCCCATTTAAATAGTAGTCTTTCTTTTTGTGATATCAGTAGTGGCTAATATCGACTTACCACCGTTTTGATGCAAAAACAATAACTGTAGTAATGGTAACTAGGATATTTTAGTGGAAACTATGGTTACCATGGTGAATTTTTGTAAGCGTAGGCTGTACTTGGCCACACTGAAAATCACAAATTGCCTTATGTTCTATATAAAGAGAAAACTGAAATTGGAATATTTATTTTGTGTTGGTGCTCCATTCTGACTGATGTGCTCGACATGACATGCTGCAGGTTTGATTTTATGGATATGAAGTGTTAATACATCCCCCGCTGGATAAGTCATTTTGACTCATTCTTGCATGCACACGCGTGTCGGAAAGAGTGAATCTACGTGCCTGAAAGAGAGAGAGAGAGAGAGAGAGAGAGAGAGAGAGAGAGAGAGAGAGAGAGAGAGAGAGAGAGAGAGAGAGAGAGAGAGAGAGAGAGAGAGAGAGAGAGAGAGAGAGAGAGAGAGAGAGAGAGAGAGAGAGAGAGAGAGAGAGAGAGAGAGAGAGAGAGAGAGAGATTGACTCGGCACACCGCCTGCCCTCACACAACAATTACCGCAGTCAAGGCCCACTGCAAAGATAAATTAATGTCTCCTCACAAGACAAAAGATTTTCTGTTCACTAAAATACAGGAACTATCATGTTCCTGTACGTGTTTAGAGTATGTTTACCATTTAAAACGACTCATGGAAATACCTTGTTTAACTTAAGAAGCTCAGGTAAGACTATATAAAAAGACGTTCTTGTGCCTTTTTGAGGGGGCAACAGTGGCGGTCTTGGCTCACCCTGTTCACTTGAAGAGGAACGACATGACGAGGAAATGAGAGAGTTATGTATAATTTAAAAAAGAATTACAAAATGAATTGTGTATTTATATACATCAGTGTATATATTATATTATATACATAGCAGCAGCTCAATGCTTTTAGGCATGAAGACATGATCAACACGAGCTGCTGAAGTTCAAACAGATCATCAGAATGGGGAAAAAGGTGATTTAAGTGGCTTTGAACATGGCACGGTTGTTGGTGCCAGGCGGGCTGGTCTGAGTATTTCAGAAAGTGCTGATCTACTCAGATTTTCACGCACAACCATATCTAGGGTTTACAGAGAATGGTCCAAAAAAAGAAAATATCCAGTGAGTGTCAGAGGAGAATGATAGACTGGATTAAGCTGATAGAAAGGCAACTGTAACTCAAATAACCACTTGTTACAACTGTGGTCTGCATAAGAGCATCTCTGAATGCACAACACGTCGAACCCTGAAGCAGATGGACTACAGCAGCAGAAGACCACACTAGAAGCCACACCTTTCAGCTAAGAACAGGAAACTGAGGCTATAATTCGCACGGGCTCACCAAAATTGGACAAAAGAAGATTCGAAAAACATGGTCTGATGAGTCTCGATTTCTGCTGCAACATTCAGATGGTCGGTTAAGATTTTGGCGTAAACAACATGAACGCTTTTATCCATCCTGCCTTGTATCAGTGGTTCAGGGGGGATGTTTTCTTGACACACTTTGAGCCCCTTAGTACCAATTGAGCATTGTTTAAACGCCACAGTTTACCTGAGTATTATAGCTGACCATGTCCATCCCTTTATGACCACTGTGTGCCCATCTTCTGATGGCAATTTCCAACAGGATAACACACCATGTCACAGAGCTCAAATCATCTCATCTCACTATACTCAACCAGCCTCCATAGTCACCAGATCTCAATCTAATAGAGCACCTTTGGGATGTGATGGAACGGGAGATTCGCATCATGAATGTGCAGCTGACAAATCTGCAGCAACTGCATGATGCTATCATGTCAATATGGACCAAAATCTCGGAGGAATGATTCTAGCACCTTGTTGAATCTACTGTATGCCACGAATAATTAAGGCAATTATGAAGGCAAAAGAGGATCAAACCCGGTACTAGCAAGGTGTACCTAATAAAGTGGCCTGTGAGTATATACTGTATGTGTATAACAAAAAAAACAAAATGATACTTTATATTTAAATTGTATTTTATACATATACACACATACAAATATATACATTTCAGTTTATTTTAAAATACTGTATATATACATGAAATGTAAAAATACTGCATATCATTTATGTGTCCAGTAGTTTTTTTCCTGCATGATTTTGCTTGTTTTTCTTTGCATGTGACCAAGATATAATCGCATCCTATTTATGCAACCTTCTCTTTAGTCTATTATAAGGTTTGTTATAGTTGTTATTATTGCATCTAACCATCGCTCTACTACACCACTTCTGATTGTGTGTACAGTATATATAGGGCCCTTCCTCTTACATCGGCCTGAAATAGTTATATAATGCAACAGGTGAGAACGTCTTCAATGTGTCGAGATGGCAAGGGGGCTTTGAGTTAAGACGTTAAGATATGTCGAGTAGTTCACACTACACAGAGCACAGATTCAATTTAGCACTTCCTCCGCGCCACCAGAAACCACGCGCAAGGCGTTTCAAACCACAGACTCCCAAACAGCGGCCGACACTTCCTCTCCAGCCTGCAGTCTATCTTATCTATCTTCTCATCTGTATCATCCTCATCTGACTGGAACAAAGACAAGCGGCATCGCTGAAGTGGCACTGACAGCTTTGCAGGGGAAGAGTGAGGCTGCTCTGTGGGGAGAACTGGGAAAGTGTGCAGCCTGTGGCAGAAGGGAGACGCCAGCGTATCTTTCATGCCGCCCTCAGCCTTTAGCTCCGGGCTCCCACTCAGAATCACACACGCTCATGTCACCCTAAGGCAGCAGTCTCAAACACTTAAACTCAAACCCGGAGGTGTTTATGGAACTCTACTGTTCAGCCCAGTGTCTCCCTCATTCAATCCCAGCGACTGGCAGTCTGACTGCTGGTTCGGTTGGTGAGGTCTAATTATGTGTAGACACACTGATATGTTATATGTAGCGCTCACACACACATAGCCACAAATAGAAAAACACATAAGGTGCACATGTTCCAAGAGCTAGTGAGCTGTCGTGCTGCATGGTGCCTACATGGGCAGCTGCCTTCTAAGACAGAAACTAATTAGGAACACAATGCATAAGCAGTGCCACATGAATAGCACTCCCCATAACTATTTTCAATGGAGTTCTCCATTAGCATTAGAGTTGCTGGTTTCTCGATATTTTCCTGAATCATTTTGTTTGTGTTTTTCACAACTGGGAATATATATACTCACAGGCCACTTTATTAGGTACACCTTGCTAGTACTGGGTTTCTTCGTGGCATAGATTCAACAAGGTGCTGGAAGCATTTCTCAGAGATTTTGGTCCATATTGAGTGGATAGCATCACGCAGTTGCTGCAGATTTGTCAGCTTCACATACAGTCAAGCTAAAAAATTATTTTACTAGTGGGTGCAGGACACTATAGTTAATTTATGTAAATGAGATTAGCAAGGTGTCTGAATAAATTTTGGTTTGACTGTACATGATGCGAATCTCCCGTTCCATCACATCCCAAAGGTGCTCTATTGGATTGAGATCTGGTGACCATGGAGGTCATTTGAGTATGGTGAACTCATTGTCATGTTCAAGAAACCAGTTTGGAACTTACAAAATTCGGCTGCCAGGATCTTAAAGGAGAACTACGGTCAATTTTAACATTGAGCTCTTTTTTTGTAAATTTGGAGTGCTGTCAATACAGAGAACAACGACAAAAATCGGTGTTGTCTACTCAGTGTTATCCTCTTTTTAAAATGTGCGCCCTGTTGACTTCAATGGGGCAAGTTTTAAACCTGCTTTTACCCTCTTAACATCCTTGATGTGTCATTACAAGTGCCCAGCCATGTGAGTGATTCCTTCAGAGTGATCACGGGTGAATCTGACTGCAGTAGATGTGAAAGATATTAATAAAAGTGATGTTATTTCAGTCAGCGCTCATACCTGTATTTACATCCTGTTTTCGGTCGAAGTCCATAGTAATCGATTGTCGAGTTCACACGCATAGGTTTAGTTACCTATGATCACACGCGTGTCACGTAACGGATGAATATGAGACGAGGATTCAAATGCAGAGGAATTTATTGATGACATGCAGACAGGGTAACAACCTCAAAAAACACAGAGCTCCAGGAACACGCAACAAGGACAACGAACCAGCACAAGACTACAAACACAAGGAGACTATATAGGGGAACAAACAAAGGAGGGTAACGAGATACACAGGTGGGACAAATTAACCAATAATCAGATAACAAGATGGGAAGGGCTAGACAATAGACACGAGCACATGGCCCAAAATAACAAAACACCCATGTGCATAACAAGACAGGACAGGCATGTGACAGCGCGTGAACTCGACAATCGATTACTATAGACTTCAACCGAAAACAGGAAGAAAATACAGGTATGTGCGCTGGCTGAATAAACATCATTTTTATTCATATCTTTCACATCTACTGCAGTCAGATTCACCCGTGTTCACTCTGAAGGAATCACTCACATTAGCTGTGCACTTGTAATGACACATCAAGGATGTTAAGAGGCTAAAAGCAGGTTTAAAACTTGCCCCATTGAAGTCAACAGGGTGCAAATTTTAAAAAGAGGATAACACGTGTAGGCAACACCGATTTTTATCGTTGTTCTCTGTACTGACAGCACTCCAAATTTACAAAAAAATTAGCTCAATGTTAAAATTGACCGGAGTTCTCCTTTAACTGGATCCAGGATATGCAATCATATTACTCCGGTTTTGAAATACTTGCATTGGCTCCCAGTCAGGTTGCGAGTTGATTTCAAAATTATGATGCTCACATATAAAGCATTGCACAGTATTTAACAGAACTGTTACATCTTTATACTCCAAATCACAGATTATACTCCTCACAATCGAACTTGCTGGTTGTTCCTCAAACACACTTAAGATCTATAGTATGTGTGATAGGGCTTTCTCTTTCTATGCTCCTATCCTTTGGAATTCTCTGCCTCTTGAGCTTAGGAAAATTCAGACTTATGACATTTTTAAAGTTCAACTTAAGACATATTTTTTTAAACTTGCATTTGTTTGTTGGTTATTTATTTTTTTAATTTTATTAACTGTATTTTTATATTGTGTACAGCGCTTTGAGAAGTTTATTATTATTAGTATTATTAGCATTTTGTTAGCACAAACATTAGAGCATAGCGCTAGCAACACCAAGGTCATGGGTTCGATCCCAAGGGAATGACTGAAGTGATATAGTGTATATTTTAAATGCAATTGTCACTTTAGAGGTCATTTACACAACACTGTTTTTAACTAAAAACTGAAAACTTTTGGCCATTTATTTAGCCAACACGACAACGCTGTTTTGGGGCCTGAAAACGCAAACTTTTGAAAACAGGATTGAAAATGAAAGTTTTTGAAAACTATACTGTTGTCGTCTCTGTGTGAAGTACAAAAAAGCGAATTAGGCGTGTAGTGTTTCTTTATCGCCAGTGCCAACTACTGGACTGGCATGCATAATAAAGCGTTTTTAGTCCATTTTCATAGCCCCATGTTGTAACACTGTTGTGGTCTTTGAAGGCACAAGACAAAGATGAAGGTAACTAAACATTGCCGTCTTTACGGGAAAAGCGCAAAGGAAAAACATTTCCATTTTTAGTGCATTGTTGTTGTGTAAACGTACCCTAAATGTCAATTCGAATTTTGCTAAGCTAACAGTAACATATTTAAGCAAAAACATACATAGCACACACAAATATTGGGTAAAATAACCCTTTTTTATTATTTATATAACTGTATTTGTAAATAAAAAAACAAGTGTTAAGTGTTAACTAAAACTATTAAAAGTTATCTGTAGTTGAAACAAAGATTTAATGAAATAAAATATAAATATTACATGAAAAACAAACACAAATCTGAATTTTTGAGTTGAAGTATATATATATAAGACTAATAGAAATGACAAAAGTATATAATAAAATTACTAAAATTAAAATGAAAACTGAAAATATAAAAACAAAAGCTATTTCAAATATTAAAAATACTATAATAGTATATAAATGATGCTAAAGAAATACTGAGAAAATTTGAATTTTCTTGTGCTTTGACTTTTTTTAACAAAATGCATTCTGTGATTGTCTTCTTTTTAAAAAATACATAGAATTTGTCCAAAATGTGGTATCTTAAAGGTCCCATTCCATGGATTATTTTTATTATTTTATCATGTTTCCAGGGGTGCCCTTATAATGTTAGTATGTTTTTTAGATCAAAAATTGTTATAATTTAGAAGTAAAAGGCATATTTCCTAGCCTGATTTCATTCCCTGGTTTGAACACTCTGTTTGAAGGGGCGTGTCTGCTGTGAGACTTCAGTGTAAACGCCCTCTGCTGTGATTGGCTGACATGCTTGCATATGAAATATCTGGCATTACATGTGGAACTATCTGGAAAACTTTTACTATTACAGCTATTATACGTTTTTACTATTACAGCTATCGGGATTAACGAATCGTGAGAAGTTGTTTAAGTATTTAGATCTATTCCCATCACATAAAAGTTTGCAGTGATGAGCATTGAGCAGATGACAGCCTGTTGATCGCGTGAAAGATCATATCATTGCAATGCACTCACTAATGATTTCACCAATGCAAACATGAGGCATATAAATACAGTAAGAGCTTCGTTGTGCAGTGTAACAGCGTCATTGATTTCATAACGAGTTTTGGCAAGTGTCCATATAAACTCGCGCTGTGTGTCACAGCTTGGCCGATTGGAAAGGGATTGTTCTGTGATCGCTTTCTGTATATTATTCACAGTTTAAGTAAGATTATTTTCATCCTACTAAGAGAAACGATGTGAAGTTGATCGCTACTTCCGTAGTAAATCACTACTTACGGCTTGCTGGAATATAGTTGAAATTTCCCCCTTCGTCAGTATGAGACGCTGAGAGAAGCCTGCTTGATATTATCCCAGGTTAGAAAAACAGTCCGTGGTGAAATGGACAGAGCAAACTAACAACTTCGAATTAAACTTTTGCGGTATCCGATTATAGATAAACATCAACCGTCTGTTGACATTTCGCCATCAATACGCCTGTGTTCCTGTGGGCGGAGTTTAGTCTAAACATGGTTCTGGTGATGTCACTAATGCAGGATGTAGAGGGGTGTAGTCCAATCCAGCCGTTTTTTGTAGTCAACTTTTGTTAAATAAAATATCTCGCTTGGCATTGAACTTTGAGCGTTATAATTTTACAGATATTATTTATACTCTAACAACAACATTACACACTAACTAAACTTTGAAACATGGAATCGCATGCAACGGGACCTTTAAGCAGCTCACTAGGTTGTACATTGTAAACAAGAGCGCGCACACACACACTCCCACTCACAGACAGACACCGCAGAAGAGTGGATTTCACAGCCATGGCAGCAGATGCTGCCGCACATGTGTCAATGTGCAGAAATGTCAGATATTAAAATCTTGTGACTCTCGGGGGGATCGGAGAGTATAATTTTGTCACCATTTCATTATGACTGTGAGATTGTAATTGTTGTGGTTTACCTGACACGAGTTTGGTGGCATATGTGTGTATTTGTGTGTTCTCATGTTCACACAATCGCGGTTTTGAAGGGGTGGGGGGGCGATGATGGCAGGCCTGCGGAGGAGAAGTGTGTGTGTGTGTGGGGGGGGGGGGCGCTGGGAACAGGGTTCAGACGGATCACCGCGCCCGTGCCGGGGTTTGAGTCGGCAGCGGGCAGATGGACCGCTGACACTGGCACAAGGAGAAAGTATAAAGTCGAGTAGACAGGAGGAAAAAAACGAGGGAGTCAAAAAATACATCATCATCATCCTCGCTGACACTCTGTTGGTCTTGACCTTAACAGGCTGGAGTGTTGTCAGACGCAGGCAGCAAGGCCTGATGGGAGAGTCAGGCATGTCTGTGGGCGCAGGGCTTCATTCGGCTGTAGGGGCTGCGCTGCATCTAAACTGCTCGGCGCTAAACACGTCTCTGCTCATGCACAAATAACAATCCAACCACAGCTGAGCCATCTTATTAAATATTTTAGAGGAGTGTGATCACACTGTCTCCATATTTACTGAGTTTTCATTGAATATTTGACACTTTCTGAAGCTTTTAACTAGAAGCATCCTGGTTTTATGAGGTAAAATATTTTTCCTCCACACAGTAAAATTGCTTTGCTAACCAACCTGATATTGTGCTATTGTTTTTGAAAACCTAGATTGCGCTTTGCCAAAAAGCACATTTTCAACCAGTTTGTACACTGCACAACACGGACATAGATTAAACAACATGTAGACAGTCTATGATGCTGTGATCTCATATGGCATACACAGGATTTCCCAATCTTGCATCTTATTGAGTCACCCAACAACAAGTGTTGTGTGTACTCGTTCCTCAGATGCCACCAGGACGCTAAAATCCCACAGGAGACGGGTCGAGCTCTGATCTACACCAAACCTCATCTGATCACAATACAGACCTTCCATTCCTTTGCTGGACATCATAATTTCACACATACACACACCACGTTGTATATCACACATTGTCTGCAAACATTACTTTGAGCCCTCCCTTATTATATCTGGGCCATATTTTACACTTTCCTCATTTGGAAGATCATTTAACGATTGTGCTTTTCATTTCTGTGCCCTATACTCTGCATCTTGAGGAAGTCCCCTATGAGGAGAGAAACCATTAAAGGTGTATTATAAAAATATTATTGACCTTTGAGAAGCGACACTAGACCAGACTCGGACTGTGTTTTAAGACTCGATGCCTGCTCCTTAGATTATCAACATATGCCAGTCTTAATAAATGTTCTGTCACTTTATTAAAAAATTTAAGTACAACAGTATAATTTTTACGATCCCATAAAGGTGAAGGTAGCACATAGTAATTTTTTCATGCACGGTGAACTTTTGAAGCACTCTGCAATAGGTTACGTAATTAATTTCTGCTTAGAGTGAACTACTGACCATATATTTTAGCTTTTTACTTGCACTCTTTGTAGTACAACCTTTTATCAGATCTTTCTTTAGTCATAGAGCTTTTTTTAACAACAAAAAGTTCAAAAATGTCATAAATTTCATCTAAAAATTTTTGAAGGGGACACAAATAAACAGCCAAAATTGTACTTGTATGGATATGTGTACAGTGGCAAACAACACAAAGCGAAAGTTACCAGACGGCCATATTATAATTATTAAATTATCTTGCGTCCACCACATAGTATTTTAGGTTTCGTCTGGGACAGAGGACGTCTCTTACTTAGATATTCAACTGCAGCAAGCCCACTGATGTGCCACTTAACATCATATTGAGCAAAACCCAACACAACGGTAGATCTACTAATATTAGCGTTATCCAACAAGCTACAGTTATAATCACCAACATAGCAGACTCATGAAAAAAAATACATCGGTTAATCTTATTGATTTATTTATTTATTTTTGTCATGACTAATTTATTAATGACTAATCTATCATCTGTATTAAAGAGAAAAGAATCACTTCATCCAATGTTTAAAGTGAATAAAATAGCTTTGACAGCCTATTTACTGGAGTTCCACAACTACTGAAGAACTTTGTTCTTTCCCACTGCACTTGTGTGTATAGGTGAGGTAAGGGTTAACAGGTTCACACAACAAAACCCAATTGCTACTCAAAACTAGCCCAATCACATTTTGGGGGTAAAATTCGAAATTGTATTCCAGGGGGTTAATAAATATTGTGTTATTGGTGTCACTTCAACCCGCAGACTTGAAAAACAACCCGTGGCAACAGTGTAAAAGTAGCCCAATTCCACGGGAAAGCAGGTAGTGGACCAAAGCACTGTGAGGCAGGAGAGGGGAGACTCAATCTTTCTAAACTTTAAACACTTTTTTTGCACCGTTTGCATTTGTATTGTTTTACTACTTACACAATTATTTGAAATATATATCATATTATTTACAATACACAGCATGGTTTTTAATTATATTTTTAGGGGGGACAACCCTCAGATAGCCCTGGAGGATAACTAGGAGAGGCATAGGCAGGACAGGATGCCTCCAGGGCGGTACTGGTGATATAGGGAGCAAGGGAGGTGCTGGCAGTTCAGGGACCCATCAGGGCAGTGCTGGTTCAGGAAGCCAGGGAGGTGCTGGCAGCTCAGGAGGCCAGGGCAGAGCCGGCAAATTCTCAGGCGTGGTGGCGGCCATCTTGGTTGAAGACTCTGGTTCGGGTGTGGCGGCGGCCATCTTGGCCAAAGGCTCTGGCGTGGCGTTGGCCATCTTGGCCAAAGGCTCTGGCGTGGCGTGGCCTAGATGGAACAAGACTCTGGAAGGGCGGCGGCCTCAACGGGACAAGACTCTGGAAGGGAGGTGGCCCTCTTGGTCGAGGGCCCACGGGCCAAAGCCGATGTGTGCGCTGCTCACACAAACAAAACAGCCGTGGCGACCATGATGAGCGCTGCAGGCTCGGCAGGCATGACGTGAAGAGACTCAGACTTGGTAGGTATGAGACTCAGGAATGGCGGCCATCTTGTGACATGGCTCTGGATTTGGTGGAGAGGTGTTGGTAGGCTCTGCGAGGCTGATTGCAGAGTTGGTGTTTACCAGCACCCACTCCACACATGAGGTGAAATCTCCCCGAGGACCGCTCCCTGGGAGGCGTGCTCCAGGACTGCTCACTGAGGCTGGAGATGTAAAACACACACAGCGAGCAGTCGGGATAGTGTGTAAGGCATGCCAACTCCAAGAAATCCCTGGTATGAGACTCCAGGGAGCGGTCCTTCTGCTCCAGACATAGCAGAACAACGGCGGGAATGTCCATGGTGATGGTGGAAAACAAACAAAAGAAAACACCACACAAAATAAACTGCTATGGGTCTTGTATTCTGTCACGGGTGAGGTGGTTAAGATATAGTGCACAACGAAGGAAATACAATAGGATACTTTAATTCAATAGGATACAAGAAAAACCAACAACCACAAATCACCATATATATATATATATATATATATATATATATATATATATATATATATATATATATATATATATATATATATATATATATATATATATATATACAAAAACAGGAACAGAGAGAAACAGAGGGCTTAAATACACAGAGAACAGATCAGGGAAACAAGACACAGCTGGGGCAAATGAACTCAATGACAGTAACCATAGTAACTAACAAGATACAGCTGAACCAAATGAACTAATGAAGGAGGAGTGGCTAGAAACTGAACAATTAACAAAGAGGAAGTCCAAACACAAACAGAAACGTGACATAGTCTTGGTGAGCATAAGAAATATCTATCAAAAACAAAAAAAAACTTACCGACTCCAAACTTCTGAACAGTAGTGTAACCATTACTTTTCTGTTATCAGAGCAGTTATTATCAGTCATACACACAAAAACAGATAATCTTAAATGGATAATCCATCCAAAAATGAAAATCCTGTTGTTATTTACTCACCCCATGTCGTTCCAAATATTCTTCATTTTTTTATCCATACAAAAGATGTCAATGGGTTCCACTGTTGTTTGGTTTTCAACATTCTTCAATTAAAAGTAGTAATATACACCTGCAAGACAATGTGACCAAAAAAACCCAAAAAAACAGGTATGTGCATTTTGTCACACAACACCAATTCTTGTTGGAACAAGTAGCTTGTTACTAGAAAAGCTTCACTGGAAACAGCCAAACTAATGCCACACTACTAAAAAAAAAACAGTCTAGTTAGTTGAATGGCCATTTCTAACTATAGGTTACTCCCAACACTGGTCCTGGAGCACACATTTTCAAACAATCGCAGACTAAACCTAATCAACACTTACCTCTAAAAAATTATACCTGATCCCAAATGTGTCCTTATATGCGTGGAACGCCTTTTACCAGTGAAAAATTCCTTGTATGTTAAGCATACTTTCATCAAAATTCCAGCCAGCTGATAATACCTAGAATATCAAAATCAACTGCAGGCGGTAGATCCTTTTCCTATTTAGCACCAAAACTTTGGAACAGTCTTCCTAACATTGTCCGGGAAGCAGACACACTCTGTCAGTTCAAATCTAGACTAAAAACACATCTCTTTGACCTATAGCATACATATAACAAATTATAGACCTCTATAATTCAATGTTAGGCTGCCGAATAGATTAGGTCAGCCGAAACCGGGAACAATTCCCATAAATCCTGATGTACTTGTTACATCATAAGAAAGATGGCGTCTACGCTAATATTAGTCTCCCTGTTTTTCCTGAGGTTTACCGCAGTCCGTCGGATCCAGGCTGTATCCAGATCTGATGAAGGACACAACGACAACGCAGTCCTGAAGTGTCAACTAGTCTCTCCCCTGTGAAAGCCTCCTTGCCTTCCCTTTACCTATGTACAGATAAAACGTTGTCGGGATAATTTCGATTCACGTGGCTACGCGGAAGCAATAAATAATTCTTTATTATAAATTTTTAAGGCCAGACAAATAGTTTGTTGAAGGTTGCGTACACCTGCGCACATATATATTCAAACGCGCATAGCTATAGACTAAACACGTGATGGGCATGTGCACGCCATAGGCGTTTTTGAGGTTTGCGCAGAGATAACCTTTTTTTCAAAAAATTTCAAGGCTTGCACCTTGGAATCTATTTCAGGGTTTGCGTTCTTGAGCCACCAGGCACTGTTTTGTGCGGATGAGCGGGCCGGAATGCGTTGAGTGTTTTCTGTTAGAACGGTGTTGTATTAGCGGCCCCAAAGTTAATAACTAATGATCTTTGCAACAGAAGTGAATCAATCAAAACTAACTTTAGCTGGACAATAACTTTATTCTAGAGCTGCTGTAAAGCCAAACAATCTCTGTTACTGTAATTTCCTATTATCACTGTAAAGCTGCTTTGAAACAATCTATATTGTTAAAAGCGCTATATAAATAATGGTGACTTGACTTACTTGGCCAATAAAAGCTGATAGATTGATTGATTGATTGATGTTGAATTGCACAGAGGCTATTTTGTTTTCCCTCTATACCAACAATTTATTTGATTTGCAAATATCATATGTGTGAACTGATTGCTAAGACCTTTATATATTATAATGTCTGACCACAGCATTTAAAGCTGCTTATGATGGCATTAAGACATTGAATCAAATAACTTTAGGTCTTAAAACATGCTCTCAAAGCTTGTAATCTCATTAAAAGACTCATAAACAACGGCTGTGTCTGAAAAATTAGGCAGCTTACTTATTGCCTCACTGCCTTGTCAGGCAATGACTTTGTAGGCAGCGTTTGTGCACAGGTACCTCACAAAACTGATTTCGGACAGACCTCTGAAGCTGCATAATGGTTTAATGATCTACAGCAAAATAGAGCAAGCTTTGGTGTAAACTAAGCAAATATTTAATTGCTACAATAGTAATTCATTGCTAGAAATGACATCAGAAGTGGAAAACGTTGGTCAAAAACATACATTTACACACAAACTGACCAACCACAACTTTCAGATGTCATCTTTATTTTATAGCTCAACTGTCACATGTAGTGACAGTTACACTTTAGTGAAGAATACATCTACACTGCCTTCAAAGATCGATCAGATGAGGGTATTTCAGGAGACAGGAAGTGAAGCATTAGATTTGGACATGCCTTGATGCCTTCCAACCTTGGAATGCATCCTCCGAAGGCAGCATTTTTAAGCTTTCGGACGCAGCCAATGATTGGTGCAAGAACCAGCACAAATATGCATTTAGTTGAACTTTTCACAAATTGTGAAATTCTTTATGTTTCATGATTTCAAAAAGACATGTTTTTTTTTTTTTGTTATCCATTAAAACAAAATCCAGAAAGAAAAAAGAAACAGATTTCAAAGGCCTACAGTCTTTTGGCTATCAGAGGAGTGTTAATGTACATACTGTAAATCAATTTGGACAACTAGCATCTGCTAAATGACAAATAACCATATCCATTGGCTTCCTCAGTCCCTACCCAGCTTTCTGTAACAATGTTTCAGATCCTCCCTCTTCTATCATCCCTTCTCCCCGCACACAATATGCTAAACACGGCCTTAAACAAACACATTTACCGTTCATGCTCCCCCATGTAGTTCAGCTGAGCATCTGTATCTAATCATTTGTCCACATGGAGCCTAAACGAGAGAGAAACAGCGGGGCGATCAAAGGCAGTGCACCGCACGATAGTGTGAGATCAGGTCGATTTTTTTTTTTTTACCAATAGGAAACGGGGAGTCCAGGGCGCGGTTGCTTTTATGGCCCGCCTTTATAGTGCAAAAAAGACAGTGAATAAGAGAGAGAGAGAGAGTAAGTGTGGTATGAGTTAGATCCTGTTCTCCATGGCAACGTGTGGAGAGAGATAGTAAGTGGACGCAAGAGAGGGTGTAATGAGAGGTCATCCACAGGCCAGAGACAGGCCACGGGGACAAGAGGATGAGGATTCCCCCCTCCCCAACACGCTCCCAGTCCTCCCTACATATTTCATACACTTTTTCTCCATCTCTTTGATCCCACTTCTAACAGTTGGTGGGTATATCTAGCTCTGACATTTCTGCTTCTGTGTTGAACCTTAGTAAAATCTCTCTTTTTTACTCTTTAAAAAATGACAAGGGAGTTACTGACTCCTAAAGCGAAACATTTAGGAGTCAAGCAGATTTGTTAGTTGACAAAATCGCTAGATAAAGAAAGTTTTTTAGAAGCGATTCAGTTCATTGGGTGCATAGTTTGTACTTCTTTTAACAATTTAGTACATAAACTACATGATTTGAGTTACTGTACACTGCCATTTAAAAGTTTGGGGTCAGTTCTTATAATAATAAGGGATTTATTCCTGTGATCATTACTCTAGTCTTCAGTCACATGATCCTTCAGAAATCATTCTAATATGCAGAATTGGTGCTTAAGAAACATTTTTTATTATTATCAATGTTGAAAACTGCTGCTTTTGATATTTTCGTGGAAACCATTTTTTTCTTTCAGTATTCTTTGATGAAAATAAAATAAAAATAACAGCATTTATTTGAAATACAAATCTTTTTTTTTTTTTATTACAATTGCCTTTACTGTCACTTTTAATTGATTGAAGGAGTCCTTGGTGAATAAAAGCATTAAGTGTATTCACCAAAAACATCTTATAAACTAGGATGTTTTTCGACATCTATTATGTATATGCTATTTTTGTTGCAGTTACTCTTTTTTGTAAAAATAATAAAAAAAAAAGTAAAATGTTGTGAAGATTATGGTTCCAATGTTACCAAACAAGGTTTCTGTTACAGTAAATTCAACCTTACAAACTGACATAATAATCATAATATTTAATAAATAATTAATAATATTATTACATAAAATTGTGTTTTTAGAATATCATAATTTTTAACTGCACACTGTCATATGACGAACCAGTCACAATAGTCTATACATTATGCAGAAACAATTCCCACTTCTCCCACATAACTGAAAACTGATCTGCGGTTCAGTAAGGGAGTCGGCTGTGAATTAAGGAAAGGTTCTGAACGATTCACTGACTGGGTTTGTAGAATCTTCTTGACTGAAGGTATGATGCCATAAAAAATCGCATGCGCAGGGTTAGATCTGTGAAAGTGTGCATAAGATTGCAAGCGTAAATAAAATGTGCGTGTGCAAGAGAAGATTTGTAAAGGTGTAAATCGCCTTTCAAGTGTGAGAAAAAGTATTTGCTGCATTTAAATGTTATTCTTAACACTGAAAAACCCAACAAGTTAACTCAACTCAAACCGATTGAGGAAACTGATTTCGGCAAACCATTTAAGTTTAAAAATAAATACATATGAGTATTGTGAACTTATATATTGAGTCATCAATATATATAAGTTCACAATACTCATATGTATTTATTTTTAAACTTAAATGGTTTGCTGCAATCAGTTTCCTCAATCGGTTTGAGTTGAGTTAACTTGTTGGGTTTTACAGTGTGTAATGCATGTATTGTGAAACTGCAGCTTCATGCTTACGCAAAATAAATAGGAATGTATTCTTCCATTTTTCCATTTTTCAAAAATAAACTGTTGCAAATGTCTAAATGACTTGTGTAAATGAGTATAATTTACACAACCAGTCATTTAGACATTTGCAACAGTCTATTTTTTTACACAAAGGTTGATTTTACGAGATCAATCTGTTTAGCAGTCCCTGACTCTTGTTTTCGGTTGCAAATTGCTGTTCACATTGCAGTGCTTTTGGCCGTATTTGTGCGAAAAAAACGTGCCAAAAGTGTAAGCGCGGAAAAATGGAAGTCAGAAGAATGCAGATCCTATTTATTTTGCGTAAGCATGAAGCTGCAGTTTCACAATGCACACATTACACCTACGAATAACAGTAAAATGCTGCAAATATTTTTTTCTTACACTTGAAAGGCGATTTACACCTTTACAAATCTTCTCTTGCACACGCAAATTTTATTTACGCTTGCAATCTCATGTACACTTTCACAAATCTTACCCTGCGCATGCGATTCTTTATGGCATCATTTACCTTTATAGACTCCTTCAAATTAACCAGCATCATTTGTCCGTGAATCAGACATCATGACTCATGCTGAGTTTGTTGTTCGGTGTGCAAGAAACAAAGGCTCACACTCGAGATGATATCTGATGAAACTGTTTATATGGGCGTGCAAAATTGTCTCAACTAACTAGACTTTATATTATTGCCACACATTTTTTGTAGTATTTGTCACAGCCCTGGATTGTACATCAAAATGCAACTTCTCTTTCGATCTCTGTTGCTGTAACAGTTCATCGCAGCTGAAAATATGGTCAATCTGTCGCAAGCTAAAAGAGAGTCCCACATTGGCACCAGTGGAGGACTTCAAAGGCAGGCCACTCAGGTAAGAACCCCAGAAAGAGTCTACATTAATCTAGGATGCTTCTTCTAGCTGAGCATCTTGAAAGAGATTACATTAACTCCAGGTGCAGGTTCCCTTCAGTTTGCATAAAGTTTTGTTACTGTTACTTTAAATAAACAATTATTTGGTGATAACTATCATAATAATTACTGTAATAATTCTGATTTAGTCAAATAATAATGAGACGAAGAATGTCGAATAAAGGCTCTCTGGAATTCTTTATTCAGATTGGTCAACCAGACTCTTCTGAGGTCAAGTAACCAATTTGCATGTCTCTCATTTTACTATGGACTTTTTATCTCAGAATTATGTAATATAAAGTCGAAATTGTGACTTCTAGTGTCCAGAATTGCGAGATATAAAGTCGCAATTGTGTTGTAAAGTGAGAATTGCGTGATATAAAGTCATGCAATTCTGACTTTATATCTCCCAATTGCGTGTTATAAAGTCAAACTTTATAACATGCAATTGGGAGATATAAAGTCAGAATTGCATGATATGAAGTCGCAATTGCGTGTTAAAACGTCAGAATTGTGAGATATAAACTCGCATTTCTGAGGAAAAAAGTCAGTCTTTTTTTCCTTAGAATTGGACTTTATAACTCGCAATTGCCAGAATTGCGAGATATAAACTCGCATAGAATGAAAATAAAACTTCTGATGTGTTGTAGCTGTGGCTCAGCGGTTAGTGCACTACCATTGAGCTGTGATTCTCCTGTGGGCGATGCAGGTTCAAATTCTGCCCATCATTCCCTTTCTCACCATAATTTTCTGCCCTCTCTATACTGCTTATATAAATATGGCCCTTCCAAAAATAATGGATTCAACAAGAAAGTGCTTATATTAGAGAGTACTGTAATGACAAATAGTGCTGTAGAAGATGAAGATAAAGTAAACTGAAGACAGAGAGAGAGTGAGAGGAGAAGGAGGAGGAGAAACACAGCAGAAGTGATACTTTGGCATATAATTGTTATTCATGAAAATATTTTAACATGTCGTAAGTACTTGCTAAATCTGGTTCCTCAGGTTCCACTGACAGATAGCTTTATCAGTTTCACTAGTGTCACCCCAATGTGTGATCTCTGCTGAGGCTCAGAGCCGAACTGAATAACTGCTAACAGGATCTCTCAGCCTTTAAAATGGTAGGAGGCAGATCTTGTTGGACAAACAGCGCTAAGAGAACAAATGTCGGCAGTATCTAAAAGAAGAAGCTAATGAACACGAGGGGATTTAAAAAACACGTTAACGAATGAGGAGAGAGAGACGGAAGGTGTAATCAGTAAAAAGGGACTCGCATTCTCTTTTGTGTGTAAAAATGCGAAACCGTTTTAATCTGCTTCCTGTGATAATTGGTTTCTGATGCGCCATTTATCTTTATCTCCTCTTCTCCCTCTTTTTTTCCTTCTCTCTGTCTTGCTGACATGGTTAAGTCTCCATCCCCTAGGTATTTTAATTAGTGTAACGAGATCCAATTTGACAAATCTCAAGATGTGATGAAAACAAAAAGTGTTTAGTCTTGATAGCTTGTTACATACCTGACAATTTCCTTTGTCGTCGAGTGGTGGGGTTCTAAAAGTGACACTTTCTGTTGTGTTCGTATGTTCAGTGCTTGTGTTTCCTAGAAATAAATGAGAGCTGCAGTTGTATTTAATCATAGCAATATTTGATATACACCCAAATGTATCAATCTGTGTCCCATTTTAAGTAAGCAAATCCCAGAGATTTTTTTCAAATTTAGGATTAAAATCTCAACATTAAAAACAAACAAACAAATATTTGCAGGCCTGCATTAAGCTGAACCAATGAGCTCTAAAAATAAACACAAACAAAGTTCCTGCTATCATGATGACACGTTCTGTCATACTGCCGAAATTTTAAAGCCTATATGCAGCTGCCAGAAGTAAAAAGTTAAAGGCAGGCTATAAACGAACTACATCATGGTCCCACGACTTCAACATCTCTACTACTATGCGTCTGACTCTAACTCTTTCAGTTTTTATCTAAAAAACATTTACTTGAGTTAGAATAGTTTATAAGAGCACAATTATAAGCATAATGAGGCTGTAAAAGTGGACTGAGTTTATCTGTTCAGCGTGAAAACGTTTAATGTCCCCGACAGGCTCTGTAGTCCCATTTAGCCACTTGTTAGCAACCACCTTTTTCAAGACATGTAACGGCTTCAAAACATCACAAATGGGGAAATACTGATGTATTTTATGTCGTTGAATACAGCGTGAAAGTATCCTGAGGAGTATCTTTGGGAGGCGATGCTTGAAACTGGCGGTGGTGGAGGTTTAGACGTTCCAAGCTTGTAATTATAATAAAAATAATATTGAACAAACAAGCGAAGATGACACACAAGTATATTCAAGCAAAAGACAGCATATCTTAGTTCTGAGAAGCACAGCAAAACCAATGTTAGTCGCGTATCGAAAAGAAATAAAGCAACCTCGGCATCCGTTTTCAGGCCTTCCCGCACCTTAATAGTAACAATACTATTGATCAGCATTACCAAACGTGGACGTTTTCCACTAGAAACAAACACTGATGTATTATTTTAATTTAATACTGTGAAGCTGCTTTGATACAATCTGTATTGTGAAAAGCGCTATATAAATAAACTTGACTTGACTTGACCTTAGGGTCTCTCTCCAACGCAGGAAAGCAATTCCGATATTAACGCAGGTCCTACGACTTGCCTCGTAACCCTTATTTTTAAAGTTATATTCCACTAGCCTTTTCCTCTTTTGTATTTTCTCTGCCATCTATCTCTTTCTATATACGTTCGGGTAATGTCTGTCTTGACTGAGCTCTCTCTCCTCCCCCATGGGCTTGAGTGTACACGCCCCTTACTGCTGATTGGCTACAAGTGTGTTTTGGTGCTCGGTCCGATCCACTTTTCAACAGCGTTTTTCAAAAATCGTTTACTGCACCCTTAATCTGTCAATTATATAAAAAAAATGATTTATTTATTTTTAATTAAATTATAATTAAATTGATAATGTATTCCTACATTTTAGGGGGCGCACATAGTCCTCTATAGCAGTGGATCTCAACCTATTTGACTTCAAGGCCCCTCATTGTCCGCAACTATCTTTGAAACAGATAAAATATTTCAAACTGTTTTTTTTTTCTTTGGAATAACATGCACTGTGACAATAAATACAATAAAAAATGAGTATTAGAAAAGTAAATAGGGTACATTTTAATTAACTTTAATTTAATTTTAACACTTAATTTTAGACACATGCTCAAATAAAGACTTCGGGAATATGAGAGCCAGGGAAAGTGGAGACGTCTCTCAGCCTGCAGTGTCTCTTTTTGACGTGTCGCCAACAAACCGTCCCTGACAGCCTCCAGCCCCACTGGCCATTGTTCCCCCTGATTAATTGAGATGCGCAAACATTGACAGAACTCATTTACTGTTTTGGAGAGGTGTGTTCCCGTCCGCATTACACAAATTGTTACAAGAATACAAACACACTTGCGAATGCACACTCACACACGCAGAAACACAGGCTGCACCATTCATGCTTGATGCACTGATTGCTTTTTAAACAGAGAACCTGTTTGAGGCATTTATGTGGATGCTGAAACACGATTTGAGATTGATTAGATTTAAAGAGTGTCAGGCTTTGAAAAGAGCTTCCGCTGCTTTTTAGACTGACAAGTTGTGCTTCGTGCTTGGCGCCCTGAAGAACGACAGGGCAGCTAAAGCAGAATTTAGATTATTACCACCTCAAACCTCAGGAAAACTAGATTCTTAAAGGATTATTTCATATACAAAAATGAAAATTCTGTCATAATTTTCTCATCCACATGTTGTTTCAAACCCATATTACTTTTTTCCTCAGTGGAACACAATAGAAAGAATCTTGAGCAACTTACTGGTTCTATTACAATGTGGGCTAGACTGGAGATGTCAAGTTTCAAAAAGGACACAAGAATACCATAAAAATAACGTAAAGTAGTCCATTGCATTTATATATATATATATTCCAAATCATCTGAAGCCATATGACACTTTTGTGCAATAAAAAAACAAACAAATTAAAACCGGTTATTCACTAATATAGTCTTTCACTCCAGTGAGCTGTAAACTGCCGTGTCTAGATCATTGAGTCATTGAGCTGAACTCAAGAACCAGATCAGAGCAATTTGTGAAAGAATTACATAATGAATCAGCTGATTCTTCGAAAAGATCCAACTAATTCATTGGACATTGCCACTTTTTTCATGAACTCTCATGAATTTGCCATGGGAAACAAGGGTGGCTATTGATATTTTTAGTGGATAATGATTGAAAGGTCTGTCTTTCCATTGCACATACCATATGGTTATCATATGGCTTCAGAAGATTTGAAGTATGGCTCACCGTTCATGTTAATCTCTTATGATCTTTTCATTGTTCTCATTCACTTTCATAACATGGAAAAAAGTGGACAGGATATTCTTCAAAAATGTATTGTTTGTGCTAAAAAAAAGAAAGAAATAAATTCATACAGATTTTGAAATAAGTTGAGTAAGTAAATGAATTTGGAAACTTTGACTGACATTAGTATCTTTGATTCCAACTCCCAAGAAGAATACAACACACTAATATTGTACCAGAAACACAATCCCTCTCTCCTTTTAGTCCTCTCTCTGCCCTCTTTCTCACCCCTCGTTTCTGTGTTATGGCTGAAGCAGGTCCACAACCCCTTCAGCACACTTCTTTATAAGAAACAAAGACCTCCATGCCATTCTTTTTCCGTTCTACCCCTTTCTACATCTCTCTCTCTCTCTCTCTTCTCTCTCTCTCTCTCTTTTACCCCCCATCTTTGCTTCGGCTGCTGTCATACTCTTCTCATTAATTCCAACCTGTCATCCGGTCGCCTGGCTGTATCTCCCTGCCAGGTGACAGCTTTCCAATGACTGACAAAGGCTCTTTAGGTGATACAGAAGATCTTTCGCAGAGTGAGTTTTGTAAAGTGCCCCTCAAATGTCACTTTTTCCCCCTCAGAGCTTGAAGCTGAGGTGAGGGCCCTCACTCGTGTGTTCAGCAGGCCAGAACAGTAAACAGAACTGAGGCCTTTTACACCAGACTGAGGGACGGAGCTCAATCAAAGCTCCTCTCTGCTCTCATGGGCCACGTCTCTTCCAGGAAAGGTCCACTGAAAGTGCTGCTTTTGATTTAAATTACGGCAATACACTGTCAATACAACAGTTACTTGCAACTAATCTGGACATGCAGCATTCCAGTGCACTGATATATATTTTATAACATTTGGATCTAAATCCAAAACATCAGATATGAATACAGTATATACACATTAAACAATACAGTCACATGTTTTGTACCTGAATGAATCAGTGTTTTTTAATGAACGGGTTGAATGAATGATATAAATGACTCACTCAAAAAAAGTCACTTGTTTTGTTCCTAAATGAAACAGTGTTTTTGAATGAATCTGTTGAGTGAATGATTCAAATGATTCCCTCATTAATAAATAATAAACAATAAGACACAAAGACAGATATAAACAATCCAAAGTGTCATTTATTGACCAGATGGATGAATGGCAGAGTTCAGATGAGTAAATGGCACATAAACAGTTACTGAGGGAAAGCTGGTGAATCAGATATGAAGTCCACTCCTAGGTGTGACCAGGGTCGAATGAGGACAGGAAGCAGAAGTTGTTTGCCTGATGGTAAGTGGCGAGGGGTCTTTGACATGGCACACTCCTGACAACCTTGAATAAAGCTTTTGTCATCCTGTGCCATCTCTGGCCACCAAATATGTTCTTGTAGTAGCGAGAGGGTCTGATTGGTCCCAGGGTGACCAATGCTCACTGAACAGTGCGTTGACTAGAAATGAGGAAATCTTTGTTAAATGGGAACATAAGTGCGGCCAGCAGGGCATCCCGGTGGAGCAGGTTCCGTGGCTGTGGTCTCAGCAATTCTCTCATCCAGGGACCACAGTATCTGGCTGACGATGATGTTGGAAGGCAGAATGGGTTTGGGATCTTCGGGGATTTCATCAGAAGCATAGAAACGTGACAGAGCATCGGCTTTGGCATCTTTGGTCCCTGGACGATAGGAGATTACAAAATTGAAGCTGGTGAAGAAAAGTACCCATATTGCATGTGGTGGATTCAGCCATTTTGCATCTCGGAGGTATTCGAGGTTGTGATGGTCAACGAGGACAGTGAAAGGAGGACGAGCTCCCTCCAACCAGTGTCTCCACTCTTCAAGTGCTATTTTATGGCTAACAACTCACGGTTCCTGATATCATAATTCTGCTCCACTGGGGTATGTTTTTTGGAGAAAAAGGCGCATGGATGGAGATGGGAAGGCTTTCCCTTCCACTCCGGTGGCCAAGGCCTCGACTTTCACTACGAATGGTTTCTCGGGATCTGGATGAGTGAGGAGGGGAGCCATGTTATAGGCTTGTTTAAGGAGTTGGAAAGACTGGGTGGCTTCGGTACTCCAGGACAGAGACTTGGGGTCTCCTTTCAGCAGGGTTATGGGTGGAGCTGTCATGGTGCTGTAATTCATTATGAATCGTCGGTAAAAGTTGGAGAAACCAAGGTGCATACTGCTTGTTCCAGGATTACACCAAGATGACATTAATGTAGATCAGCATGGAGCAGTGAACTCCCAGAACACCTCATTCATGAATCCCTGGAATTCGGAGGGGGTATTGACCAGCCCATATGGTATGAGGCAGTACTCGTGGTGGCCCATAGGTGTCACAAATGCAGTCTTCCACTTGTCCCTCTCATGTATCTGGATAAGGTTATAGGCGCTTCAGAGGTCCAGCTTGGTGGCTCCAAGCTGCTGGGACGAGGGCGAGAGACTAACTATATTTCACTGTGATGTTGTTGAGTGCCTGGTAGTCTATGCAAGGTCACAAGCCTCTGTCCTTCTTAGCCACAAAGAAAGTTGAAGCGCGGATGTAGCCTTGTTACAGAGCCTCTTCCACATACTCATCCATATCCTTTTGTTCAGGGAGTAAAATTGGATTTTCCCACAGAGCACTGGCTCACCCAGAAAAAGGACTATGACACAGTCCCATGGTCTGTGGGGTGGTAGTTGAGAGGCTCTTTTAGGGCAGAAGACGTCTTTAAAGTGGTAGTAGCAGGGTGGAATCTCAACAGACTGTTTTTCTACCAGGCTTTTGATAGAGGTGGATTTTATAGAGATGGTCTTGGATCGCTGGAGAAATGGACTGGGACGGTTGGGAAAACAGTCAGGGAAGCAACAGTTACCCCTCTTCAAGATGTCTCAGTTCTTACAGGACATGATGGGATCATGCTTTTCGAGCCCTGGGCGCCCTAACAAAATACCGGAGGTGGATTTCTCCAGAATCAGGAGTTCGGTTTATTCTATGTGGAGGCACCCAACTTGCAGCTTGACAGGATCCACACAATGAAGGATAGCTTTTTGGCTGAGAAGTTTACCAGTTATTATTCGCATGTTGCCCACTCACATAGGTTTCTCTCCTGGTTCTGGAGTTCCAGATTGTACTGGCTGGCAGATGTTATAAGAGGACTACATGGCAAAAGAATCTTTCATACACTTCCTCATATGTTGAGCGACACATAGAGATAACTGAATGAAATGCTCCAGCCACATTGTGTCACCGTAGTGATGGTTCGAGTCCTTGCCGGTAGGTGGTAAGTAGCTCTCGGTCATTCCATTCACTGGAGGTACAAAAGGGTACAAAACTTGAGAGCAATAATAATTCACTAAACTTTTTCCCTGTCGTGAAATGGTATAGTTGTTCAATTATTGAGGAATTTCCTGAAGGGCTTCCGAAACCTTCCCGGAAATTAGTAAGGAAGTTGTCAATGGATTGCGTGACTGTCCATCTTGGTTACAGAGAGTTTTGACCCATGGAGTGCACAGCCAGACAACATATTATATTATTATATTTAGTAATCCACAAGTTTCAGGCACAAAGACGAAGGAGATCGTCAGAGAGACGAAGTAAACACAGGGGAATTGACACAGGAGATAAACAAGGCTTACTACCTGAACCACCATGTAGAGCAGGTAAGAAGTCTGTTTTCACATTCAAGGCCAGACGATGAGTGAGAGGTGTGCGCTTTAGTACTGATGCTAAGTGCTGTGGGGATGAAGAACAGGTGACGGTGATTAGAACGAGAGTGAACGCTGTGTGGGTGTGTATGGAGAGCCAGGCATGACCGTGACACTGATTCATATGACTCAATTATAAAAAATTTGCTTGTTTTGTTCCTGAATGAATCATTTTCTTTTAATGAATCGATTGAGGGAATGATTCAAATGACTCACTCATAAATACAGTCACTTGTTGTGTTCCTGAATATATTACAGTGGCTACAGTGAATGATTCAATGACTTATATAGCGTGATTAATTTCTGAATGAATCGGTTGAATGAATGATTCAGGGATGTTCATATTCACTGATTCACTGGCGTAATGATGCAACATTCAGAAAGATTCACAGCAGCTATTTATTTAATCAGAAGAGACATATTGTTCAGATATGTTTTATAAATATCTTTCTCAAAACACCAAAAATATGTCTACATATAAATTTCCATAGAAGACCCCCCCCCCCCATTCAGTTGTGAAAATACATAGCACATAATGCAAAGTACTTCTTTCTTTCACAGCCTCTTCATTCTTCATTTTAAATATGATGTCTGGGTTGACCAAGGTCCATAGTCTCTGAGCAGAAATACAAAGCAAAGAAAAATGACCCCACACACACCGACAGCACCTCAAATACTGTCCTAATTTACATCCAGGCAAATATTAAAACAGAACAAGCAAAGACAAAACAAACTATTTAGTATGAATTCAAAAAAGGTGGAAAGGTCCTAAAAGCGTTCAGAGAATCATACATTAACATGTAGCCACAGGAGGGAACTATGAGAAGTTCATAAATAAAACTTCAAAGCCATCGGTAATTGTCATCCCTTGCTATGGCGTTGTGTTGTTTTTTCATCTCTCTCATCAGCGGTGCTCCCACCAGTCTCCACTTTGTTCTGGTTGTCGGCGTGTGGAATAATGGGCGAGTCGCATGTGTACGTTTATCTAATTAACATGTGACACACACTGAGAGTCAAATGAAAGGCACGGCCGGGGATCGCCGGTGAGCTGGAGAAGAAAAGCCACCTCCCACCGAAGTCGCAGTCGGACTAAAGTCGCAGTTTGTTAACAGATCTCTACCTTTGTTTGTGCCAGGATTCGTTTGTTATAATTGTGGAGAGAAGATGGAGGGAGGAGGAGATGACAGAATTTAAGCTGTCTGTCTGTTCTGAGTCTTTGTAGTATAAATTGTGTTCATTTGGACCTCCATTAACAGTTGTTCCTCTTTCTCTAGTAGATGGCCTTTTGGTCACTTTTCTCAGATGTTGTGTGTGGTTCAAGCTCCAATAGCTACAACAACCTTAAAGGTGAAGTGTATAATTTATTCACTGTTAAAATATATGCCTTCTTCATCCGTATTACATATCTTAAGCCACTCATAGGTTCCTTGAAAAGTGTAAAAACTGTGGCATCAAAACATCGCTGTTCATTCAAATATGACTAAAAAAAACTATATCAGATATCAGATTCAGATATATTAAAATAATAATAATAAAAAAAACAGCAAAGTTCTGATGCCACAAAGTTTTTTTGCCAAGCAAAGGTCAGCCAATGGTATGGGAATGGAATTTTGGGAAAATTCCATTGGGTTTGGGAATGGAAAACTGGGAAACCTGTCTGAAAACAGTCGTTATTTTTGTAATTGTACTTGGTGACAATAGTTGCGAAAATAAGACACTTACAAGTTCAATAACACTGGTCAACCCCAATGGACAACAAACAACTTCCCCTTTAAAAGACAGCATATTTGAAGAGGTGAACGCCAAAGAGGACAAGCTTCTCAAAAGTGAATGAAAGAGGAAAAATGGGATGGGGGGGATGGGGGGTTTGGGGATAAGGTGAGTCAAACCCGAAGGGAGATGCTGATTTAAACAAGTAAATCTTGGCTTGTCTATTTTCAGCAGATGCAAAGAGAGAGAGAGAGGGAGAGAGAGAGAGAGAGAGAGAGAGTATCAGACGAGTGAGTTTATCAGCATGGCACCTGCTCTGGTACATTCTTGATGAAGCAAAGGTTGTCTTCATTAAGGGCATTAATATTCATGACGCATGGTAATTTTGACACAGAAAAGGTCTCCGTAACCTTTTCTTGTGTGAGAATTTTTTACTTCTCAAGGAAATTACAGTCCGGCAATGACTTAATTAATGCTTGCTTTCTGGGCTGCAGTTTGAGGGCCTGTCAGTTTGGTGCTGCCCAGGCTGTCAAGCAGGCACAAGGCTGGGGAGGAGAGACAGACTGAGAGAAGGAGGGAGAGATGCAGACTACACTCAGAACAAGACCTGCTTTTCTCTCTTTCTATCTGGGCTTTCACATTTGCTGGGAGGTTTTCAGTGTTCGCATTTTACATTCACCCATGACCTTGCGCTGTGGCCGAAACAGTTAACTGCAACCTTTCGTCACCTTCTATACAATCAAACTTCCTGTCCTTGCATTTTCCATTCAGCTGTTTATTCCATCAAACTTCATAATTAAAACCCTGAATGAATGCAGGATGAGTGTGACTGTGATGCATAGAAGAGAAAACACATCTTTGAACCTAAATCTCCCTCCCTCTTTCTTGCTCGCTCGTGCCACACATGATGTTTTCGCTGGCAAATCGCAACCGTTTTCGCCCACCAACATCAGACTGTAAAAAATGTGAACATAAGGTAGCATTTCCTTTATCATGTCTCATAAAAATAGCAATTTGCGAAGCTCTTGTAGCACAATATGGAAGGCGGTGTGGCTTGCTGATAATGTTGAGATGACAGATTGTCCTATACTGGGAGGTTTCCGTCGAATCTGTTGGCTGGCGTAATAAATTGTGTGGAATGAGAGAGGCAGAAACAGAGAAAGAAGGCTAACGAGGGGTGGGGAGAAGAAGAAAGCGCTCTTTCACGCCAAAACAACCCCTTTAGTCAACAATGAAAACTGAGCTAGCAGTGTAATTACACACAAAAAGAATCTGCTTGTAATTAGGTTGTTATGGCCTCATTGCTAGCAGAACCGCTTTCCTCAGATGCTGCTGCCATTCATGGCCAGACAGCAAGGGTCTCTGTAGGTCCCTAAAAAACAACTAGCACCTCTCAAACTTCTTCTCAATCACCTGTTTCTCAGAATAGCGGTGGGCTAAACAGTAGCTCTGAGAACAACAAGAAAGGCTTGATAAGAGGCTTGATTACGCGCTAAGTGCTTGAAGGAGGGGGATGCACAAATACATCTCAAGGACAGAAATAATTAGCTTACAGGGAGACAATTTCTGACAGAACCTGACTAGAACATCCTAAAAGAACTCAACAGCACATTGCTGACACAATTTGGTAAACAAGGCTCTAACTTTCCCAGCAATATGAAGCAGAACACTGCTAACATACAGTATACATAAAGAGTCACCAAAACAGCACCACTAGCACAACATAACAGCATTTAAATGACTAGTATTGCTAGGTACAAAAAGCTGATTTCAAGATTGATTGAAAATACCAAGATCAATCTTTTACTCTATATGCCAATCATAAACCACAGTACAAATGGAAAAGAGTATTTAACAAAATAATGGCAAGAAAACCTCTTTTTTAATATATACAGTACGCAACAGTAGGCTATATTGTGTGACCAGTGTAGAAAGATTCAGTCTTATGAACCAATTCTTTTGTTCTGAATCAGAGCCATATAACGCAACCAGTGTAGACTTATTCACATATATATGCCTCTTATGAACAATTTTTTTTTAGTGAATCAAGGCATGTAGTGCAAGTAGACTGATTCATGAATAAATGTCTCCAGGAATCCTTTACAGAATGAACGTAATCACCATCATAACATTTTTTGTCACAGTTATCTGGACTTATTCATCTTTAGTTTCACTTTCATGGACTTTCAGTTTGTTTTCATTCATTACATGTGTTCCTCCGTTTGATTTTCCAGCCACTGATTAGTTGTCATGGACACTCATCAGATCATCACACCTGTTCGTCATCTCATTATCCCTGTGTATTTAAGTTCCTCACCTTCACTCTGTGTTTGTCAGTTGTTGTTTGTGTGTGCATGTCACACACACTGTTACTTTCTCTTTCTCTAGAACAGTACACATGATTTCAAATCAGTACTAGCACACCCATAGGATCCCTAACAGGAATTGCTACACCAAGACACTCTCGAAAGAAAAGTCATTAGCAGAACTCCTTCTGAGATGCTGAGAATATTTTTCTGCTTTTCCTCGCACATATGCACAGTAATAATACTTTCCCAGCAGCAAACATCCTCTACCACAGCTCATTTCCTGTAAACACACAATGCAACGTCTCTGTGTCTTCGCAACCAGGAATTCATTACGAACAAACCTGCAGACGTTGCCAGCCTCCGCTATTGCGTGTACGTATTTATGTGTTGGAGAAAGAGACAGAGTGAGGGAGAGAGAGAGAACATTGTCACACATCTCTTGTCAGAGACAAAGAAAATATAAATATGTAAATTGTATTGTCACAGACATTGCAGATGATTAGGTGTACAGTGTTCTTAAAGAGAGGAGTCCTCAGTGCCTTCTGCGGTCCTGTCACAGACTGAAGCGCCTGCTTTGATCACTTGCATCGCTCAAAGTGAAATCTGTCTCTATGACTTACAGTGCTGAGGGAAGGATTAATGATTTCTGCAGATGGAGGGAGACTGAGTTCTGCTCTGTGTCAGTTGCGGGCTGTGATGGGGTTTTGGGAGAAAAGGATCATTTGAGAAGACCAGATGCTCTTTGGAGTAGGCCATCCCAAATGGTGCATTTGAGGTCTTGCAATGGCCGTTTGTCCTTTTGGGTCTATAAAGGGTCCTCACGAGCCCCCCACTGTTCCGGGGTTCACAGCAGATTACTACCTAACAGTCATTGCGTAACAAATAGGTGGACTCAGAGGAGGAGCGCAAGGCCATAGGTCCTGTCCCAAATGGCACAAATGGCCTCCGTGTGCGTGGCCGTCAAGTCCACAAGATCGTAGGGTGTCCCATTTGTCATTTTATGTTTCAGATGGGTGCTCGTGAGCACCCCCTTTGCGGTCAATATGCGCCCTTATGCAGACCCTGTAAGCTTCGCAACAGATTTCTAACCGACAGTCAAAGTGACATTACGTCACAAAAGTGTGAACATGGAGGAAGATCACAAGGCTTAGGGTTCCAGTTGGGACAGGAGGACCATAGTCTCTTTTGGACAAAGTCTACGACCCCTTTAGGCTTCTCTACATTATCTGATAACTGATTGGCTGATTTATCTATACATTCACTTACTCCCCTTCAAAAGTGTGTGGAGGGTAACAAATTATCTTATGCTTACCAAGGCTGTATTTATTTGATCAAAAACAGATTTTGTGAAACAACAACTATATTTTAAAATGTAATTTATTCCTGTGATGATGACAAAGCTGAATTTTCAGCATCTTTACTCCAGTCTTCAGTGTCAAATGATCCTTCAGAAATCATTCTAATATGCTGATTTTCTGATTATAATTATTTCAAGATTCTTTGATGAAGTTCAAAGTGCAAAACAACAGCATTTACTTATATAGAAGTATTTTGTAACATTATAAATGTCTTTATTGACACTTTGATCAATTCAGTGTATCCTTGCTGAATACAAGTATTAATATCTTTAAAGGGGGGGTGAAATGCTCATTTTCACTCAATCTCCTGTTAATCTTGAGTACCTATAGAGTAATATTGCATCCTTCATATCTCCAAAAAGTCTTTTGTTTTATTATATTTTTAATTGAAAGATTGGCTGTACCGAGTCTTTCCGGAAAAAAACGAGCGGCTGGGGGCGGGCCGTGTGGGCGAAGCTAAAGCTGTGCTAACACGCCGAGCTAACAACACAGAGACATTTGTTCAACAGTTTTACTCACCGTTCCAACGCACGACCGCGAACCTTCATTGCGACTGCTCGATCCTTAAGCATTAGACGATCTGGGCTTTGTTTATAAAACAATCATCGTCGAAATGCAGGGAACAACAGCCTTACACAACTCCGTTTATGCTCAGGAAAACAAACTCCATCCACGGGTGCCTTAACGCCGGGTTCTTTGGGAATCTGTGCAGGGTTGTCTTGCCCTGGCAACCAAAAACACACTTCTTTGGTGACATTGACTTCCCAAAAGCCGGGCAGGGTGCTTTGATGGCGAACTGCTTTCACTCTCTTGCTCTGTTTTACGAGTGCGCGCGCGCCCGCGATCTTACCGGAGAAGTGCCCTTAGGACCCATATAAGGAAATTCCGCCCTCTCTTACGTAAGACAGAGCCATACTCGAAAAAAACTTTCCGAAACTTGTGACAAACCGGAAGGACAATTTTTGGAACAAAAATACTCCTTCAAACGTACAACTTAACTTTTGAAACTTTGACCATGTTTAGCATGGGAATCCAACTCTTTAACAGTGTAAAAAACTCAGTATGCATGAAACAGTAATTCACCCCCCCTTTAAAAAAAAAAATACTGACTCCAAACTTTTGAACAGTAGTGCATAATTTAGTTCAAAAACATGTACTATGTACAGTACTCATACAGAACAATGTTATACACAAAACAGAAACTGTTGCTACAAGTAGTGTGTGGTGATTTGATATCTTTATTTACCATCACATGACCATGGCAGGTAAAGGCCAAGGGTTTAATTTTTTCGGTTTCATGTAATGCTGCTATAGTACAGGACCATAAGTTAAGCTTAGCCGACAGCATTTGTGGCGTTACAGCTCAAATCACACACGTTTTAACAGAAGAATTAATGTAATTGCTTTTATAAAAAAAATCAAAAGGTTCACATTTCTAAAAATGTGGCCTCATTCACTTCCATTATAAGTGATTCAGGTTTGGCAACAGTCAAAGTCTCTCTCTCTCTTTCTCTCTGGCCAGTACGGTCCAGTGGCTACAGGAAGCTTTGTCCCCAGACCTCTTTATCACAGTCTGTCGTGAACAGAACAAAAAGGCAAATTTTCTGAACAATAGTACCTCCTTCAAATTTGCACGTCAGTAATGTATCTAGGCTGGAAAAAGCAGTTTGAGACAATTCAGATTCACGGACATGTATCAAGAGCACCTGTATTCATCTTGCCTGATTCATTAAACGAGAACAGAGGCCTTAATAGAAATCCGATGGATAGACAACTCTCCTAAAACTTCCTTTCTCTCTGTATTATGCAGCATTAGAAATGATGATTCATTTCAGTGAATTGGTTCCTTCAAACTATGAATTTAAATAAACCAGTTACAGATATACTTAACTGATTTTCACTGCATGAAAATCACTGCATGACACTGCATGATATCAAAGTCTCTGTTGGCATTTTTTGCAACATATTTAGTTAAATGTTACTTTTCACCAGTAAGTATTAGAGGTTTTACAAGATTTCGAGATTAGGGCTCAACGCAGAAGTTTACATTCTTTAAAGACCTAACCGACTCATCATTTGTCCGTTCAAGCACAATAAGATGTGCATACACTGTAATTTTGCACACAGAAAATGGTCTATCAGACAGAACGTGAGTACTGAATGGAGTTCTCTTTTCGCGTCTTATCGTCATTTAATTATTTAAAAAACCTTTGAATGTTTAAATTGGCAAAACCATGGCATAATCTGTACTGATCGGGATACATTTTAAAGATGCATATAACAGCTTCAAAGTTTCCAAAAGAGTATCTTGACTATAGTTTAACCACTTTAAATAGCTTGTAGCTTGCTGAGCTAGTTTTAGATTAGTTTTGTCAACAGTATTCATTACATCTATCGCACACACTGACATTGCATTTTGACCATGACCCATTTTAGCACATTTTTCATGTACCACTGACATACAACAAGCCGCTCCGTAGACCTGAGTCAGACCTTAATATAACATTGACTGTGAAATCGTGTTGGGAAGGATTCCCCAAGACTCTTTCTTTTTCATTCTCTCCTTTTGATTCTTTCACGATCGCTTCCTTTTGTTTCCGCAGCTGGACCACTTGAACCTTTCTGGTCTCCTCCCAGCATTCTCTCTCACTCTCTCTCTTCTTTGTCTTCCTCAGCCCTCTCTTTTATGTATGTATCTATCTATAGTCCGGCAGATGCAAGCCCCATTTGTACTTCCCCTGACACTCCTGCAGGGGCTTTGCTTAGGGATGCGGGAGCCACAGCCAATCCTGGGTGCAGCTCATGGATCAACCTGACACTTGGTCAGCATCAGCAGATTATGAGCTATAGGAGCCTGACAGTGCTGTATTGTTCTCCCATCTAAATATGAACAATACGGTCCGACCAGTGCGCCACTGACAGCTTATTCCCTCTTATCACTCCTGCGGTGTGGCGGGACATGATCGGCTGTGCCTCTCTCTCTCTCTCTCTCTCTAGACACACACACACAGAAGCTCACCTGTGGTTTGCTCAAGCAAGGCCAAACCAGTATACGTATTGTATACGTATACCAGTATACGTATATATATATATATATATATATATATATATATATATATATATATATATATATATATATATAATGTCTATTTAATTTTTTGATTTGTATTTAATGTTTATTGCTAGAAAATACAAAATGAACACAAATTTAAAAATGTATTTAATGATAAAATATTTAGATAACAGGATTGTTATCAAACCCGACCTGTTTCGGGTTCTTTTTTTGTACCCTATTCATGTACCCTCAAGAATCAACTGCACATGTCTTATTAAACAGAACTGAACACTTGCAAACAACAGAACAAAGACACTGACATTTATAAAGATATAAGAATTTACATAAATTGCAGGACAACCTCTATCTAGCCAAAGTGGGACACATCTATTAATCTGTTCATTATTCTTGCGAAGATTTCACAGCTCCATACTGGTTCATAATGTGTGTCTACATGCGCTAATCACTAGCATCAGAGATTAAAATCAAATGCTATGTTATCCATTTATTTAAATTCTGTTCAGAGAGAACCGTGACAAATGCGTCCAAACTTCAATTATTCTTTCCTACTGTCCAGAGAGGGCTTTCCTCAGCATTCCATATCATTCACAGAGATAAAACATGAAATAATTGAGAGAAATTGTTAGTTGCTAATCCCTGGTGTCAAGTTTATTCATACTGTCAGTTAACAGATATTTTTTTCAGACAGACTTAAGTCATTTGAGGACAATGAGCTACAATATGTTCCTTAAAAAAAAATGAATGAGGAATTGACTTAATTGAGACATGCGTTTAGACTGTTGGTGAGAACAGCTAAATAGGAAAGTTATTGTTTTAACATTAATATACTGAATGTTGAAATGTAATTTATTCCTATGATTGCAAAGCTGAATTTTCAGCAACCATTACTCCAGTCTTCAATGTCACATGATCCTTCAGAAGTCAATCTAATATGCTAATTTGGTGCTTCATATTTTTGTGGAAACCTTGATCATTTTTCTTTCAGGATTCTTTGATAAATAGAAAAGAACAGTATTGAAACAAACCTTTTGTAAAATTATGAATGTCTTTACTGTCAATTTTGATCAATTGAACGCATACTTGCAGAATACAAGTATTAATTTCTTAACAAAAAACTTTTAAAAGGTAGTGTACAATAGGTGCAATAGGTTTGGGAATCGAGCGTGTCTCTACCCTCAACTGAACTTAACCATCCCACCCAGAACACAGGCCACGGTCCATCACGGCAGGCACGCGTCAGCCATTTTGACTTACAGGCTACCATTACGCGGCTCAAAATGAACAAGCAGTTTCACAGGCGCTTATGTCTCTGGCCTTCATCTCAGAGCAGTAATCCACTCCGCGCAGCCCACATGGTGTCAGGGGCGGGTGGCCCTCCTCAGAGAGGGGGAATTTGTGCACCGGGCCACTCTATGGTAGTACATTCTACTGCGATGGTTATCAGTCGCTATCTGCAGCAGTGTGTTTGTGTGCAGTAGACAGGGGAGAGGCTCTTAAGGGCTAAATGAATCCTGATTCCCCTGATATTTCTCTCCCGCTGGGGACTTCCTCTCCCAGCCTGCCACTGACGATGTGTGATGCGTTCCTCAGGGAGAGATTGGTAATAAGCAAGGAACACACAGCTCCTTGACTGACGCCGCTACTGCTGCGCCGTCGACGCTAAAGTACGCGCACAGTCTCAAACACGCATATGTGCTAATAGACACCTATCAGCGCATGCACACAAACATCTGCACATGCACAGATATGTGCTGTGATACGTATGCATGAAACTTTTGAATGTGAGGAAACTTAACTGAAAGTCTTGGATGCTTGGTGGATGAGAATCTACATGAGAAATCAAAAATAAAAATTTCTTATAAATCTTATAAATGTTTCGTCAAGATAGAAAAAAGAGGGTTAATTCAACCAAAAATGAAAAGTCTGTCATCAATTACTCACTGTCATGTCGTTAAACCCATAAGACTTTCGTTCATCTTTGGAAAACAAACGAAGACATTTCTGTCCCTCCGTTGAAAGTCTATTCACCCAAAAGTGTTTTCATAAAGAGATTGTAAAAGAAAGCCATATGAATCAAGTGGTTTAATCCAAGTCTTCTGAAGAGACACGATCACTTTATGATGAACAGATTTAATTTAGGCTTTTATTCACATAAACATTTCATCAGCAAACGCACATAGAGCACTCAAATTTGATAAACAGAAGCTCAAGCATGCTTGAGTGAGTAATTGATGACAGAAATTTCATTTTTAGGTGAAATATCCTCTTAAAGTCTCTCTCGTGTGCATGGGTGTAAATTTCATCTAACAGTTAGGGGGACAATAAACAAAATTTCTCAAGAGCAATTTTTGAAGGGGACACAAATAATACAGACGTTTTTCTTTTCTCTGTCATTTTATCTGGCCAACAACACAAAGCTATAGTTGTTTAAATATGAGTCAGATGAACCCTCAGATGAGGTGGATCCTGACTCCCCTGTGATTTCCACCTATGCTCATGTGTTTCTCATGTTTTTTGGTCCATACAATGGAAGTCGATGGTAACCAAAACTGATTGGATTACCAAAATTCTTCAAAATATCTTCTTTTATGTTCCTCAGAAGAAATACAGGTCTGGAACAACACGAGGGTGAGAAAAGGTGATACATTTTCTGATGAACTATCCCTTTAATGGAGAAAAAAGGATATTATGTATCCTCCAGCGTTTTAGAAGAGATCTCAACAATCTCTCAAACTGTTTTGTCATTCTGCAATCAGAGTTTCGCCATTGATGGAAATTTCCGTCAATTATGAGACAACTGGTGGTTCTCAAATTGATTTCTCGTTTCAATTGAGATGTGAGGAAAGGAAACTTCCTCGCCATTGACGGAAATTTACGGCTTTCCATGTTTTCACTGTTATATGGTAGGGGGCGCTATTATGCATCTAACATTACCGTCGACCCAGGATGAGCTATAGGACTGTGCAAGCTTTAGGGGTGTTGATGGACTCATTCTACTCCATCTATGTTTTAATCATTATTCTGAAACACATTCAGACGTAGTCTTTGACAAAAATGCGATGTTCTCAACTTTTTGCTCAAAATTTGCTCAAACACATTCAAGTGTTGATAAAAAAGAATGCATTAAGCTATAAGACTTTTGTTGTTGTTTCACCCTCTGAGGTCTAGGGTGTTTTTGGGGTCCTTGAGATGTTCTGACATGCCCTGACATTTGTGCTTTTTTCAGTTGCTTATAAAACATATCAATGGCACAAAAAAAATACACTCTATTTAGCACAAACAGGACTACCATAATATGTGAGCCACATGTATGTACATGTTTTCATTTTTGAGAGAATAATGTTTATGCATGGTTATTGAAAAAACTAAAAATGAAAGATTCTGAAATAAAGCCACAAAACACATACTAAATATGTGGCAATAAGACTTTTGACTAATGGATGTCCTTCCCTAGAGTTTTTTCTTCAAAATTATGTGAAAATCATCCTGCCTTATCATTCACTTAAAACGATAAATTGATTTTAGTTTTGTGAAACACTTTTAGTTTGGAAAGCCAATATGCTGATGGGGCGTAAACGATCATGCATATTTAGTAGTTCACACCTGGTGAGACAATGCCCCTGCATACTTAATGAGCCATTCATTCAGGTGTGTCACCTACAGCTAACTTAAATATACGAGCTTGATAAAAATGATCATTCTAGAAGAAAATTTCAGATGGCATTTAGAGGCTTTTGCATCTGAACTCTTCACACACACACACACACACACACACACACACACACACACACACACACACACACACACACACACACACACACACACACACACACACACAAACACACATATATATATATATATACATACATACATACACATATATATATATATATGCATACACACACACACTCACACATACACACACACATACATACATATATATATATATATATATATATATATATATATATATATATATATATATATATATATATATACATACACTACCAAATTGGTTCACAGTTGGAAGCATCGCAATTTTTTTTTATTTTTCCACAAATTGTGCTTGCAAATTGTATAATATCCAAGGTAAACATGTCTAGTAATTGTGCAGTTAATTCTCATACTGTATTTTCAGTTTTGGAATATTTATCCTCTCCCCAAATTTGTCACTAATAAAACACAATAAAAATTATTTAAAGAAAAAATTATATTTACCTTTTAATAGTTTGTTTACATCTACCTTTTAAATATATTTTTTTATTAAAAAGGTTACAATTACAAAAACAATTCAAGTGTAATCTTACAGTATATTTGTATCAGTATATATATGTCTTTCATATTTCGCCTGACTGTAACGTTGTTTTTATGAAATATTAGGGCATATAAATGTTAATTTGCAGTTTAATACGTTGCTTATACAAATAGCCAACATTTTATTTCAACATATTTCAGTCGATTTTTACTCATCTCAGTATAGAAATACAGTTTGCTAAAACATCATCATTCATTCACACACGCGATTTAAATTTAAACTGTCTTTGCCAGCTGTGGTAAACAGCGCGCATCTCTGCCGTTCATTCATTCATAAACAGAAACCCACATGAAGAAATTCACGTGAGAAGGAAAAAACTTACTAGTATTCCTCAGCTCGCTCCTCGATATACTCGCACTTCTGAGGGACATTTTCCATTATTATTATTATTCCTCACAGAGCTGCAAGACGGTGTGAACAAGTAATGATCTGAATAAACTTGTGTTTTCTCGAGCTGATATGGGGGCGTTCACAGGTTTGCGCGGATTGCCTCAGTCATTTGCGTTTGAATAGCGTGCGCTCTCCGTGGGCGGAGTCACATTACATCTGAATCAGATGTAATTAGCTCGACTGGAATCGCTCTCTTTTAATACAGATTTCACAAGATGAGAATATTTGTTTTTTATATAAATTACTTCATTAAAAAGAAGAGAATTCAAGCTTCATGCCTGTGTGACTGTATGTCTGTTTGACTGAGTATTCGCTGAGTTATTGTTCATTTTCGGACGCGTTTCAGAATGGACTACACTGGCAGAGAGAAGGCAGAACTCGCCTCGTGTTTATTTTTCTTTATTTGGCAAAAAGCACAACACTTTGTTTTTATTGTGAGTATACACAAAAATAATACACATTTAACAGAATCGATTGATGTATGAAACTCCTATGGAAAATCAAAGTCAACAGAGTATTTATGAGTTTTTTTTACACTGATAAAAAAAAAGCGAGCTGGTATCGCCGGCGATACCGTCGACCTCAGGGGGTTAGAGGGCAGAGGGTCTGCTCTTTCTTTTGATAAATTGCATATTCAGATATTCAAAGAACAAAATATTCTGGGGGCCATGCAAATTTTGTAAAAAAGATTATAAAAAATGCTGGTGGTGACTGGCAACTTTTTTAATTTTTATTTTAATTTTATTTTTTACGCTGGCGGGGAGTAAAAAACAAACCTCATCAAATCTTTCCAAGATAAAATTATCTAAGTGATGCTATCCATATTAAATTGTATAAATAAATATATAAATATACTGTAAAGATTTTCTGTGCTGTGTTTTTTTTTTTTTTTTTTGAAAAATGTTTTTTTTTTATATAAAAATATTGCATAAAAGGAGCAACAAAGGATGATTTTTAGGATCTGTGCGACGATAGCTGTCATGTGGACTGAGTTCATGTGGACATCCTAATAACAATCAATTCTAATTTTATTTTTCCTATAGAATTTGAAGAGCATATCTGATAGACACTCAAGAAAAGTTGAAATGAAGAATATACACACTGAATATGAAAAGTTGATATGAAGAATTAAATGAAACATTTGGAAAAAGCATACTATACTATTTCTGCCATATAGTAAAATTGGCTTTTGAATCGCTCAAAATTTCACAGATAGAGCTTAGATTGAGCCATGGCCGTAGTTTAATTAGGACATTTAAGTAGCTTTTATGAACATGCCTTAGAAAAAAACATTAATGTTGTGCATCTTGAGACAAAATAAAGGCACTGACATATTTTAAGATACATCAGTGCAAGTTGCTTTCAGTTAAAACGTGCATTTTAGTCCAGCACTAGGCTTGAAACCGGAGGTTGATGTTTTAAAGTCTGCTAAACTAGAGTAACATTTGAGCAATAAAACTTTCTTCTGGGTGTGCAGATATCTTTATTTAAGTGTGTGTTTGACTGTGTTTGAGGGGAGGGCTTGAGATGTCAGAAAATAAAGTCAAATGTGCCATTTTGCGGATTACTTTAATCAGTGAGAAGAGAGAGTTGGAGTGAGTGAGAGTGCTGTCAGTCTGTAACATGGAACTGAATGTATGAATGTACAGATTTCCACAAGCTGCTCCCTACCACCCAATTAATCAGGCACATTATTCCGACGTTAAGTTAAATATGTTGATTGTAACCTTGCTGAGGAAAATGAAAGTGTTTCTCTGGAGGAGAAGGGCATGGTTTGAAGCTCAGGGAGTATGTGATGTGTGAGTGGCGTGTTTGTGTGTGTGTGCTTGTTTGTGTGTGTGTGCGTGTGTGTGTGTGTGTGTAATCCGCAGGTTTGTGTGTCAAGGTCAGAACGGTCAAATGTGTCCTCTCCCCACTCTCTCCTCCACTCCACACACCTGAATCAGAGCTGACACCAGAAAAAATCCTCATAGTCTGCAACACACACACACACACACACACACACACACACACACACACACACTGACTATCTCCCCCTCGCTATCTCTCACACATTCATACACACATGAGGGATGCATATCACATTGTAAATAGATTGTCTATGACAAGTGTTTCTACGTCTCAATAAATGATTTTGTATAGCAGTCATTTGTCATGTTTTCAAGCGATAGCTTTAAACAAGCGTTTTCGGAGAGCTAAAGCGTTTGTCAGGGTAAATTATTATCTATGCATTTAATACAATTTACACTAAAGCAATAAGCTATGAGAGGCTGTGTGTTATAGTGATTTTAACACGGGCTATGGCCGATTTTAACCTACTTTACCGTGGTAAAAGTTGAAGATAAAAGATGCTAATGTTAAAAAAATAGTTACGTTTATGGATATTATTTAGGGATTTAAAATGTATCACAGTCTAATGTGACATTTTAATGTTATCAGTATTGCTATAATAAGTAAGACGGGCCAATATAAATTATTTTCTGATAAATTACAGCAAATTATGGACACCACAATATTTCTAACTGTATTGTTAAACAAAAATAAAATAAAATGTTTACTTTTAGATTGTTTTATTTTCATTCATCATCATTTTTTATGTTTTAAGTCTTGCAAAATGTAGATTGATATTTACATTTTATCAGTAAAATATTGATTTAAAAAATTAGAAAAAATGATCTGTATAATATAAATATAATATGGTTATAAATAAAGTATTTAATATCGGTTGGCAATGGAATATTTATGATCTGTCATCTATAAAATATAAATAGTTATCAGCTGACTGTAAAATATTAAATAATTATTATCGGTTAATGGTATCAGTCAGAATGTTCATATCAGTGCATCCCTAAGCTCATCCAATCAGTCAGAACTATCCGTTTTACAGAATCTCTCATGACACAGATACCTAAAGCAACGTGGCGCACCTGATGCTTTCCCTATAAATGAATGTCTCTGGTCGTGAGTTCACAGACTATCCAGCCCAACAACACCTCCAATCGCATCCTCTCCCACCAATTACAGCCCCCCCCCACCCCCCCATTTTCTGTCCACCCGATCGGCGACGTTACACGTCTGAACTCCTGTAACCTCTATTCTTCCCCCATCTCTCCTCAGTCTTTCGTTTGATCCAGCAGTTTAATAACCTCAAGTGCTGTCATGGGTGGCTTTTGAAAAATGGCTCCCATAAAACATAACAGCCTCAATCAGGCAGTGGAGATTCGCCCAGCTCCGACTATCTCCCAGTGTCCCCCTGTCCCCTGTCCCCGCCTTAATGAATTAGTGCTGAAATATGCAGTGGCACCCCAGTCATTAGCACAAACGTGCATCTGTGATTTAATAGCATTTTCCCCAATGTTTGTGGTGGAGATGGTCGCGGCTGACTGGCATGTTGAAATATTTTAACACTATTAGACAATGGGATAAGACCAGCCTGTTGCTCCCTAGTATATCAGTGGTAAGTCCCCCCTGATTTACAAAGCATTAACATTTTGCCCAGCCTTGGAAGAAGAAAAAAACTCACTGATTTATATAAGTACGCTCCCTCGCCTTCATTTTTCTTTATTTCTAGGCGAAGAAGGTGATGACATTTTGAAAATAAATACTACGCTAATTAAATACTCGATGGCAGAGCAGCGTGTGGTTGATGGACTGGCGTAATGTAGAGTTGAGTGGAGTGACGAGAGGCTCTGTGTTGTCGTGGAAGGCGGCTGCCACTGGATTTCTTTGAATGCTGGTATACATATGAATGTGAAAAGTGTCGTTTTCCTCATACACTGGCCTTCAGAAGTTTGAGGTCTGTAAGATATTTGAATATTGTTGAAAGAAGTATCTTATGCTCACCAAAGCTGCAATTATTTGATTAAAAATACAGTAAAAACAGTATTATTGTGAAGTATTATTGCCATTTAAAATAACTGTTTTCTATTTTAATATATTTTAAAATGTAATATATTCCTGTGATGGCAAAGCTGAATTTTCTGCATCATTACTCCAGTCTTTAGTGTCACATGATCATTTAGAAACCATTCGAATATGATGCTTAAGAAACATTTCTCACTACTATTATCAGTGGTGAAAACAGTCGTTCTGCTTAATAAACCGTGATACATTTTTTCAGGAATCTTTGACAGAACAGCATTAATGCGTAATAGAAATCTTTTGTAATATTGTTAATGTCTTTACTGTGAATTTTGATCAATTTAATGCATCCTTTGCTGAATAATTGATTTCTTTCACCCAAAATAAAGAACGGTATCCCATTTTCTTCACCGTAAAGATTTTGTGAGGATTTGATGAAGAGGCTAGTTATTAAACTATGTCCTCTCAGCAAAGTTAGCGTTGCTGACAAGTTTAGTAACTCTTAAGTTATTCTATCTGTACATACAGATGAATTGATGTGACGCTCAACAGACTGCCAAAGTTTGAGCAAAGTCCTGAAAAAGAAATTAAAAAAGAACAAAAATAATCAACATGCTGTAAGAATAGAACTTCTCGCGAGTGAATTATCACCTTCATTTTTGTGTCAAAAATTAATTGTATCCCTTTGCAGCTTTCCCAATGAGATATTAAAATGGGATGTAAAGTAGAGGGGGTGGGGACCACTGATTGCGCTTATTGATGCATTCAGAACACTGTGTGGGACCTGGGGACGCTACGCCACACTGGGGATGTCAGTGGCTCTAAAGATGGCAGCATATCTGCCTCACCATTTAAAAGTGTTTAATCAAAATCTACAAGCGGAAATGTGCTGTACAGACAGCATGAGCTCCCTCATTCCAATGCACCATGGGGTTCTGTTTAAGGGAAGAAAAAGAAGAAAAAGTAAACCTTCCAAGAATTCATTGACTCGTTTCTGCATGGATGTTACCCAGGCATTGCATAAGGAATGGCATGAGCTGGAAATCAACTGTAACTGTATTTATATTGTGCATGAAAAGCAGTTCAGGAAAGTAATCACAGTTACTCCACATGTATATGAAGAACATACAGGTACTCACTTTACTCACTTAGTTTAAACCATTGGTTCTCAAAGTTAAGGGGTGCACCATGAATGAATAGACTTCCCTAGCTCACTTTTTTGCACTTTGCTAATGTCAATAAAGACATTCTTACATGTATCATTAATCCACCAGATCTGAACGACGGACTTTCACTAAATGATGATGACTCAAATATTTTTCCTCACACCAATAATAGTAAAAAATTAATAGTGCAGGTTTGGAATGACATACCTTAACATAGATACAGTATGTTTTTTTAGGTATCTACATACTTTTAGTCATGGAAAGTATGTCACAAGTTAATTTGAGCACTTGTTGAGCAATAATTTGAAAATAGAACTCAGTTTTTGGCCATTAAATGTGTCATTGAAACAAAATCATATTAAATACCCATGGTAACTCGCATCTTTATGCAATTAGAAAACACAAAATAAAAATGTATACCAAGCAAGACAAACTGAACCATCCTGTCATTTATAGGCCACCTCTCTCTCTCTCTGTACCTCCTCACACTTTTTGCAATATTTACACCTTAAAAAATAAAACACAGGTAGAGCGGGGAAACACAGACTTATCTCAGGCCACTTCTAGAGCTTCATTTTCAGAATGTCAAGCAATTTGTTTAAAGGCTCAAGTCACGAGTCAAGAGACACCGGCAAAAAAAAAGAAAAAAAAAGAAGATGCGTTAATAAAAATTCATAGAATCTGCTCAGCCACAGAAATGGATGGCGACTGAGGGGTCACATTGCATCTGTGGTGGGAAGGTCAGAGGTTGCGTACAGTTCTAAAACAAGACAGTGTGTTTTCATGCATCATATAACAGATAAAGATTTTCGGTGTCGAGCCAGACCGGCGGGGAGGAGGGGGACACGTGCAGGGGCCTGGTGTCCACCGTCATGTGTTAATTCTGTCAAGATGTCCTCCCTCTCTCTCTCTCTCGCCTATGTCACACACTTCATCTTCAGCGCTCGTCTGCTGCAACGGTCTGTGTTATGACACACATGTAAAATGTTCTCTTTTGTACCAAACGCACTACATGCTAAACGCGGCACGTCACACAGTTTTTCTTGATCCTTTATTCCTCCATAATGCGATTATTCTACACAAATGGTGGGGATTTGATTCGGGCCAAAAGCATCGCAGGGCCCCGGCGCTTGGGGCTAGTATTCATCAAGTGTAGAAATTATGTATTGAATGTGTTCTTGTTTATGACATCACTCAGCAGGATGAAATAGAAGCAGAGATTGGTTGCAGTGATTACCGTAAGCTGCCAGTGTTTTCATTACAAACAGCAGACGATTTCTAATAAAAAGATTAGAGGTGTATGGTGTCTTCAGAATCATGTCACGAAGTGAATTTATCATGACCAGGACACTACCGACCCCATTTTCCACAGCTGTAAAATAGATATACGGTACATTTCATTTTTTATATTCTTTTAAAAATGGCCCAGAGTACTTACTGCCATTACAACGGTAATGCACTCAGTTAGGAAAAGAATCCAATGGCAAAAAGTTTCTGCCCTTTTGATTTTTATAACTGATGGTTCAGTGCTTGTTACTTAATATAAATACTGAAAGCAATCATAATGAAAACATGACTGTGGTGCTTTAATGTGATTTGTGCTCTTTATTGTAAGCCATTTTGGTTTAAAAGTGTCTACTATGAACATGTCCATGTCACCCCTGAATCAAAAGGAAAAAGAAAAGTTTATATTAATAAATGACACTACAGCTCAAGACGTTTTGGGGTTAGCAAGATTTTTAATAAATTAATACTTTTGATAAGAAAGGAAACATAAAATTGATCAAGTTAAAGATGTTTACACTGATAGAAAAAATTATATTTCAAATAAATTATGTTCTGTCATGACAGCTCTCGGAGAGACTGACATGGTAATAGAGACTGGCATGGTAATAGATAAGGAGATGTTAATGTATTTGGTCTTGGAGGAATAGCAAGTACAGAGATTTGCTCCTGCCAGTACATTCACAGACATGCTGCTGCTGCACATTTAACATACATGAAATAACCCCCGTAGTCGATCTATACAGGTGGAGCTGGGGAGGGAGAAGGGTTTCTGAAAGCGAGCTGCACACTGCTAACAGCAAACACTACCAGTATTTGAATGTTGAGCCGCAGCTTATTGGCCGCTGATGCCACAGCAACCAATCAGAAGCACTATGTAGATAACGATGGGATCGCTATCAAACTGAGTCAAGGACCTATCAGCATGTGCTATCTAGAGTTTCATGCCAGAACTTGGTCTTTCTTTTGAACTTTCCATTCATCAAAAATCATGAAAGAAAAAAAATATATTAAGCCTCATGACTGCTAATCTCTATAGACCCCTTCGCGGTCGACGTCACAGGAAAATTCTAAGTTCGCAGTGCGCATGTCGGGGTCAGAAAGTTCATTCCATCCCATTGAATTGTGTGTTAACCAGAGAATTTCTCGTCAAGAAAAAATGCCTTATTGTTGCGTCGTGGACTGTGAAAATCACACCAGTTGTGGAGTCAAGTTTTTCAAGATTCCTGCAGGATCTCATCCGTTTAAAAAAAAATAAAAATAGACGACATCTGTTCAGATCTATTTTTTTACAGTCTATGGTTCAGATACTGCAGCTATCTGCTAAGTAGCATGACACAGGTCAAATTAATGCCAGATATCGAACTTCACCTAACTATTAAACCAGTCTACAGTTTACAGAAAACATTTGTTTACTTACCAGGGCTTAACTATACCGTTGTTGTCACAATAACTGTCAATAACACAATAAACACGAGCATCTTTGATCATAGCATTGTCCCAGTCTGCTCGTTTATTATATAAAAAATACACATACTTAACAGTGTTAAATTAAAAAAAAAAACACTGTTCGACAGAACTGCTTGGTTTTGTTACCACAGTTATCTGCGTGCTTCCTCGGCGATGAAGTTCCACATTTGCGGCTATCCAACACGAAAATGCATGCAGCAAATAAGCCGTTCACAATATTTTCTTCAGATAACTCCAAATTTCTCCCACACACTGGACTTGATTTTTGATGACTGTCGACAACTTTACAATCTCCACTAGCTATTCTTTCTTCAACTCCTCAGCATCCATCTCGACGACTGCAAGCAGGTCGCGCACGCGGTTATGATGCATTTTTAAAAGTGAAAGATTCCTGGGAGGGCGTGGCGCGTGGGCAAATAAACTGATGTGGATTTTAAATTATTTTATCAACTTGAAATACAGGCAATCAGGCATATTTGTGTAGACATGTTCCTAAAAATCTGAATATATTTTTACGTTTGCATGTGATTGTTTTAAACCCGTGTTTAGACCCGTGTTTCCCCCGTGTCCGACCCGACACACTTTGGATATTTTTCACCCGTTTGAGCAAAATTTGCGGGTCACTCGTCCGAACCCGTGCAGGACTCTAATCAGGCAGACAATCGCCATTAGCTAAAACAAGTTTATTATGGTTCTGTTCCCGTTCCTGTGATGGCAAATACAGTGCATATATATGCCGGTGTATTAGCCGCACCATTTTTCTGACCCCATGCTGCGCGCGCACCCAACCTAGGCGTTCGATGTTTACAAACATTGAAGGGGTCTATACAAAACAAAATAACATGTAATTAATATTCTTTTATTTATATCAATGTATTAATGGCAAATCTTTTTTTCTCTTTTTTTTTACATTACAGTAATTAGAATTAGGGTAATTGCCCAAATGTCACAATGCAGAAAATATTAATGGTCCTAGAAAACAAACCCAAATGCAAATGTAATCTCTACTTGGAAGTTCCCTGGCATACACATTGTTGAGAGATGAAGACAACTAGACAACAAAAACACATTTCCCAACCCCATTCATTTGAACTGATATCCCTGAGTAACAAATACTGCCACTGGTTCTGCTAATCAACAGCTTAAGGTTTCTGATTCCTGATGTGAAATCTGATCTTAGCATCTCACTGTTTTCCTACATTCAAATGGGACAATTATGGAAAGTGGAGCATGTCTGTGCTTTAAGGTGCACATATTCACCCCACAGTACAGCCAGGGGCCTTTTAAAACACTCTGAGTTTTTGTATGCTATCTCTATAGCTGTGTTTCTTCTGCTCAGCCCTCATTTAACATCTTATATCTTATCTATTTACTTATCTGGCGCTTCAGTCTGCTCAAAAGAAACAAATGATTTGAAAACCACTGAGGGGAAGATTATGGTAAACCTCGAATTTGTTTTGCTTGGAAGAAAGCCTCCGCAAGGTTCCGCTCAATTTCGACAATACACGATTGTTATGGTAGCATAATGCTAATTGGCTATGGATATAGAAAGGGAAAATACAGATTTTTTTTGTCCCCTAAGAGCCTAGCAGTCATGCTGCGCGTATCTACAAAATAACTTAAACTGGTGTCTGATGGTGAATACGAGGCAAACGGTAAAAGCTGATTGTTAAAGAGAGCGCTTTATAGAGATGCCATCTCTAGTTCAGAAGGAGAGGCACAGTAGCATTTGCCTTGAAGCTCAGACAACAGCTGAAATCTCCTTCCTGAAAGACTGCGACATCAAAGAACTTCTCAGCGCACATCTGTCTCTGCCATCCAGCGACTGGCAGCGCTTGAGAACTCTGTCTTACTAGAGCGCTCTGTGTTCTACCATCATAAAGCTGTATTATAATGGCTTAACATTACCAAACCTACACTACCATTCACAAGTTTGGATACTGCTATACCAATTGTAAATCATTGATAAAGTCATCAGAACTATAAAGTAATGACCAAAACATGCTAAACAGATCCAAATAAAATAAATTACATTAATGCTGATATTTGAACTTCCTATTGATCAAAGAATCCTTAAAAATGTATCACAGTTTCCAGAAAAATATTAAGCAGCACAACAGTTTGTAACATTGATTAAAAAAAAAAGGAAAAGTTTCTTGAGCACGAAATCAGTATGTTAGAATGATTTCTGAAGGATCATGTAAAAATTAAATTCAGCTTTGCCATCACAGGAATAAATTACAATATAAAATATATTCAAATATATATATATTTTTAATCATATTTGTGTAATGTGTATGTTCTGTTTTGGTTAAGTTTCATTATGTTTAGGTTCTGTTTTCCCTGTTCTGGGGTGTGATTCCCAAAAGCATCATTACCCAACTATGGTTCCGTAGTTACCAGCATAGTTCAACGAGTCGGTGTTTCCCGAAAACATAGTTCTAACGAACATTCGCAAACAGCATCGCAGAGTTGTGTGGTTGGAACGACAGCTCTCGACCTGTGGTTAGAGGCATAGTTTCTATTTTGCATGACATGTGGACTTAATAAATCCTTATCTTGAGCCAAATAAGCAAGCTGACATTCAGTACAATCTGTATCATTTATTTAGAATACATACAAACGTCATTTACGTCTTTTACTTTGTCAAGAGATTTAAAGCGTCATTTTTGAAGAGTGCGCATGTGCGAACGTGCTCTACTAAGAACGAGCCTATGACTGAATCTGGAAATAAAGCAAAATAACTGAGAAAAATGTGCAATATTCCTCAGATGCCATGCCGTAATTTATAGCAAAACGTCTAGTATTAATTCGATCTCAAACAGATTCATTAAAAGAAGTTATTACTCCAACTGGTGCGTGACATCGTTAACCAACGTAGTTGAACGACCAAGGATGTTTCTCAATATCCCTCCTCGTCTCCTCTCTCCTCCGTCCTCCATCCTATGACCCGGAAACCGATCGAGCTCAGCCATCTTGAAGGACATCTCAATTCTCTAATTTCACCGCGAGGAGTCGAGGATCGAGGAGTGAGGAGGCTTCCTGAGGAATCATGAGCGAGGATACACAGGCGCATCCTATGCGGAAGAGTTTTATCGACTAAAACGTGACGCACGTATCAATTCTCCTCCCCCTTCACATCGGTCACAATAATTTTGATTTATACTTTAATTTTGCAGTTTATATAAACCACACACCTCACATATTTCAACAGGGTATCTTTCTTTATTATTTATTATGAATTTATTAAATAAACAAATTTCAATAAGATGAGGGCAGATCCTCTGAGCGCTGCTGATGACGCGATGAAGTGACGCTCGAGTGATCAAGGATTCCAATGTATACAAAAAGCTTTCATTCGATCCCTCCGTCCTCGCGTCTTTTCCTTGCAGCCTTCCCTCGCATCCTACAGGGGGCGGAGCTGAGACGCGAGGAGAGGAAACGAGGATGCACAAATAAGAATTGAGAAGCACCCACGTCGTGACTAGCTTGTTGATTTCTTCAACGATGCATCGTACTATGGTAGTTAAGCAGCGAGTTATGTAGTTGTCCGGGAAACACACCCCTGGTTTGCCTGTGTTCCCTAGTTAGTTTCCTTGGTTGTTAATTAGTTTTACGCACCTGTTTCTGTTCAGTTGATTACTCTCCCTCCGTTTCCTTTGTTTCATTGTTTCCTGGTGGAATTTACTATTAAAGATTGTTATTGTTATCCTATTGTTATCCTTTGTGATTGTGCGCTTACTACAGCCTACACACTGCCTGACATTTTTTTTATATATACTATAATTAAATGAGTGAGTGTGAATCTGGAAATTCAGTCAAGATCTTAAAAAAGGAGGCAGAATGAGAGTGATAAAAAAAGAAACAGAGCATTTCTGTTTTCTCCACAACCCCGCCTGCTGATTTACGAGTGGACACCACACTATTGTTTACTGTTAATTGCTATTAAATTATACCATAGTTCTATGCAAGATGACATTTCGCCTCGAGTAGATATACTGCTGGCAACACTTCTACCCAGCATGAATTCAAATAACAGCACGGCCAGTAAATTTGAATGTAAATACATCCATGTAAGAGGGATAAAAAATGAGATCAAACCATCATCTGCAGGATGTGACAGACACAGGTAAGATCATCAAGGAGGACGCCAGGCTGATGAGGAGACGAGACCTGGCGAAAACAATGGCCCTGGACAGCATCACAATAGCTTCATTAGAAGGGTTAACGTTATCAAGGCTTGGGGGGAATGAGTGGAAATATCAAACCCTGCTTAATATGGAACCTTCTGGAAGACACGGCTGCCATAAGGTTCCATCATTGTGACGGCGAGGTGATTATGTTTGGTAATCTGATGCTCGTTAAGACGTAGGCGCTGACATCATGTGATGGAGGAGACGGGTATCAGGGGGAAAATACAGGAAAGAAGGGGCACGTACTGATAATACACACAAAGGGCTTAGTGAGAAGTTAGTAGTTCAAGTCTCAGTTCTGGCAAACAGCTTAGATTCATTACTTTTCACACAATGATTTGACAGTACACTCAAAAATTATATAAAATCCTGGCATTTACTCATCCTCATATTGTTCCAAACCTGTATGACTTACTTTTGGCAGTCAAACACAAATAAAAGTCATACAGGTTTGGAACAACATGAGGTTGAGAAAATGCCAGTATTTTCATTTTTGAGCGGACTATCAAATCGACACAAGGGTGAGTAAATTAATTTTAATTTGTGAGTAAACTATCCCTTTAAGAACTGGTCCAGTGGTGACAAATACTACCAAAGTATTAAAAATGCCCATGGTACTAAAACTTAAACATGGTGCAATTTCATCCTTTCTTTTTTTTTACTTTACTTTGATGACACTCACCGAGTACCATAAATCTTCATTTTCTGTATTTTTAATGCAAAATTGTACACACTATAATGTTCTGTAATTTATATATAAATCAATTTCATAGTGAATATTTAACAAAATAAAGTAATAAAGTAATTGCACTTTCAATTAGCAGAATTTCTTTTGTGATATTTCATGTTTGGCTCAACAAATATTAAATATCACATATTTTAACAAATATTAAATGTGTCTTACATTTATACACTACCATTCAACAATGCCTAAAACTGTGAAACTACTGACCTAGGATCAATTTCTACCACATTTTATAAATATACTCAAGCATCATTTCTACATAGGAAGTTTTTTTTTTTTTTTTTAATCTACACAAATCTATATGGACTGTGCATGGGTAACACCAGTCTCAGTTTAGGTCACTACTAAACAACCAGAAGTCTCATGAACAGGTCATGATCAGCCATTCTGAGAACACGTCCATGCATGGTATTTAGTGCATGCAGTCATGTTATTGTAGCCATATAGGGGTGTCTCTCTCCATTAGAACTGTTCAAGAACTTCAGCCGCACTCGAGAGCCTGATGCAAAAGAGTGAGGATCGATGGGCCGGATCAATCGCCTCCCTGGTGGCAGAGTTTTAAGTGCCGGGGCCCGTGCTTGTACATCCGCATCAGGAGACCTGTCATGCTGTGCTTACAATCAATTAAAGAAATTAGCCTTCTCACCCCCAGCCCTCCCCCTGCTCTTCTCCACACACATGCTGACGGACAGGGGAGCAGAGACACCTCTCCCTCAACAGCTGGCTCTAAATGACATCAGTGTGGGAGAAACATCTGGAACGACACCTGCCAGCTCTACTTCGGCAGTCGTTTGCATGGAGTGGAGAGGATGAAAAAATTCGCTCAGCACTCTGTGAACAGGATATGTGCAGTCAGACGAGAGACATTCATTCTGTGAAGTGAAGGTGAATGACTCGATGACAGAATATTGATGGATATGAAAAACATCTGTGCGTGAGGAGTGTCATCCTGTTGTGATGTTAAATATGGAAGTTTACATTTTAGAAAAGTTTATGCACGGAATGTTAGTTGCATAAGTCCCCATGAAACCAAAAAGAACAATTCTTCTTTTATACATGGAAAATTGCAGTATTTATTATAAATGTATCCGTGCACATCATATTTTTGTAATTCGTGTGCCATCTTAGTCTTGAATCAAAATAATTTGCAGCAAGTTTACAGCAATAGTAAAGACAACAATCCAATTAATTCTGTATGGATAAAATCAAGTCCCGTTCAACATTTTTTCTTGTTCGAGAAGCCATTTTAGTTGAGAAGATTATCGCAACTTTAATTTCATGTCAGCTTACAAGTCAACATAAAACAACCCATTTTACTTATTTCAGAGTGAATCAGGATTTTCAAAGAGAATGGATTGATTTGATCCATCTGGACTAGATTGGACGGTGTTAAAGTGTAAGTTGCAGGTAAAATTTTTCACGAAGAAAATGCAATAAACATAAAGATAAGAACCGCCCACCACTGTTTTGTATGTTTTTCATACCAAAATGCTGAATATAATATGAAAAGTTGGTACTTTTTAGTGGTTTTAAGCACTCCCTCTCCCTTCCACTAGGCTGGGCGTGACGTCATAAGAGGAACTCCAAGCCTAGAGTTACTGTAGTCTAATGGCAAGTAGGCTAGCAGTTATATTGAAATAACTCAATTGTAAACATAATCGTGTGTGCTGGCTTCAAGAGGACCGTGATCCTGCCTGAAATGAGAGTAAGCTATTCGCAAAACAAATGGGTTCAGGCAGCATGCACGCAAAGTTAAACCGAACTTTTATTTTGACGGGTTGCCGTGAAGACCGTTGACCTGTGTGTGTATGATATGACGATAGTTTTTCTCAAATGAAACGTAAAATGACTCAGAGTGGCTCTGGAGATGAATTTCATCATGTCATCATATCGTGACTGGCAGCAGCTAGACTGAAAACAGCGCGCGCATCACTCGTGCTTCAGTGTGTGTGTGTGTGTGTGTGTGTGTGTGTGTGTGAGGTAAATGACACCGCGCGTCTGCGCCATTCATTCACACAGAGACAAAGAACATGCAATGTTAATATTTAAATAGTATTTCTGCAGTTTAATATACACAGACACTCGCGGTATATATCGGCTACAGTGCTCATCATAGTAATTCAAGTTACTCTGGAGCCCCGTGCTTAGATAAACATGGAAGCGACTTAACGCAGCTATTACTGGTTACCGAATATACCCGGTACTACAGAAATGCTGGTAACGTCACATTTTCAGTACCGAAGTACCGGTACTTTGACAACGCTAGTTTCCCACCTCCTCAGTCTCCCAGTCGTTCTCCATAATCGAGCCACAAACACTAGGAGTCTAGCGGAGTATGGTTGCAACTTCCTTCTATGACGTCATCACCCAGTTGCTGTAAAAACGCGCTACCTTGAAAAAACCCCAATAAATGTTATTTTAACGCATTTTAAGACAGAAATGTTTACATATATACATATTGAGCACTTAATTTACACATTAATTGGTTGTGGTGGTTAACCTGCAACTTACACTTTAAGTCACTCTCGATCATGTTAAAAGTTAAACATACCTAAGATGCATTGAGATCGAATCACTAAAATGCATTTGGAGTTGTGTTCTGGGAGAAATTCCTACATTTACAGTTTTTCTCAGTCGCTTTGGTGCATTTCTCACATCACTATTTACATTTGCACAACAGTTAGTTCAACCTCCACAACATTTAGTCATTTGTGCACATCATAGTAGCAGTTTCTCATTCCTTCCAACAAATTGCAAATGCTTTTGGACATGCATCAATTGCTTTCATACAACTCTCTGCTGTTTTATAACATTATCATTTGCTTATGTCATGTCAGTCAAAATTAACTATACTTGTGAATGCTGAATAGTCATTCCATATAAAACTAATAGTCCTCATTTCATTGCTTGAGTCATTACATACAAAAATGTTGAACTAGTTGTCAAAATCTGTCATTTAAAAAAAAAAAAAATCCTGAAAAAGTCTCCTAAATTGAACAATTTGCAATTGAGCAAGAGATGATATTCGCTGGGATGTAGATGAAATTATGTGACTAGACAGAGAGGAACGTCTGGGTGTGCATGAATGATTACAGTCCTATGTATGTTGTATGTTCAGTTCCAATACATCATATAGGCCTTCTGCAATATTGTGTACAGTTGTGCACAGCTCTACCCAAAGGGAGTTTATGTTTGTTGTAAATAATGGTGTATTTTTTCTTTTGCACAATGCTGTGAACAAATTAGAACTGCAAAGAGCATATACAGTAAAAATGTGAAACATACATATATTCAGTGTCTTGTACTCAGTTACCTCATAAATACAGTAATGTGTAACTTTACTGTATTTTTTCAAATGGCTGTGCAAATAGTATTTAGTGCTGTATTGAGCATTTTCAGGTAGTCACTGTGTCACCAAGATCTGACTTTCATCATTGGAAAACATTTACAGAGTAAACTGTCATAATGAAAACATGACTAAGCCATTTGACTATCTTGTTCATAAACGATGGTGTCAGGACTTTTTATTTTGATGACACTGACACTTTCATTGACATAAATACTTGATTTTGAGGAATGGGCTATCCATTTTGAGCAAGTGACACGCTTTCGCAGGTTATCAACTAGGTTTTGCAGTTTGTACTAATTGTTTTGAGAACTGCATTAACTGTTGTGCAAATGTAAATAGTGTTATGAGAAATGCACCAAAGCGACTGAGAAAAACTGTAATTATACATTTTCATTATTAGCATTTAGATAGGCAAGTAATATGTAAGAACGATAGGACAATAGACAGAACAACAGATAGAATGATAGAACCTTAGAACAATAAAACAGACAGACAGATAGATAGCTATAGATAGATAGCTATAGATGGATAGCTATAAATGGAAAGCTATAGATAGATAGATAGATAGATAGATAGATAGATAGATAGATAGATAGATAGATAGATAGATAGATAGATAGATAGATAGATAGATAGATAGATAGATAGATAGATAGATAGATAGATAGATAGATAGATAGATAGATAGATAGATAGATAGATAGATAGAAAGATAGATAGATAGATAGATAGATAGATAGATAGATAGATAGATAGATAGATAGATAGATAGATAGATAGATAGATAGATAGATAGATAGATAGATAGATAGATAGATAAATAGATAGATAAATGGACAGACAGACAGATGGACGGATAGATAAACATAAAAAAACAGTATTTGAATCATGCACAATACGACCAGGGACCTGTATTTCGTAAATAAGGTCAATTTGGTTTTCATGTTGACTTTAAAGACTTACAAATTCATTCAATGCTTTTAAATTTACAACACACAGATTCTATATAAGAATACCTAACATCTGGAGGTACTTCAGCTGTTGAAAACCCCGCCCACTGTAACCTCAGACCACGCCCCTCAGCACACAGTCCAGATCAGCTGTAATCGCTCTGTATGAACAGGCAGGAAAGCGCGTCAGTGTTTTCAAGGTTTGAAGGTGACATGGATAAGTAGATAAAGCTTCAGACTGAGTATTCAGGCCACTGGTGAAGCATCCCAAGAGCCCTTCAACCCTCTTTGTATACTCTCTGTATCCTTCCCACCACCCCCTTTCTCTCTCAGAAGGGGTGGAAGCTTCCTCTCCCTCCCCCTCTCACCCAACGGCAGGGGAACGACCCACAAGGTCGGAACCCTCGGTGGACGTGCCCGAGTCTCAGAAGGAACCTTATTCTAATTTCAGCGCTATTCCGTTCCACTCTGGCCCATGTAATAAATCTTGTTTGGTGACAAAACGTCCAATTAAGAAGGAATTGACACAAAAAGAAAGGTGTGTGAGGGAAGTGTGAAAAAAATACAAGAAGGAATGCTGCCTCAAGGACAAAGTCTGCCGCTAATGAACGTCAGTGGCATAATGATCGGAGTGATTGGGAAATAAGTTCTCAGGTTGTGATAGAGAACGAATGGTACACTCATTGGGAACTTAATAGCTAGAACTCTTTAAACATGAGGTGAGATGTTATAAAGCTAAACTCAACTGTTAAACCAAATGACTTTAGAAATTATGAAATCTTCACAATATTTGATACGAAACACAACCAGTTCATATGTCCATTGAAATACTATGAGATTGAAATATTCTGTTGTATTTTTTACATATTCAGGTTACAGAGCTCAGACTGCTGGGATACGACCTTTATCTGTACTGACTGCTAAATTTGCAAAGTTAAGGAAATTGCATCTATAGAGCTGTTAAGTCACGACATAAGTCTGGAGGTCAAACTAGAAAGTTAATAATTCAATAAAAATGACAAATTCCACAAGGATGTGAGCTTACATGCTTCACAAATCAGAAAATTGTTATAGTCCTTATTAGTGCTTGGATATATATATATATATATATATATATATATATATATATATATATATATATATATATATATATATATATATATATATATTGAGTTTTGGGTGAAAAAAAAACCCAGACATGCTCTTGACAGGTTAGACGAGATTCAACCCTATAGCTGATTGTGTTTCACACAATTGTTACATCATGCCATCAAGCAGAGTAAATTCTCTGATGAACAGAATACAACATTACAGTAAAATCCACTAATTAGCGATGGAAGCTCTAATCAGTCACTTGTTACTTAAGCAGACACTATTTGTCTAAAGCAACTTGCAGCACACTAATTGCAGGGCCAGTCTCCATGGAGCCACATGGGGTTAAGTGTTGTGCTCAAGGGCATAATGCTGATAGAACAGGGCTGTAATCTCAAGTCAATTCTCCAGTTCCTGGGTCACCCCTATTTCAAACTAAACCTGCAAGCCCAGTTCCATGACCTTCAGGCTATCAACACCCCTAAAATCAAACTTTTAGATAATTTTTTACACATTATGGGCCCTATTTTAACAATCTGAAACGCACGTTTCAAACGTGAAATGCAAGTAACTTTGTGGGCGGATCTCGGATTTTAGACGCAAATCTAAAATGGGTTGGTCTGAAGTAGCTACATTACTTATAGGTGTGGTTTGGGCGTAACGTGAAATAAACCAATCAGAGCATCACCTCACATTCCCTTTAAAAGCAGGCGCGCTTGTTCCATGGCGCACACCAGGAGCGGTTCACAGCCGAGGAGACCGACGTTCTCGTTAAGGCCGTAAAAGACAGATAAGTGACACTGTATGGGGATGGGAGAAACCCACCCAAATTAGCTTTGGTTAAACAGGCATATATTAATTTTGGTAAATGGGTAAGCTAGATTTACGCCTATTTTTTCACATGTTGATTTCCCTTGTGTGGTAATATTTTTCCTTGTAATTATGTATGGTTTGCAAAAATGGCAATTGCTGCCTGCATCTGTGTAGATGAGAGAAGCAAAGTGTATGCGCGTTGTGCACACGCTACATTATGGCCAAGCATGTGCCCTTAAAATAGCGTCTGAATAACGTGCCACTGACTTTAGACTAGGTTTTTCCTGGTCTGTGGCGGAATTGTTTTCTGAAACTGCAAAATAGCACCAGGGAACGTTTACGCCAGAACACGCCACCTCTTTTCGCTGAAAATTTGGTTTAATCACTGAAACACAACAGTATGATCTTCTTTCAATTTAGAACTTTTAACAACCAGCTCATTCAACAGCAAAAAAAGCTAGATACATGTTTCAAATCACCCTTGTTGCTGAATTAATTACAGTAATACAGGCTACAGTTGCAACATTAGAAAATACACTTACATTAACTTACGTAACATAAACCCCTAAATGTTTGCAATATCTATCTAGTGTGTTATCCGGAAATTGCAAACAATTTCTAAAGAAACTGTCGTTAGAATCACAGAATCTACAGAAATCTATAGGTGTACCAAATGATTCATTGATTAACCATTAAGTTCAGTTGGATTAAATAATAGACACATTTATTTAACTGAATGAGAAGAGATGTAAATCAAAAATTTGATAGTAAGAGCTTTATGAAAGGCATTTGCTGTGAATTAAATGTTAGATGAAACACTAATTTTGTGTTGAGAAAATTGATATTAGTCCGAAGAGTTTTGAGAATGTACACCTTACTTGTGAAAATAGTAGCAAAGCAAATAAAATAAAAAACTGTAACTCATCTATTATCCCATACTAAACTCACATTATGATGCCATATGTCTGGTAACACATATACAAACTCTTGTTGAATGGGTTAATGTTTTTTTTTTGTTTTTTTTTTCAAACATGAATATTTTCACATCCGAATGTATCTCTAGACATCTTCTAACCTCAAGTGCTAAAGATACCACTGCCTGGTGTTATACCTTGAACGAATCATGAATGTTTCATGAGAGGTGAGACTCTGGTCTGTGTAAATGAAACAAGATATATTTCCCTATATTGTCCCAATGACATCAAAGCTCTTTAAAGTACACAGTAGCACTTATTGTGTCAATAAATGGTGTAGATATTGAAGGATTGTTTTTCTCAATCCTATAGACAAAAAAACTGATTGTTTTTCTCTCCCTGGAGCCACTATAAAATACTTCTGTGTTTTTAATATCATACGTTCTATTGCTGTATTTTACTTTATTTTATTATAAAATTAAACTCAAGATGCTTTCTAATCAAAATAACCTCCAAGAAATTATAATCAGCACTTAACAATTTCCTGAACATTGGCTCGTTTGAAGCACTTAATTCAATTCATGTGTGTTTGCTGTGCTACAGGAAGCAGAGGCACGAGTTTTGAAAAGCAAATGAGTTAAACTAAACATTTCCGTCAGAGTCAAAACAATCAGTTATCACCAGATCAATGCACATCACTGAAGCCAGAACGGTCAGATCCAAACTCCTTCCCCTCACTGTGACATCACTCCCATGTTGTCACCGTGACGACGCTCCCCCATGGTAACAAATGGAGCCATCACTGAGGCTCAGAGGAGGCTGGTGCTCCCTCCCATTTACAAACTCCTTCATCAAATCCCACCGGGCCCTGCGTTGATTACTCCCGCAATTAGCAGTGTCAACTCCGCGATATGGATTAAGTGGTCAGGTTTGGGTCTGGGAGCTAATTAGTCGTCTCCCTCTCTTTATGATTTGTTGATTAATTATGAATATTTAGTTAGGAAAAGGGATGTTAATTATTAATCAAAATTAAATTATCTGGTGTAATTAACCACAAAGTTTCCTTTTTTTTTTTTTGCCTTCACAGGGCGTGCGTCTGCTTGTTGGATGTGAATGGGAAATGGGGGGGGGGGGTGGTTATGACACGCAGCGAACGGTAAAGGTTAACACAATGTTTACATTGCATCTGGGACGCATCACGGTGAGAATTTTCTGAATGTTGCATTGAGCTAATGGGGTAACATTTGGGCGAAATATGATGGTTTCATCAATCTTTCCATATGTCAATGTATCCGTCTAGCTAGCCATTCGTCAATCATGCCCATTCCTGTAGTGTAAACAGACCTGGTTAACCCAGCTGAAGCAGGACTCCATTCTTTGTCTCTGAACTGGAACAGTGAGGCGAAGGGAATCCAGTGATGAAAACCGCTATATTCATTTTAAATGGGTGACAAAAATACACACACAACCTAGTGAGCTGCCTTCTAAAGCAGCATACTAACTGAAAAGACATCTCAAAAGTGACATATGTTCCACATGTGAGAAACTAGAGTTGAAGTTAACATCTTGCTAAGCTAATGGCATAACATTCTACTAAGAATACATAGCAAATATATAGTGTATAAATATATGAAAGGCATATTTATCTGATGTTTTCACAAAGGCCATTGTGAAGCATTCTGGGACCACCTTCTCGAAGGACACACGTGAAGCTGCCTTTGTATCGTACAGAAACTTGCGCATTAATTTTAATGCAGGCAACTTTATTGACACACTAGTAACGACAAATTTTAGCAAAAACTTGTTTTATATTATTTTCATTAATAATAATTTATTAAAAATGTTAACTATGTTTTTAGTATCGCCGAGATGCTATACATTTTTTGTCACATTTTGAATTTGTATATTGTATATTCCATTTCCATTTTAATTAAAGGTTCAACAAGGTTTTATTAACTAGAAAGCAGGCAGAAGTAACAGAGTGTACAAGAGCATGAGCATAACACTAACACGTACAACAACAGACAACCAAAGACTGAAAACAGAGGAACTAAATACACAGAGATAATGAAATGATAATGAACAGGTGTGATGATTAGATGAGTGAGTGCAGGTGTGAGCTAGGAGGGATTATGGGGAATGTAGTGCGAGGTGACTGGTCTGGTGACTGAGGATTGTGACACACACATATATTAGTGCTGTCAAAATTAGCATGTTAACGCATGCAAATAATTTTTTTCAGTTTAACACGTTAAAAATATTTAATGCAATTAACGCAGCATCTGTTTATTTCTGTCATCCTTTGCGCTAGAGTATATGATCACGCTATCATTCATTCAAGTGCTATTAAACCATTCAAGCCTGACAAGATGCAAAAAAAGAACTCAAATCTGTAATGGCAGAGCCACTTCAGAGAGAGCCACTTCAGACAGTGTGCATTGAGTTCTCTTTCGCGCTTGAACAGACAAAAACACACAAAATGACGGCAAAATTCCTGTTTTGTTGAGTATCATCTTAAGCACAGTCTGAAATTAGTTGAAATGAATGCAAAGAGTTGTGAGAAAATATGATATGAGTATAATATGAGTCAGATCTGGGTCATGTGAGTCATGTCTTAAAGTGACAGCAGCCTATTAAACCTGCTGCTGTCTGTCATTAATGTTAAAGGGGGGGTGAATTACTGTTTCATGCATACTGAGTTTTTTACACTGTTAAAGAGTTGGATTCCCATGCTAAACATGGTCAAAGTTTCAAAAGTTAAGTTGTATGTTTGAAGGAGTATTTTTGTTCCAAAAATTGTCCTTCCGGTTTGTCACAAGTTTCGTAAAGTTTTTTTCGAGTATGGCTCTGTCTTACGTAAGAGAGGGCGGAATTTCCTTATATGGGTCCTAAGGGCACTTCTCCGGTAAGATTGCGGGCGCGCGCGCACTCGTAAAACAGAGCAAGAGAGTGAAAGCAGTTCGCCATCAAAGCGCCCTGCCCGGCTTTTGGGAAGTCACTGTCACCAAAGAAGTGTGTTTTTGGTTGCCAGGGCAAGACAACCCTGCACAGATTCCCAAAGAACCCGGCGTTAAGGCACCCGTGGATGGAGTTTGTTTTCCTGAGCATAAACGGAGTTGTGCAAGACTGTTGTTCCCTGCATTTCGGCGATGATTGTTTTATAAACAAAGCCCAGATCGTCTAATGCTTAAGGATCGAGCAGTCACAATGATAAAGGTTCGCGGTCGTGCGTTGGAACGGTGAGTAAAACTGTTGAACAAATGTCTCTGTGTGTTGTTAGCTCGGCGCGTTAGCACAGCTTTAGCTTCGCCCACACGGCCCGCCCCCAGCCGCTCGTTTTTTTCCAGAAAGACTCGGTACAGCCAATCTTTCAATTAAAAATATAATAAAACAAAAGACTTTTTGGAGATATGAAGGATGCAATGTTACTCTATAGGTACTCAAGATTAACAGGAGATTGAGTGAAAATGAGCATTTCACCCCTCCTTTAATCAAAGAACAAAAGACAAAGAATAAATCAATCACTGCTTTTGACTGAATAACGTGTGTAACTTTAATAAGGATTAATCTATATTTAATTTATAATTTATGCACAGAAGACTGTGAAGTGTTTGATAACTTTTTTCATTCAGAAATTTCATTTCTGTATATTTCCTACAGGTTAGATAGCTGAAAATCTTAAAGCACTGTTTGCAAGGTTACATGGGTTAAAAACAACTAAAACAATAACTTTTTTTTTAAACTTAGAGTTGATATGATTTATTAAAGGCACAGCTACATGTAACATTTATTACAATGGATTTATGTGAAGATTGTTTTAAGTTCACTTAAATTAAACGTTTTTAATTTTTTTAAAGACTATTAAGTGTTAAAATCGATACATCTTAATCATATTGTAATGTTGTATTGCTAAAATTGAGTGTGTGAGTGTGTGTGTGGGGGGGGGGATCTATGTAATAGAGACATCATCAGTATCAGTACTGATATCAGTGATACTGCCCTTTTCATTTTGCTTAGTAAAAATATGCCATTAAACAAATAACTAAAATAACTAAAATCTTTGTTGTTTCTACATTATTTTGAAGATTAAATGTGTTACATTTAAAACTTTAATGCAGCTCTCTGTGAACAAATATATTATTTAAAAAAAAAAGTAATACAACATAAAAAATATATTAAAAACATTGATTTTAGGTGTGATTAATTACAGAAAATTACCTTCATAATATCTTTGAAGAAAACATGTAATTCTGCAATCTTAGGAGGCAGTGAAACCGCCAACCTTTTGAAACAGGGTCTTCCTGTCAGGAGCTTAACTGTGATGCCTTAAAATATTGCCTATGGAGGCAGCTCACTAAGCTTTGAAACACAAGCAGGCTCATCACAGTGTCCCCAGCCATCCCCTTTTATTTACATTACCTATGAATCAACGCTCCAATGATTATCTTCTGTTTACCTAGATGGAGCAATACGGCGATATTTATCGCTGTGCCGTGGCTAAATATAGCCGTGTAGCCACGGCACCCAGCGACACTGTGGGAGGTTCTGTTCAACTGTTGGTCTTTAGGCTGACAAGAGGCAGAATTCCTGATGAATGCTTCTTTTCATCTGTGTGGCTGTGTGTATTTGACTGAGTAAATATTTAGCCACATTGGACTTGGCTGCTGATTCTACCCAGATGGACGGATTGATGCCTCAGTGGCAAGGCTTGCCAAAGACAATCCAGAGACCTTATGTAAGTACCGCCCGGCTCTGCAGAGCAGATTGAGGGCTGAGGTGACTAACCACTATTTACAACTGATCTGGAATAATTCGCTTTAACTGTCCCTCATCCCTAACCATAATGACTAATGCTACATTGCTAATTCAGGAGGCCTGATTATCAGTCGTATCGTAATGCCGAGTTCACGCTGATTTTCAAAGAAGTCGGGTCACTGTTCTTTTCACACTGCGTGACTATCGGGTAGCATTCAGTTCAGTTGCTGGTGTGTTCACACTGCACGATGGATCGGCGACAGGTTTCACACTGCATGACTTTACAAAAGAAAGAATCGCCGACAACTACGTTTCACAACCAAACACACGCGAGAAGTGATAAGGAAATAACGCAGGATCACGCGTGCGTGAGACCGGAGTTCTCGCGCGAGACTGAAATTGTTATTAAAAATGACAGCCTGAAAGAAGATTGAGATCCAAACTGTCTGCGTTGATTTGCAGCGAAAAGGAGAAAAAGAAAAACAGCTTATGCAGGAGGAAATGGTTGGGGAGACGAGAGCAAGGATTGTGGGTTCTGCAAAGAGAGTTGGGGGTAAATAAATCATTTTGCAATGTACTGCTGTTGCTGCTGGTCAAGCAAATGTTTGTGCTTTGTTTCTGTTTGATATAATTGTAAATATATCTCTTAAAATACTGATATTCTGGTCTATAACTCCTCCCCAAACATCCCGCTGCCCTGTATCTTGCTCTCTCATTGGCTGTAGGTCATAGTTTTCAGTCAGAACACATTCACAAAGCAGGATTTTGAATCACCGACAGGTCCAGATATTTAGCATGCCAAATATCTCACGGGCGTCGGCGACTCATCGGCTATGATCATTCACACTGCGTGATTGTCACTCACGTGAATGAGCACCGATTTACCTGTGATTTCAGGCATTTGACGCGATCTCCCAAAACCTGTCGGCGAGCGAAAATCTGGCCTAAAATCGCTCAGTGTGAACTCGGCATAAGAGCTGCGAGCCATTGAATTGCTGGTCATTGAAGTGCCTTAATGCTGGATGACACCACATACGACTCGATAACGAAACCATTCTGGCCGTAAACTCAGTATAAATCTTATCTCCAACAAAGCGTGTTTGTTTTCGTCTAGAAGGACGATTCCTTAATGATTGAACAAATAGCTAAACATCATATTCATTGTTTCGCATAAACAGCCACATTTCCTTCATATTTATATCAATTCATCGTAATGGCAAACACATTTGGATGCACAGAGAGGGTCAATGACTGGAGACATCAGCACTTTTTATCAATTCACCCTTTTAAATGCATTTCTTCATACATTTCTCACCTTTAATTTTCCATCGGGGACTGTGACAAGATCGGGAAGATAATCGGATTTATCATAATCACCAAAAGCTATGCATGACGCGGCCAATTTACATGAAATAAATATAAGCTGGGATAAGTCCTGCCTCTGAGCTGTGCTTCACGATATCACGACTGCAGGTAAATTTGAATGACAGAGCATAAAGACCAGAAACAAACAGAGAAAGAGAGAGAAAGAAAGAGAGGAGACAGAGATAGATACAAGTGTGTGCAAATATCGTTCATTACTTACTGGATAATAAATAGGGGAAACCAAGGGCAACATTTTTACATTTTCCTTCAAAACTCAAATATTTATTTGGACTAAAAACATTTATAATGCGATTCAAAAGTCTGAGACCACATTAAAAATCTGGGATTTAAAATCAGGTTTAAATCTGTTTTTGTTTTTTTGTTTTTCATTTAGAGAATTGGCTCAATTTAAATCAACAAATACTATGATATCAAGAAAAAAATATACATTTCTATATTATTTCTGTCACAAATCCAATAAGCATATTTGTGAGATATTCTTAGATAATAAAATGATCTACATTGGCAGATATGCACTACCATTCAATGAATACTTTTATTCAGCAAGGACACATTAAATTGATCAAATAAATGCTGTTCTTTTGAGCTTTCTATTCATCAAATAATCCTAAAAAAGGTATCACAGTCTCCACAAAAATATTAAGCAGCACTAACTGTTTGCAACATTGAGAATAATAAGAAATGTTTCTTGAGCACCAAATCAGCATTTTAAAACGATTTCTGAAGAATCATGTGACAGTCAAGAGTGGATTAATGATGCTGAAAATTCAGCTTTGCCATCATAGGTATAAATTACATTGTAAAAATATATTGTAATGAAAAAACTATATTTAATTGAAAAAAATATTTAACAAGATCACTGTTTTAACTGGAATTTTGATCAAATAAATTCAGCCTTGAAGACCACAAGAGATTTATCTCAAAAACATTAAAAAACCAACACAAAACATTTGAAAAGTAGTTTACTTTAGATGTGGTCTTTCATTTAAATATACATACTAAACATATTGAACATTCATCATGCAGTATACACACATTTTTATCAAATTAAATGATAATGAGAATGTCCCTCCCCCTTTTTCACATGCAACAGACAAGCACTGTAGGTTCATGGCTGTGATGTTACTGAACTCACTATTGGCTATAAAAAAAAGATATACAAAAAAAAATAGGATGACCCTTTTAATATAAACTAACCAAAGGAAAGCTGCACTTATCATGTTGTCTTCCTCCAACAACCAATACATTATATATAAAGGCCTTAAACTTGAATATTTGTTATATCTCGAAATCAAACTGGTTGAACAACTGCCATCAACTGTTTGTGAAAAGAAAAAGAATAGTGATGCATTTGGATTGTGATTCCTTTCAAAATGCACTAACTTACATTAGATCGAAACTTTGACAGGGCCGTGAAGTCATTTGCCTCTTCATGGAGTCATCAAAAACTCAGTGTTTCCCTTTCATCAGATAAAATCAACTCCATCCTGTGCAAAGCCAATATTTATAAGCCACTGTCCCTAGAACATGCCAGAACTTGAGTTCCTCTTTGTGCCTGTGCAGAGATACGCTGCAGTCGAACGACTCGTCTGATTGGCTCTGTGAAATACGGAGGCTGAATAACGAGCGCGGTCTCTAAACCCGATTAAAGGCGGGAGCCATTTTGTCTTCTCTCCTTTGCTTTTCGCTAATTACACAGAAGCTTCAAAAGAAATTATACACATCATGACTGACCCCAAAGTGATGGCTATAGAGGCGTGCTGTACTATTGGTCTGTTGTGAAATGACAGTATTATATTAGAATTAGAGTCCAGTCGTGATTTCTCACAAAGTTCTATTGTGTTTAATATAATCATTGCAGAAACATACAAATGACAGACCCTCGGTATCATTGTTTCATGATCAAAATGAAATTACTACGGTGTCTTCGGCACGGCTCTTCAAGGCTTCTTTTGTTTCCCTGCCCTGTTTCAGCCGCATTGATTTCCTACAGGCCTGAATTAGCATTCGTCTTTCTCTCCCTCTCATTAATCAATTTACACACTCTCTCTTTCTCTAATTGCTGGCCGATGCTGGTTATTAAAAGCCCTTTCAGAATACTCCACGGATAAGCCCAGCACAAATCCCCACTCCACTGCAGCAAACGCTTTTTCTTTTTCCGCCGCTGTCGAGCGGTCTTCTGTTATTCTTAAAACGTAGGCAATATGTTTGGAGAATTGTAATGCTCAGCCCACAATTGTCCATAATGAGGTGTAGGTGAATGTTGTAAGTGGCAAAGCCCTGAGGAAATACGATCTAGTCATATTTTGAAATTGCAGGGGCTGAATGAATTACACTGAGACGGCGGATACAGGAGATTAAGAAAAATGCGACGAATCTTTTGCGACCCTGCCAAAGTTTTGTGCCTTCAAATCTGTGCTAGTGCTTACATGTGTCGTGGAAACAGTAAATAAGTGAACAGATCATTGCAGATGATTCTAAATTGACAGTTTTGACCTTTTCCGGCTTGATGCACTCTCATAACATTGAAGATTTCTAGATTTGCATGTCCTGAAGGAAATACCAGAGCTTTCAACACAGCAAAAGAATAATTAGAAATTTGTAAGTGTAGGCTTGGCTATAAATCAAGTGCATCATGTTTTTAGTCAGCTGCACACAAACTTCAGCACCTATTAATTTCAATAAAGAACCTACTTTTTCGACCATGACCACACTACACTGGCATTGACCTTTGTCCTGGGATTTACTCAAAACAACAAACAATTTAGCCAAGAAGGAAAAACCTTCTTGGTATCTAAAGCACTTAAACTTTTAAAGAGCTGCTGATCACCAGTTCTGCCAATTCTTTCTTCAGCAGTCGATTGTGATAGTTTCTCAGCTCCGGTGGCCTTATGGGACAGCAAAGTATGGTTTGCGTATATCATGAAGTTTTCAGACATTCTACTCTTCAGACACATGATAGTTACAGACCATGTAGGCTATAAATGGTAAATATACGCACGGAAGACAAGACCACAGACCAACAGTTAGGGCTGTCGCGGTGAAGGAATTTCCCGTGCGATAATTTTGAGTGGCTCAATAGCACGATATGCGGTATTATCGCCATTTATTTATTTTTATTTATGTGTTGCTTTATAAGTGTTACGATGTGGTCAGCATGCACAAAAACGAGAACATTTTCAGTAACCAATGTAACCGAAAACAGCGTCTCTGCGCATTGAAAGTCTGTCACTCAGTGTGCTGTCACATTGTTAAGGCAACGGACTGTCTTTGAGAGAGTCATTAAACCGTTCATTCAACAAAAACGTTCAAAAACGCTGATTCATTGATTAAAAGACAGACGCAATGAAACAAGGTTAAGTTTTTAACTTTGAGCTCCACTTTTCAAGGCTCAGCTGACCAGCAATGCGTCGCATGGGTAACACTGAAGCTGATGCTTCACTTAATAGAGACCATGGCATTTATTTTTTTCACGCGGCTTCCTCGCACTGTGGAATTCTGACCAGCGCTGGCGCTGACGCCAATTATGGTAATACCTTCAATGTTAAAAGGATGATACGACAAATATTTTGCTTTCCTTGGACAACAAACAACATTTTCACGAATATATGACTTGACTTGACCTCAAAGACAGACACAGGTAATCGCACGCGCTCAGTCGATATCTCTCATTCACTGTCTGTTAAGATTTAAGTGCAAAGCCTCTGTACAAATCACCATGATAAACAGTCTTGTTATCATTAGTAGCTTATTTAACATTTAATACACAACACAAAGTTCAAAACAAGAAGGGTATAGCCTTATGAAAAAAGAAAACACGCGAATATCGCAGTTGCTGCGGTTACATGCATTCCTCTGCGGTTGGCCTGTCAGTAGCGCGGTACTACAATATTGCGGTTATCTCGACAGCCCTACCAACAGTGACAAGATCAGAATGCAAATAGACGTAAGAAAGAAGACCAATCGCAATCCAGTATGCAACTGATGAAGTCATCGCTGCCAGTTGCATTATGAATGCTGAACATTCTATGAATGCAAGTCATTACAGAGTGCATTAGTGCCTACCCACTTTTTCAGCGACGTTGGTTCCAGAACAAATTTTTTCATTCATTTTTTTCAAAAAAAAAACTTTTTGTTAAAGTGTTATAGGCCAAGTGTTATAAGTGAAAAAAGCCAACCAGCTACAAGGTGAATTACAACATTAAAAAGTTGTATTTGAAGCAACAACATTTTTTTTTTAAATCGTGAAAAAGACAAAAATACAACACTGCGTACTTAATTACTTTAATGAGGGAAAGAACTACAATCCCATGAAGCGCTGCAAACAACTACCAAATTAAACATGATCAAGAAATGTAAAACTATTCATTTAAAGATGTTCATTATATCTATAGAAACAATACAGTTTAAATAAAAATATGCATATATGTATATCTACAAATAGTCTTTATGTTAAGAGAGTAGGGAGACCGTCTTGATTATGTAATTCGCAGTGCTTTTTTGGGAGTGGGAGTACCCTGCAAGCTCTTTTGGCACAATTTCCTTATCTTTGATTGGTGGAATTTTCTGTAGTACAGCATTATAGGTAATGCAGTTTTTTACTGATTGTCTTAAAAATAAGATGAAATTATGTGGGGTGACAGCTTCAGCAGCAGCATATTCCATCAATTAACAACCTCAGAGCTCACAGTAGGTCTGTCTTTAATGGTTTATAAGTTATCTTTAAAAATCGACTTCCCTATGGAGAAAATGAATGCAGTTTTTAACTGTTGCACTCTATTATACCACAGTTAGTTGGGGTGCGTTTCCCGAAAGCATCGTTGGCCAACTATGGTCGCAAGTTCCGTCGTTACCAATAGAGTTCAATGGACATTGCGATGAACTTGCGACCATAGTTGGCCAACGATGCTATCGGGAAACGCACCCCTGATTAGCTTCCGCTTCTTTTGGAACCATTTTCATTGGGGAAGAGAAAAAAAATATGAACTAATGATATAAGTTACTTGATATTACCTTCTTAACTCAAATTCTTAAAAGTGTAATGTGTTGAGTTTACAAAAATATTTAAGAACGGGTTATTTGTGACTAACATGATCTGTTGACATACCGGGCTGATGCAGGAAACCAGGCTGTTGTCGTCCTGCAGAAAGAAGCAACAGAACCTGCCCTCCCACCCCACCCGCTTCATCTCCTTCCACAGCTGTCGGAACGAGAGAAATGTGTCATACTAAAGGGCCATTTTCTCCATGTGATCGAATCAAATCAGTCATAAATCTATTTGTTATTGACGAGGTAAAGAACACTTGCAGCCTCTGGCACAATGCACGAGCTCTCTTTCTCTCCCCCTCTCGCTCTTTCTATCTCTCTCTGTCTTTCTTTCTCTCAGTACATCACTCTGTGCTGTGCTGAAGGCTAAAAACCAGAGTTATGTTCCTATAACAAAATATTTTCCAGAGGTCTAACAACTCATGATGTCCTGACTGCCCAAGTAATGGAAGTAAATGAATCTATAAATAATCCCTCTTTCTGACAACAAATTGAACTACCCACAATTCCCTCTTTCCTCCGAACACGCACGCACACACAACAACAGCATACTGCTACTGTCAACCGCTCCGCAACACATGCACGAAAAAGGCCAAGAGATTGGGGCAAACTTTTAAATAAACCACACTGTTTTACTAAAAATGTGTCACGAGAGAGCGTGAATATATTGGCCCTAATCAGCCAAAATGGGTGATTCATTGGTTAATTTCAGCAACTGGGGCTATACATTATTCCAGGCCTGCCATGGCTAATTTCTGCCTTTACAGACGGCGAGGATGACAAATGGAACGTCCGACCGGCTACAAGTGAAAAAGCTCCATCATGCTCGCTCTCCCACTTGAGTTTTACTCACACTAATGATGTATACTAGCCTGCAACTACACTTGACCTGCGGATTATGTGGCAATGGAGGAAAAAATAAATGTTTACCCAGAGGTTTTTGAAGGAAAAACAGGAGAAAGAGAAAGCAGGCATATATTGGGAGAGAAAAAAAATCTGAATAGCTGTCAAGGATAGGAGTTTAATCTTGTAAAGGAGAGTGTGGCCATGGCTGACGTATTCTTTCAATATAGCCATGAAGCCTGTGCATATAACTACTTCTGAAAGTAAAAATAGGAGTAAATCCTTAAAAAAGGAGAATTATTTGTTGACAAATAAATTTGTATTACAATTATAAGTATTTGTACAGGTACAAAGTAGTAAATAAACAATGAATGTTATATATATATATGTAATTGTTACATTTGTACCTTTTTACTTAAATTATGGTGCTATATAATATATTAAATACATATTCTAAAATAAAATAATTATATAATAGTAACTAATTAAATATAAAATTGTATTACACAGCAATATAAAAAACTGATAAAAAATTATATAATCATACATTTATATTTTATACATATATACACATATAAAATAAAACCAAATTTACACTGTAAATTATTTCTAAAAGAATGAAAGAAAAAAAGAATTATTAAGTTTAAAAAAAATCTGAAAAAGGGGCAGCTTGATTTAGCCAAAAATGATCACAAGGCCATGATACAGCAGTGTGATCTTGACACTACAGCCAAGGCCTCTTACGGGTCCCTCTGCAATGCATCGTGGGCCGCGTCCCCCTCCTGGCTTGCTTCAGCCGAGCTCTGAAATATCATATCAAATCAATGCGGACAGAGGCAGTGAGGCGCCAGAGCCACGACCGCTGCGAGGTCAGCATGGCCAAAAACAGACATAACAAATGCAAATGCTAAACAGGGCTAAAGGTGAAGAATCGGCGCGTCTCCTGAGTCCTGATGGAGTGACGCGAAACGGAGCTGTTCTGAGAAACGAGTGCAGGATAAATGTGCTATCGGCCGTGCTAATGGTGCCCGGGACGCAGATATCCGAGACCGGCACCCAACTTTGAGCCTCTCAGAGACTGACCGATCAATCCATCCAGCATGTCAAACAGAGAACAGAGAGCGTATCATACATCATCTCGTGATGGTTTCATCTATAAATACAAGGTGAACTTTTAAGATTCAGAACATTGGTTTAGTTGGTGGGATATACCAAAGTTAGCACAAATCAATTCTGTCTGGGAATATGACACAGCTTTTTGCAGTAAAATGTGGCAATTGTTACATTAATTTGCCACTCGGTTTCATAAATTGGATCTCGTCTGCATGCATAGACATGCAAATGAGTAAAATAAATTTTACATATACAGCTAAATTTTTCTTTTTGCGAAATGACCCCAACATCAGTCACAGACCTCACATGTTAACGGTGAACACTGTTCTGATGAATACAGTTACACTTCTAAAAAGGAAAGATGATTGGCCTTCAAACAAATTGATTTAATGACAGTAGAAAAGGAGCGTGTGCACTGACTTTTGTGACCTCTGATAGAACAACTAGTGCTGTATGAAGACAAGCACAAGTAGACATTCCTGAGTGCTTCGCTGCATTTAAATACCAACACTAATGAGGCTCAAAACCAACCCTGATTGGTGGGGACAGAATGAGAGGGTGAAATTAACCTGTACAGCAGAAAGGGGGAAAACAAGCTATTTAAGTATTATAATGGAATCAGAGAGTGAGAATGGCTATTTTTATCCATACTTTTGATACATTTTGTTAAAGGTGAAGTATAATTTCTAAACAAATAGCAAAATCAATTAAAATGTTATTTATTTTTCCCCGAAAACTGCCCTTGTCTGCCATTAGTCAAAAAAAGAGCTCATAAAAACATTGGCATAAAATTTAAAATTTTCCCCTTTGAAAAGTGAATAACAAAAAATATAAATTAATTGAAAAACTTTAGAACAACTACTTTTGAAGAAAAAATACAAATAAAAAAATTCTGAAAAAATGTGAAAAATTCAGGAAGTTCAAAAGTCCCTTTGAATCCAATTATAAATCTGGGATTTTTTTTTTGGTTTTTTTTGTTTTTTTGTCATTTGTCAGGAAATAAATGTTTAAGATATTTATTTTAAAAAAGATCACTCACTATATTATAAAACATGCACTATAAAATACTTAAATACAAATAAAATTTGTATAATTTTATTTACCATTAATACCATTACCATTAATCCATTAGATTATTATGTTTTTTTATATAAAAAGTGTTTTAAAGGTAGAACATTCAATACAATAGAAAATTCAGTATAGTAGTTTTATAGATAAAATTTCCCATTTGCAAAGTGAATAAAAAATATTTAAAAACAATTAAATAATGACTTTATGAAACTACATTTCAAAATTAATTATCAAAAAAAGAAGAAAAAATTCCACTGCTTGGCATTAAAAAAGATCTCATAAAACACTGTTTAATAAAAAAGAATACAAATTAAATAATTTAATACATTTTTGTGCAAATGCCTCTCGAACTCCATACTTGTATACTAACTCAAACTTACCCACAATCGCTCTTATTTCACACCCTGTCTCTCTCTCTCTCTCTCTCTCTCTCTCTCTCTCTCTCTCTCTCTCTCTCCAAGGGATGCAGAAAGGAGCGAGGGATAAACAGAAGAAGAGAGGCAGAGAGAGTATCAGGTGTGAGCTCCTGCTCGGCTGGCCCCAGGTACTGTTCTCTCGCCGCGGGGCCAGCTATTATTATTAACATCATTTGTCTGTATCATTCGCCCGGCACCTTTGCTTTCAGCCGGCGCTATGAAGACGACATGTTAATAAACGAGTACAGCCGCCACTCTGCCATCCGACCTGCTCCTCATCCGCCGTCCCCAGCCTACTCTCCCCCCTTCCCTTCCCCACATCCCCAAAAGGGACGGAATGCCGATTTGTTTTCCAGCAGCCTCCCCCACTCCATTGTTGTTTGCACTAAAGGGGACAAATTCAATTCATTCTTATGACAAGGATTCACTGATACAGGAAGAAAGAGGGAGAGGAGGAGCAGGAGGGTTGGATGAAGAAAGAGACTGCCCAGGAGGGAACAAACAGGAGCGAACACAAAAAAGTTGCTGAATTTGAGGTATAACATAAAAAAGACAAGGAAAGAAAGGTGGGAGGGGGGTGGTTGGAAGAAGATGGATAAACTGGTTGCGTTTCTTAGATGCGGATTGATGTGGTGGGCCGATAACGTGGTCTCAGCGGACATGGTCATCTGGAGATGTGGAGGAAAAAAGCTGTCTGTGTTAAAACATACATCCTCAGAAGGAGGAGGTTTTTAGCCAAAGAAACAAATACATCAATATCGCTCCAGAGGAAAAAAAAATTAAATAAAAAATAAAACAAAAACAATCATTGTTGCAATAATAGAAAATGGCACTAATATCTGAACTGTAATAGCCCCTCTGTCTGATCCACAGCTGGTGTGGTCTGTATGTTCTGACCTCCATGAGCTCTCTCGATCTGTCCAGGTGCTCTGCGCTTCTGCTTTTGACCCACAGCCAGATTCTGTCCAACTCAGCACAGCCTGACAAGTCCATTAAGATACTGGGGATCTAAGCCTGGTACATTATACTATCATTTTATCTGTAAGTACAGGGATTGAATCCACTTCAAACTTCTTAAAGGGTTACAGTAGTTTACCTAAAAATGAAAAGATTGTCATCAATCACTCAAGCCTTGTTTATACATTCGCCTGGCTCCGCACCGCGAGCCTCCTCTGACTATGCGCACTCCTCCCCAAAAGGACGAGGACTTTATATTTGACATGGTCACCGTTGTACTATTCTTTAAAACGAAAGTGGGCAACTCGGAGTAATTGTTCTCTAGTCTAAACCATCAGGAAGCAGCGGTCAGAAGAAGTAAGGTACACGCGTGATAATGTTTTTTATGACACTTCACCAAACCCACGCTACAAAACAACCAAAGAATCGTGTAAAACCCAGTAAAACTTGAGATTATTACTTGTGACATTAGAACATAATATTTGTATATGAGAACATGTATAAAACTAAATTAAGCAACAATCTCTTAAAAATTTTCATTTAATTTCATTCATTCATTCATTTCATTTTTATTAAACACTGACCTTTATTTTCCATTAAAAAGGCTCATTTCTGCTATTGTAGGCTCTTTTTGTAAATGTAAGTAATTATTTAGACAAACGCAAACTGGGTGCCGGTACAGACGTACCTACTCGGCCAGAATCGCCTCAAAGTCGTGCATCTTCTAAAGTGGAGCTGCGCGCAAAGTTCACGGCCGCCCACACCGCGATGACGTCATTTTTGTAGCGCAACACTTCGTTGCTTGATCAAACTCGGTCAAAAACATTGAAAAAACGTATCTAAATGTACTAATAGCACTGCGATTGTATTGATACTGCGTTGATGTTGACACTTCTTTCCATGTTACTGAGTTCCTCCAGTCTTAGTTTCTCCAGTTTGTTCTGTCCCAAACACAACATGTGCATTTTATTGTACAGTAAGTCACTTTGGTAAGAAAGCATATGCTAAGAAAATAAATGGAAATTTATGTATTAGGCCATACCAATCGGGTGTCTGATTGTAAGTGCATTCACGCTCTTGTCAAAGTAGAACTAAACTAGTTATTGTTTTTGCTCCCACTTTGCCAAATATACAGTAGACACATTCCTAAATTAGTTAAACATACAGAATGAGAATGTAAACTGCATTATCTTGTTCTGCCTCCTTCTTGTACAGTAAGACACTCTGAGTGAAAAAAAAGAGTACAAAAAGATAATGGAAAAGTATCAATGTTGCCACAGAGCTAACATCAGTTATTTTTTCACCGCTGTACAAATGAATCTGCATTCAACCGGAAATATGCCACAGTAGTATTAAGATATAAAAATACTGTATATTACAAATTGGTAAACAATAAACGAATGCAAACTGAATGTGGTTTTTCTAGCATAGCCAGTCGGACAAGGTAATATAAGCAACAGAAATTAATATTCCAGCTCTATGCTTGCTCAAAATGACAAATGAATTAGGGGTTAATTTAAATGTATGTCTTAAGCTCAGTTGAGCTTGCAAATGTCCATGGTTTCACATTCCCAACTTGTTACTTTCTTATGTTTTAAAACTTTTCATTCTTTCACAAAGAGCAAGCGAGAGTGCGAGAGAGACAAAGACAGAGAGAGAGAGAGAGAGAGAGAGAGAGAGAGAGAGAGAGAGAGAGAGAGAGAGAGAGAGAGAGAGAGAGAGAGAGAGAGAGAGAGAAATAATAAAAAGCTGGTGAATCCCCATGAAGCTCTCTATGTGAACTGTCACATTAATAACCCTATGCTGGTATTCAAATTTTCTGTCGAAAGCTAAAGAAAGATTGAGTGCCCTGCTGTTGCGCAGCCAAGATTGAAGACATGTCTCATTGACATTGTTAAAAGTTTATGAAAATATATGAATCCTCAAATGCCATTGGCTCCACCGCTCCCAACTCTGCCCACTTCTATAAGAAATCGGTCTTTTAATCAAAATGATTGAATACCGCAAAGTTGAACTCAGGAATATGAATAAAAGTGGATATGGAGGAGATGGTGAGGGAGAGATTGGTACCATGGTGCACTCGCATTTAAAGAAGATCGTCCGATGTCTTATTGTGGGGTACAACAGGGTAGGGTACAACACTCAGCCCCTCTTTATTTCGATTTAATCGTTTAGTGTATCCATTCGCTGCACTGTGGGATTTAAAGAGTAAAATACAGAAGAGACCGCAGCTGTGGTCTGTGTCCTATTTTCAGACCCAAGAGAGACAAAAGAAATGCTAAATGCTTATGCTGGCATTTCTCTTTCACAAAGAAGCGGATCTGATCAGCGGACAAACAAGGAAATACTCGGTCGATCTGCTATTTTCCTCTGTGCACTGAATCAAAGCAAAAGCGCTGAGGCCTGTGTGTACGTTTAGCCTAAACTGGCATATGGCATATTGATGAGGGTTCAGACGTACCCGGGTGCTACTTTTCCCTTCAATGTCATCTCAGGGAGGTGAACAGGCAGAAAGGCCTCAAACGCCAGCACCGTGGCTCAACGCCTGTCAGCCGGAGCCAGATAACCAGCCGTGAAACATACGGGCAGAACAGGCTAATGGAAACTCTCTGATTCCCACTGGAGCATCGGATCAAAATACAGCTTCTAAACCTTTACCAGGAATCATTGTCGTCAAGTATTCGGCTTACAGCAGCAGCCTCTTATTTGTTTGTCAAACACTGAACAGCAGCTGCAGAGGAATCTGAAAGGATGAAACTGGGAAGAAAATGCTTCAGATACTTAAAAATGACACAACAAAGTCATTGATCTTACACACCATAACACCAAACACTATGTAGAACACTCTCAGAAAAAAAGGTACAAAAGCTGTCACTGTGGCGGTACCTTTTCAAAAGGTACACCTTTGTACCTAAAGAGTGCATATAAGTCCCTCAAAGGTACATATTGGTACCACACGTGTACATATTGGTACCACACGTGTACATATTGGTACCAAACGTGTACATATTAGTACCTAAATGGTACACATTAGAACCATTTTGAAGGGTACTGTCCCAGTGACAGCTTTTGTACCTTTTTTTCTGAGAGTGAAGGGATAGTGCACTTATTGTGAAAAAACAGACTGAAACTTCTGTTGTTATTCAAAGAAAATCTTCATACCCCTCACATTTGGTCAATTACTTCAAAATTTGTATGATGCATCAGCACACCAGTTTTATATGCGATTTCATTTTCTTTGAAAGTTATCATATGACTTCAAAAGACTTGCAAATTAATTTGACGTAAACAAAAAACGTTTGATAGCCCATATTCACTATCTTGTTCTTGTATGAAAAGGAGAAGGTGCAAAAAAAATCTTCAAAATGCCTTCTCATGCTTGAAGACTGTTTCTTTTTATAACTCTTAAAACATGCCTTTCATAAGTGTCTTCACCTCATGGATGCATTTAACCTTCGGGCTTTAAATGTGAATGTGACACATAATGGGATATTTAGAAGGAATTCACAATTTGTGCACATTCACATACTGTACAAACATAACAGACGTTAGAACCTGAATGCTATTTCCCATCTCAGGTGCATGTAATAATGACCAGGGGCAAGGGGAAAAGGGGAATATGGTCTTGTGGAGGTATATAAATGAAAGGAGGGAAGGGGGAAAGAGTGATTGAGCACCTTGTGTTTGAGCAAGCTGTCCCGTCTGTTCGGCCCTACCTCTCCACTCCATCATTGCCGTGGACTGATCTCGACCAACCACAAGAGAGAGAAGAAGAATAGAGAAAGACCTACAATACCAAAATATAAAGGATTTGTACAGGATAGTCCACTGAGCTGCATACAGGATCCAAATTTACTTGTCAAGACCAAGTAAAAAAACATCATAAGGAACTGCAACATAATAGAAGAGGCCGGGACTAGTAGTCACATTCTCAGGGCAGGATTTGTTTTTATTTATTTTTTGGTCAAATTTAGCTTAAAGTCATGGCTAAAAAATATTGAATATTTCCACCATTATGGCCTGGGAAAAAAAGATACAGTTCTTCAAACACATATCACCACACTATATGGGGCAAGTTATCACAATGGACCCTGACATTAAACAATGTTAAAGCCTGTTAAAGCCTTTTTAAATACATTTAAACAGTGAAATAAGGTAACACTATTTTTAATTTTTTTTTACTTTAGACATTCTACTAACTATAAGTTACTTTGCAACTACTAGTCATTAGAGTATTAGTAGGCTGTCTGCTTAGTATCTGCTAACACTTCATTTCGATGGTCCCTCAAAGTAACTTTGCAACAACATGTCAACTTGTTCTACTAACCCAAGCCCTAACACTAACCTAACAGTCTATGTATACTCTAATGAGAGTTAGTTGACATCTAGATGCAAAAAGTTAGTAGAATGTCTAAAGTGGACACTGAAATAAAGTGTAACCTAAAATAATTATGAAACAAAAGAATTCATACAAATCCACTGCCAGAGAAAGGACACATTTGTGTATTTGGAATTCTGACAGAATACCTTACAGTACTGAAATATAGTCCTTTTGACAACTTCCCTGTGTGACAACAGGCCCCGGTTTATCCTAGATGATTTAAAGAGACAGTATCATCATTTACTCACACATCACTACAAGTATATATGAATTTCTTTCTTCTGTGGGACACAAAAGAAGATATTTTTAAAATGTCTCAGTGTTTTCGTCCATGCAATGCAATTCTTCTAAATATATTATGTGGTGTTCCACAGAAAAAAGAAAGTCAGGTTTGAAAAGACATGAGGGTGAGTAAATGATGACATAATTGCAAATCAGGTTAATTGGCAAAATGTACAGACTGTCAGCTGTTTGCAATGAACAAATCAAACAAAAGTAATTGAAATAGCTCAACACAACAAATGTTTCAAGTGGTTTCCCCAAATTAACCCTCTGAGGTCGACAAACGCGCCGGCGCGTTTTGCTGGATTTTCTCCACATTGTAGCACTTTAAACTTAAATTTCTCCGTCATTTATGGTCATACAGAAAAAATAAATATAAAAAAAGAATCTGTGGTATTTCTACTTTTGTATGTGTCCACTTCCAATCAAATCAAAACATTGTGCTTTTGTAAAATAAAGAAAATAAACAGTGTGTGCGTTCTGCCTCTCCGTCGCGGTGAACTTTTTTTTCTTGAGCACGTCTATAAACTGAAACAAAACTCAGCGAATACTTGTTACACATTTATGAGCCATACATCTTTATAAACATTTAAGTGTGTACTTTTAAATGATCGGATTCAAAACGAAAACAAATATTCTCTGTTTAAGTAATTTGTATAAAACCAACAAGATTTCCAGCTTCTCAAACGCTTCCTAATTATTTTTAATTCGGCCACGCCCACTCGCGCAAAAGATATTCACATGCAAATCTCCACATGGAACGCGATCGCCCTCATTACCTCAACAACAAAACACTTCACTTCACTTTTCGTCGAGTTTGAAAGACGTGCCTGAGCTTACATTGGATTTACATCAGAAGGAGAAGAACGATATTTGAAGACAAGAAAGATAAGGTAAGAAATTCTTACATATTAGTTTGCTATTGTTGCATAAATTTCACATTGCAGTTGAACTGTTGCTAGATATATGGTGAATATTATAATATTTAGACCCGTGTTTACTGTTACTGTGTTTGTGGATATCTGCTCAAACGTAGATAGGCTATGTATATGGTAGGCCTAACCATAATGTTTTATATTTGATCGCAATCGCGTTTTAATGTATCATATTTTTGATCGCGATCGCGTTTTAATGTATCATATTTTTGATCGCGATCGCGTTTGAATGTATCATATTTTGGAAAAGCAAAACGCTCCAAACGGCTTCATGTTTTTACTATTATCTCATTTCATATCATCATAACGAATGGAAACATTTGAAGTAACATGATAATCAATATATTTTTCTCTAGCTTAGTTGTTACTGAAATCTTTTTGAAAATATATATAGGCTGCTATATTGTTATTATTTTATGCAGCACTGCGCATAGCCTATACCTACAAGGCACAACAAACCTGGTGTTCATTATATATTGTTGGAAACATTTGTGTGTGTGTGTGTGTGTGTGTGTGTATTCTGTGAATTAAAAAGCAATTTTAACAAGAAAAATCTAAAATGTATTCCCAAAATCGTGCAGGCCTTTCTCTTGATATCAGTATGTTCACTTTTTTTTTTTCAGGGCCCAGATGCCACTGAGTCCTGCTGACTTCAACATTCACAGTACATGTCTCTGTACATGAACATGGTAAAGTGAAAATCAAACACCTTAGAAAATGAAAGGTATGTACAATGTTTTTAGGAATGGCACAAAGGTCTCTTTCTTCAATAAGTGCTTTTTTGTTGTGTATCTTTGGATTATGTTGTGTTGTAAATAAATCCAAACAATTTTAAAAGCCATTCTTTTTTAAATCTCCTCATTCTTTGTGCAAGGTTGGTCAGAATGATGGGCCCTGATAAGCTCCTAATAGGGCCATTAGGGAGGTTCTTTGTCTTTCTCAGGTGTGGAAAGCTTTCATATTAATGAGGTGATCCGCCCCTTCGCATATTGCTTTCTAACACAAAACACGTCGTAAAATTTTTAAATCAATATATTGTCTTCTCTGAATGAGCAGTCAGGGTGATTCTCACATAGTTTTAGAGCAAATATTCTAGGCTACGTGATACAATTTTCAAAAGTCTTGTGAAGAAATAATCAGTATGGGTTTCATGACCTTATTTCAGTGAGAATTTATTTTTGTATTTTCACAAACCACGCATAAATGTCATTATCTCAAAACTACAAACTTTTACATACATGCTGCTGATATATTATTGTAGCAGAGTTTGTGCTGAATACAGTGTAATTAGACTTTAGCCATGAAAATGTCACAAGTAACAGAAATAACCACAAATGTCAGAGCATGTCAGAACACCTCCAGGGCCCAGAAAACAGCTCAGACCTCAGAGGGTTAAACTGGAAATGCAACTTTTAATGACTTCTGCAGTCTCAAAATTATTCAACCCCCTGAATAGAATCCCTGACAACAGAACAAATCTGCAAAACAGGCGTTGTCTCAAGCACACCTGATGCAACTAATTAAGGGCTTCACTAGTTGCACCAGGTGTGCTTGAGCTAGAACACATGAAATATTTGAACTAGGTTTGTTGAGTGTCACGTTTGACTGCATGTAAGAAATATGGCTAAGTCAAGAATGGTCCAAAAAGCTAAGAGAAGATATCATTGCCCTTCACAAACAAGGAATACAAGATGCAAAAAGATAGTGAAGGCACTACATGTTCCTAGAGACACCTTTGGAAGCATAGTTGGCAAGTTCAAAGTTAAAGGAACAGTGGTTACACCACCTGGACGGGGCAGAAAAAGGAAGCTATCAACGGCTGCAACCAGATTTCTGAGTAGGCAGGTTGAAAAACACTCGAATGACTGCAAAAGACCTGCAGCAAGACTTGGTGGCAACAGGCACTGAGGTTTCAGCTTGCACAGTAAGGTGCGTACCAAATGCTGTACTTTTGTACTTTGCATCCTCTGGCGCTGAAAAGTTGCAGTGTGTGGAAGACAAGATTAATTCATTGATGTATTAGGGAAATCCTAGGAGAAAACGTCATGCCATCACTGAGGAAGCTGAAGCTTGGGCGTCATTTGGACCTTCCAACAGGACAATGATCCCAGTCATACGATTCTACAGTGGCCATCACAGTCACCTGACTTGAACCCCATAATACATCTCTGGTGGGATTTGAAGAGGGTGATTGCTGCATGCAAACCCAAGAATATTACTGAACTGGAGTCCATTGCTCATGACGAAGGGGCTAAGATTCCTCAGAAACGCTGCCAGAAGCTGCGATGTCTCGTTTGCAGCAGATCATAACAGCAAAAGGGTGTTCTACTAAGTACTGAAGATGCTTGCCATGAAGGGGTGGAATAATTTCGAGACTGCAGAAGTCATTAAAAGTTGCATTTTCAGTTGAATTTGAGGAAACCACTTGAAACATTTGTTGTGTTTGCAATTTCAATTACTTGTTTGATTTGTTCATTGCAAACAGCTGAAAGTCTGTACATTTTGCCAATAAACCTGATTTGTAATGGGGGTTGAATAATTTCCATAATAACTGTAAGCTATATATATATATATATATATATATTCCTAAAATACATTAATTACAATCTTTTAGAATGATTTACACCATGCATCGGTTACGTCCTACTTAAAGTGTCACCCATCCTTGCGAGGCGCTTCATGTCCTCGGACAATGTTTTGATTGGGAGTAGTCCCTTTTGAAACGTGTCTCTGAATCTTTCAGGGCCGTCAAATTTTAAAACATATCTTCAAAGCCGCAATAGAACCCATCAGTAATTGAGGTGATAAATCTATTTTTTCCATCATCGCCGTCTCTCGCTCCATGTCTTTTGAGTGTGTCGCTGATGAGTGGTAAATTGGAAATTATTCAGAGAGGTAACAGCACTCTTAGATGCAGTTCCATTATAGTCTGTCAGTCACGGAAGACAGATAAATTACTCACATGTCAATCTACCCATCAAACAGCAGACAGGGGATTGTGGGATTGATCAATGGAGGAGAAAAAAAAATCCACTGTAATTCCTCTCTGTGTGACGGCATGAATAAATCAGAGGTCTTTTATTTTTTGCTGTGCATTAACTCCTACCTGAAAATAATACTGCTCAAATGCTCAAAGGACAAAGAATAATTGTGGATCAAACCAGGGTTGGACAAAGCATCACACGGAATCAGAGAGATCAAAAACACAATTAAAAACTCTTTTAGTTGGGCCGTTGAGACCTGATGAGGTATTTGCTGTGATGTTGGAGTTTTCCATTGGCTTTTAATAGGAGCAAGGTTGTGTTCGATGCTGTTTAATGGTAGAGGAGAGAGGAAACACCTCTCGTGTTCAATAGCAAATTAATTGCTACGATTAGTCATTGGTAGACTTCTCGAATGCAGTCCTTTGGAGAGCTGGATTCAGCCACTCAAATCCTCTCATTTGTAATAGGCTGTCTGCTTGAATAATTGATTGGAACAAATGTGAACTGGATGAGAAAGTCTGAGTGTCCTCCATCATACAAACACACACACACACACACACACACACACACACACACACACACACACACACACACACACACACACACTAATTTATTCATTTCTAAAAGTCAGCATTTTTATTTTGTTATTTTATTTAAATACAAATAAACATAGAGCAGCCTTTATATTTTAGGATGTGGGTCCCTTACAATTTATCATTATCATATTTGTATGATATTTGCATTAAAAAGTTTTAAAACTCCTGTATTAAGCATTTCCTTTTAAACTTTTCTTTAATAACTGGTGGGCCCTAGCAGAAATGACTGTATGTACTATACTATACTATAACTATAGTACTAAACATGGTATATCATGTATGTTTTTTTCCATTAATTACCTAGAATTTGGCGGCCTGCGACACTGTCATCTGTGCCACCACAGTTTCGTAATGAACTGAAAATATTTTTACACTTCTCATAAAAAAACATCTCCAGCGTTGTGTTCTGCACCATTGCTTTGGCATCTGTCATTCAAACTAAAATCATCACGATGCGGCTTAGTGTGTTTATCAAAACGCGAAATGCTGTGATTTAATAAAATAACTCTGTGATTTAATAAAATATACTCTGTTGTCTGTGTGACACAGTTTCCACGAGAATCCTGTGGGGAAACGCTGTATACTGAATAAACAGTCTCAAGAATGCAGCTTAAAATAGACAGAAAATTATTACAAATAGACAGAAAATTATTACAATTATTACAATAGACACATTAGCTATTAAGGTTATTAAACATCATGATGTTCTTTAACCCTCTGGGGTCCTTCGTTTAACAGTCACACTTGGGACCTTCGGGTCCAAATGGACCCGGAGGGCGGGATTAATATATATATAAAAAAATCTTAATATTTTTTTTTTTCCTTGTTTTTTATAATATTTTTTCTTTTCTTTTTTGGTGTTTTGAGATAATTTTATGATTTATAATTAATATTTATGCAATAATTATGACCCATTTTTTCCCATTGAATATAATAGAATTTTTTTATATATATATCATTTTTATTTTATTTTTATTAAAGCTGTATTTCATTTTAGAGTCAAGCCTAGGCCTCATGAAAGCAATTTTTGAAATGAGATGGGCGCCAACTGGTGGACACACTGAGCATTTTTATCACGCAATAGCACATTTTTACCACTAGTGGATTTATAGCTCTCTGTAGAAAGGCTTGCAAATTCTAGTGATTTTTGCCTGAACAGATTTAGTCTGTTTTGCACTCTTGATGTTTTAGAGATTCACCCCTTCACTGTTGAGTCCTTTTTTTCTGCATCCTGGCTGATTTGTAGATTGTATGCACAAAAAAACTCTGTGTTTTCATATTTTTTACAATTTCCCATTCATTTCCTATGGGAGTCATTTTTGACCAAAGAGCAGAAGTGTGATGACCACTTAGCATGCTTGGATCATGACCTCAATATTTTTTGTGTGTTCACATACCTAATACCATAAAAGTCACCTAGTTTCGTAACATTCCGATGAAGCTGTGATTTTTAAAAATTCAAAACAGATTTTTGTAATCTGAATTTATTAGTGTGTGTATAAAAGTGTGTTTGTGTGTGTGTGTGGATGTGTCTGTTTTGCACTCTTGATGTTTTAGAGATTCACCCCTTCACTGTTGAGTCCTTTTTTTCTGCATCCTGGCTGATTTGTAGATTGTATGCGCAAAAAAACCTCTGTGTTTTCATATTTTTGACAATTTCCCATTCATTTCCTATGGGGGCCATTTTTGACCAAAGAGCAGAAGTGTGATGACCACTTAGCATGCTTGGATCATGACCTCAATATTTTTTGTGTGTTCACATACCTAATACCATAAAAGTCACCTAGTTTCGTAACATTCCGATGAAGCTGTGATTTTTAAAAATTCAAAACAGATTTTTGTAATCTGAATTTATTAGTGTGTATGTGTATAAAAGTGTGTTTGTGTGTGTGTGTGTGTGTGTGTGGATGTGTCTGTTTTGCACTCTTGATGTTTTATAGATTCACCCCTTCACTGTTGTGTGCTTTTTTTCTGGATTGTGGCTGATTTGTAGATTGTACGCACAAAAAAACTCTGTATTGTCACATTTTTGCCAATTTCCCATTCATTTCCTATGGCGGGTCCATTTGGACCCGAAGGTCCTGAGTGTGACTATTTTTTTTACAACCACTTAGACTATTCAAATCCTGTCCCCAATTTTTTTGGGTGTTCATATACCAAGTGCCAACAAAGTCACCAAATTTCGGATCATTCCGATGAAGCTATGATTTTTTAAATGTTTTTATTTAAACGCTTCGGGTCCATTTGGCCCCGAAGGACCCCAGAGGGTTAAAAAATGCTATCACAATGAAAATAGACTCCTTTACATTTTTATCTCTAGTTATGCAATCCAGTTTTGATTATGTCCTGATTTTAAACAACTGATATGTAACAAACTCCAAATGTCGTGGCCCAGCAGAAGGGAGCATAAAAAAGCATTCTGTGACTGCATGAAGGTCATAATAGCAGGTCACGGCAGAGACCTTCAATGCTGCTTAGCAGTTTCTGCACAGTTCAAAGGAAAAATAGTGGTTTTATTAGCATATTTTTCTTTGTTTAACTTTAAGTTTGCTGAAAATGTCTACCTCAGGCAGGTAGTATCCCTAGAGTCTAGCGATTCAGAGAAGAAAGATCAAATATTTGGCTATATGATGCAGAGGAACATGACTATGCAGTCATGCTTTGCTTTTTATAAGCATTCTACAATGCTAATATGTTCTTATGTAAAACATAATCTTAATGTGATTAACTGACCACCCATCAACCTTCAATGCATTCAGTGCACAAATACTCACACAAACACACACGCTGCCCATGTCCCGGGGATCTCACGTGAACTTCAACACCACTGCGAGCCGGGGGGAGGATTTAAAATTCATGAGCAGTGATTTTAATGTTTTCTTTGCTACAGGCAAGTAAAAGAAACAATTAGCGTAGCATTGGCGCTAAGGTCCAGCAAAATCAATAGTCCCTGATAGTATTGTAAGCCTATTGACCAAATCCTGCGGTTCACCCCGACCCTGTGCTGCAACAGACACCCTTACAGGGGATTAAGCATTTCTGCCAGTGCGAATGGAGAAGGGGAGCTGTGCATAGTTAAACAGCCTTCAGGAACGATAGCAATCAGAGAGCTGCTAGCTGAGGTAGACTGACACTGAGCATTGACTTGATGTGAGAGCATTTCAGGAGATGAAGGCGCCTCAAGGGTATACTGTAGTATAATACTGTGCTGGAAAAAAAAGGAAGAAAAAAACGAGACACAATGAATCAGCCAAGTGATTATATAGACCGGCTATTTAAACATGAACGCATCCCTATGTATGGCCCCAAAATCTTTTGGACTCAATAAAACAATCAAGTTCAATCACACACACACAAAATGCACTCGCACACAAATTCTTGAAACAAGTTGCAAGATGCTGTAGTTTCTGACACCTTTGAGACTTATTGATACTTTGTACAGTTCTAGAGGGTGTACAGAATGCGGCAGATGGACTCATGCCAGAGGAACTGGTTCTGTGGGCGGCAGCATCCAGTCAATGGCTCGGCGTGAGCTTTGAAACAAACCTGGTGTGCTCTCAGAGGTAATGTAGCCTGGTTCTAAACAGATGTTCTGGAAACAGAATGAGAGAGCAGGCGAACAGGTGTCACACCCACCTGAATGTGTACAACAAACTGACCCTGACGCCCACTCCTGTAAAACACTTTACCCCACAAACACACGGATTTGCATGCAAACATACAAAAGCTTTTGCTCCAAACCTAGCAAACTGTCTCGCTGCCTTCTAAGATACCATTATAACTGACATGAAACCTTGTAAGTAACTATTTTGGAAAGCTCTCATAGACAGCAACTCTGCATGACAGTGCTTCACACTGAAGACTGATGTTTGCATGTTGCAAAGCTAATGCATGATATTCTAATAAGCATAAAACTGCTTAGCACAAATGAAAATGGCATTACTGATAATCAATATTAATGACACTGAATTATTTTTAATAATGTAATCAACATTTCTTTGGTGTCTTCTGCTATTTTGATTTAGTATACATGCAATGCTGTCTTAGAATTTGGCCAAAATAAGGTTGAACTTCCCTGGCAGTTCGTCAAAATGATGTCCGATGCCTGACAGGATGACCTTGAAGAATAATGCACAGGATTTTATGATAGAAGGGCCTCCTCAAATAGCCTTTGATCTTTGTGACTCCAATGTTGTTATGCAGCTACGGTCTTCATTTCCTAGTGCAAGGAAGGGGATGTTTCCTATCTTAAGGTTGACTGAACTGGGTGTATTTTGCATTACATTTATTATATATTTTTGTGGCAAGCAGGACGGGCCCAGAGCCGTGAGAATGGTGCGCGGCCTAGCAATCGCAACACCTGCGCGCCACATTGGTCTCGAGTGTCTCACGGAAGAACTCCGGATTGATAAAAGGAGAAGCGACGACAGTGAAGGACAAGAGAGGACCAGGCCGGGGACATTTACATGGTGTTTTGTTTATGTTTGTGCGGCAGTCATCCGTGGGGGCGGGGTACCGCTTTACTTTCGTTTTGTGTTTGTTTATTTCATAATTAAATGTGTTGAATGTTCCGCCTACTTTCCTGAACTAACCAACTAGTCTACTCCATCCATGTGTGCTCCAGTCCCATTTTTGTGTGATGCACATATTTTGTACCCATTTGGCTTGCTCACAAAAAAAAATTATATATATATATATATATATATATATATATATATATATATATATATATAGTATATAGTATATATACAGTCAAACCAAAATGTATTTAGACACCTTCGACATTTCTCACATTGTCACAGTTTATTCGCTATAGTTTAGAAAATGGTAATAAAATATGACAAGAACTCAGAGATATCAAATCAGTTGATATTTCACTGGTTTTGGCCATCCTTCTGTTAGACTGTCTCACAAATTAATTAGGTTGAATATCTGTCAGCTGTTAAATATACTGTAAGTACACAATTAGATAATACCAATTTAGGTCAACCAATTTCCAAGCATTGCTTAATTTTTGTTGTGTAAAAAGGTCGCATTAGCAATTAAAGAAAAAACACTTAAGCAAAACAGGTCAGGTCAAAGTGCTCAATTTTTTTTTTTGGTCCCATATATTTTTACTGGTAGTCTACTGTATGAATAATTGTTGGGTATGTCACAGTTTACTTCATTTTGCCATCCTCACTTACATACATAAACTATAGTGTCCTGTAACCACTAGTAAAAAATATAAAAAATTATATCTGGTGTATGAACAATTTTTGGTGTGACTATATATATATATATTAGTGTCTATATTTATATATATATATACAGTCAAACCAAAAATTATCATTCACGGTTCCCGCCTGCTTCTTCCCTGAACTATATAATTATTATTATTATTTTTTGTATTTTTTTTTTTTTGTGAGCAAGCCAAATGGGTACAAAATATGTGCATATGTGTATCAAACAAAAACTGGACTGGAGCACACATTGATGGAGTGGACTGACACATTTTTTTTAAATAAAAAAATTAATTAAAGATGCTGTTATGGCACAATTTACCCCCCGCTTATGCCCCCCATGCTTGTTTGGACTGCGACGTCTTAGACAGAACTTGACATCAGATGCCATTTTTGCAAGCTACACTTACACAGAGCCATCAGACAATATAAAGGCAAACTGCCAATTTGGATTTGTCTAGTGCTCTTTTGCTGTGATTTCAGAGAAAACCCCCATGAGGCTTGCACTTGAGCATCACAAGACTCACTCAGTGCCCTCAACAAACCAGGCAGACACACTAGATGCCCGTGAGTGCAATACATTATGAATGCAGCTGCAACGAATCTCAACAAAGACATAATCTATTATGTAAATGGGCATTCTGTATGTCTGAGTTAAGTGGCTCTGAGCGTGACAGTTCTGTCGTGGCAGGCCCGTTTTATTGTTTTATTGTTGACTCATGGCATTCTTATTTTCTGCGTTATTGTCAAAGGATTTATTAGATGTGTGTTTAGTTTTTGCTTGCATTTACATACAGTTATAATAAGTATAATAAATACGAATTATTTAGCATAGAAAATATGATTTTCCTTCTCATTTGAAATGAAAGCATTCAGTCTTCAGTGTAGATATACTACAAGATTCAATGCAAAACTACCTTCCAGTGCATTCAGTAAACTAAGCTACGTAAAAACAAGCCTTTTACATATAGGCTATATACAGTGCTATGCATAAGTTTAGACACCCATGCTAAAGTTGACTAAAAAGAGGAATAAAAAATCATCTTTTGGAAATTGAACTTAATGCCTTAATTTAAAAAAATTGGAAAAATCCAACCTTTAAGTACACCAATTTTCTTTGTGAATGAATAATGTATCGTAAATAAATAAATGTTCTTCCTTAAAATACAGGGTGCATAAATTTGGACACCCCTATGTTAAATACCCATAGAGGCAGGCAGATTTTTATTTTTAAAGGCCAGTTACTTCATGGATCCAGGATACTATGCATCCTGATATAGTTCCCTTGGCCTTTGGAATTAAAATAGCCCCACATCATCACATAGCCTTCACCATACCTAGAGATTGGCATGGTTTTATTTCAGTTAGCCTAATAGCTGGTTTGATTTGCATTGAGAGATGATCTTATGGAAAGTATTCCATGCCAAACTCTAGGTATGGTGAAGGCTATGTGATGATGTGGGGCTATTTTAATTCCAAAGGCCAAGGGAACTTTATCAGGATGCATAGTATCCTGGATCCATGAAGTAACTGGCCTTTAAAAATAAAAATCTGCCTGCCTCTATGGTAATTTAACATAGGGGTGTCCAAACTTATGCACCCTGTATTTTAAGGAAGAACATTTATTTATTTACGATACATTATTCATTCACAAAGAAAATTGGTGTCCTTAAAGGTTGGATTTTTCCTAATTTTTTTAATTAAGGCATTAAGTTCAATTTCCAAAAGAAGATTTTTTATTCCTCTTTTTAGTCAACTTTAGCATGGGTGTCTAAACTTATGCATAGCACTGTATATATATATCCGATATGTGTACATGTAAATTATTTTTGTTTTCCATGGCATTCTATTAAAAAAAAAAATTAACTACAACAATCATTTAAACTAACTAAAAAGTACAAATACCATTTTTTGGGTTCATATTTTGAATAAAGTGCCCCAGATTGAATGACCATGATGATATGCTAGTAAATGGAGCTTCACTAGTCATAAAAAGGTTATTTACATATAGGTATCCGCACTTTTTGTTGCAAATTGTATATTTTTTGGTGCAAATATAAACCCTTTACTAGCAATAGGTTTATTTTACCGAAGTGTAAGACACGTTTACAATAAATAAGAATGATTGCTTTGCGGCATTACCAGCAAACAGTTGAACCACTAAGCCAGCTGGGAATACGAGAGCTTGAAAGTCACCCCACAAAACAAGATCCTTGTCCTTCCTACGTACTGAATTCTCAATATCATCACAGAGCACCTCTTCAGGGGTGATAGATTCTCTGTCTTTCTGTCACTCCGTCTTTTTTCTCTTTTACCGATAATAATCCATAATGCAACCCAGATACAGTACAAGCCTCCTGCATTATTCAGAGAAAGTTTCTCCTTTGATTTATGTTCTCTCTCTCTCTCTCTCTCTCTCTGAATCCCTTCATTCTTTAAGTCCCTCTATGTCGTCATGCAGCAGTTGCAGATAATGCAGTTGTGGAATGAGAAGATGAGAATACAGGTGCAGAGTGTGTGTGTGCGTGTGTGATGTCGTCTCATACTGAATAATTATAGCAGCTCGGCCCAGGCAAATCCTCCCCAGAAGGTAGTGCTTCTGCGAGCCTTCCACCTGCCATGCACTAAACGCCGCCCCATCCATCAAACACCCACTTGACAAATACATTCCATAATAGAAGTTTATTTTTATGGGGAGGCCGAATCACAGACCTTCCCATGCATACAAAAACGTGTCAGAATTATTTATGAGAGCTGCTGAGATGCACAATATGTCATATCAAAGTCTTGATTCGCTCCTCCGCCCCACATGCCCCTGTCAATACCCACACAGGCTATCAATAATGTGAAACAGCACAGAGATAAGCCCCCCGAACACAGGGTCACTCCGAGAGGGGAGGACGGCCTCCACGGATGCCACACACACACACACACACACGCGCACGCATATGCACATAAACAAGTTCAGACAAAAGCAGAAATGCACAAACTGCCGCACACACATGTGGGAATCGTTGCCCATTTCTAGGGCCCTAGGAAATTTAGTTACATTTTTTTGTTTGTTTTAATTGTTGTAATTGTAATTGTTTAAATGTTTTAATTTTTCTGGATCTGGAATTTTCTTGAATGGTTTAATCAAATGTTAATACTCAAAAACAGTGTCTAATTTATTGATTTCATAAAACTTTAATAATGTGATGACTTTAACAGGAACAGTGGCCTATGACAAGTTTTATGTCCTATGTTGTTTTAATTGTTTAGGATCCTGTGTTTTATGATTTAATAAAAAATAAAAAAATTGGACAAAGTGTTGCTGTTTAAAGAGGTGGTTGATTATGATTTAACTTTTATAACTTAAGTTAGTGTGTAATGTTGTTGTTTGAGCATAAACAACATCTGCAAAGTTACAACGCTCAAAGTTCAAAGCAAAGGACTACAACAAACGGCTGGTAGGGACTACACGAGCTTCCTCCCGGGTTAGTGACATCACTAACCCTAAAATTTACATAAACTCCGCCCCCGGAACACGATTTAAAGATTATCATGACAGAATATGCTAATCAATGACTAGAAGATAACTACACATAAGCTACATAAATTCATCAACTAACCATTCAGAAATGTTGTCTACACGTTTTCACTTGTTCTTGAGTCTCTCCATCTTCCTGACTTCCGTTTGAACATAAAAGTTAAAAGCTAGAAGTTTTTGAAATTTTCAGTGCATGTCTGTGTGAGGTAAAAGAACAAGAGCTCTTGAAGCTCCGCCCAATGTGTCGGGAGCAGCAGCTCATTTGCATTTCAAGGGACAGACAAAAAAACGGTGCGTTTTTGCTCACCCTCAAAAAGTGACAATTTTTTGTCACTTTTTGACAACAAACAAACAAAAAACAAACAAACAGTACATTGTACTATACAATAGTAATATATTCCTGTCATAATTTCTTCAAGTTCAACTTTTATTTTGGTGGGTTGCAATGTAGACCTTTGAGTTTCACGCAAAAACATGCAGACTTAATGTTTAAATAGCAGTCTTTTTGCACTTTAAAACTCAGAGACACTAGTGCATATTGCACTTTGATTAAGTGTACAGCCCTACTTTTGATCTATTTATCCAAATTCCGTGACATTCCACGCTATACAGTAAATTCCATTTTCCATTTTTTGTCCATGTTTTTCGAATCATGGAAATCATAGGGCACTACATTTTATAACTTACACACTGTGCAACACTGCACACTAAAGGGCAATAAATAAGTTATCAACACTTTTTTTTTTTTACAAACATTTACAAGCATTGCATCCATTTACTAGCATAGCATCATAGCCATTCAATCTGGGGCACTTGATTAAAAAAATTTATCCAAAAATTGGTATCCGTACTTTTTAGTTAGTTTAAATTGTTGTTGTAGTTAAAAAGCTTTTGTTTAAAACACTGTGGAGAAATCATCATCCAATGATCCAATGTAGGCCTATATATATATTGTATATGTATGTATATATATGTACATACATATTTAAAATAATGGCTTGTTTTTACACACCGTAGGTAGTCAACCAGAATGCCTATTACCGCAGCGCGTACAACCCAGACACATGAAAATCATAGGGCATTTTATAGCTTACACAATGTGCAACACTGCACACTAAAGGGCAATAAATAAGCTAGCAACACTTTTTTTTTTTTTTTACAAACATTCCAACTAAAAAGGGCCCTAAATAAGCAGAGTCCTTGCTCGAAGCATTTACCTTCAAAGAGTATCAGTACTTTATAGCGGGGCTGTATGCATGACAAAATCAATCCCGTCTCTCGTGACGGCCCTGTGACATTGGGAAGCAAAGAACCTTCTGAAAGTCCATTGGAATTCAATATCATTGACAATTCCGTGTTCTTGAAGGTGTCAGAGGCAATACTGTCTCCAAGTCAGAGTCTGAAACGCTTCTCAAGCCCAAGTGTAATCACCTGTTTCATGTGATTTAACTCACCGCCGCTCGTTTGAACGGCTCCCAATGCGGTATGCAATAGGTACAGGAGCTTTATCAGACAGAGTCACTAAGCAAACCCCCGCTTCCTTCTTTTTAAAATCCTCTTTTCTGTTCCTTGATCCATTATCACGCCGTTTCACATTACTTTCTGCCTCTCTCTCCGTTCATTTCCCTCCCTCCTCTTCCCCGAGCATGCTGGGATCAGTGGGGGGACAGCAGAGTCGTCGGCTTGTTTGCACACTGCTGTGTTGGCATGGTAAACGATAGCTGACTAAACATGCTTGTTAAGCTAGTCGTTTTTGTGTAGGAAATCCCTCTCTCCCCTTAATTACACGACAGAACGCAAATTCATACGTTGTGTTAAAATGTAGCTGTCTGTCGTCCCCTGGTTATCCACGGTGGTTATTTCTTTTTTCACCGAATAAAATGGAGGGGGGCAGGGTTTGAAAAAGAGCTTGTGGGTGCACCATCTTTCATGAAGCAAGCTGATGTATTGTTCTAGAGAGATAGCAGCAAGTATAAATGATTACATGTAGCTGGCCTGGGCTTTGTAATAAAAAGGAGGATTATCAATTCACAGGTTTTTGGGCAGATAGCGTTGCACCAGCTACAACGTGATCGCAATCAGGACTTCGAGACACATCTGTATTCCCCTGCACATCCAGAGCCGGAGGGAGACGGGCGGAAAGAGAGAACGAGCGAAAGAAAGAAAGCAAGAAAGAAAGAAAGCTTTAAAAAATAAATTATACTGTTTATCTATTTTTCAACAATAAATTTGAAAACAATTGAGAACTGTTTTTGTTCTAATGCAAATTAAAGACTAGCCTATAACATCTACTGTGCTTCAATTCATTTCACACCTGGAAATGTGTAAATTGCTTTTTAACTTGTTTTATGTTCAGCTCCTTGACAAATGCATCTTTACCTCATGTACCAGAACAACAATATTAACTGAGGAAACAATATCAATTTTCATGAAGATGAGCAACAATATGCACTGTCAATCTCTCTTTGGTAAAAAAACAACAACAAAAAAACAACCTTTTTTGGACCTAAATTTGAACTATAGAAACTCAAAGACTAAACCTAAACACAACAAAACCCACAAAAAGAATTAAGGGAAAATAAAAAATATAAATTTGAGTTGTATTAAATTACACAAAAAATCTAAGTACTGTACATGGAATACATAAACAAATGATGCTATATCATTCTTTGTAATTTTTACGTATAATCAACTGGTACCTTGTCATTTGTAGTGGATGAAGTCAGTTCTCTTCAAGTCCACACAGTTGTCCAAGCAGAGTAACGACAGGTCACATTTACCGTGGATATGATCGCCTAAAGTTCACAACCAGAAAGTCATCTTCACTCTCAGAAAAAAAGGTACAAAAGCTGTCACTGGGACAGTACCCTTCAAAAAGGTTCTAAAATGTACCATTTAGGTACTAATATGTACACTTTTGGTACCAATATGTACCTTTGAGGGACTAATATGCACTCTTTAGGTACAAAAGTGTACCTTTTGAAAAGGTACCGCCACAGTGACAGCTTTTGTACCTTTTTATCTGAGAGTGTTGAACAGTATATCTATTGTTTAAATTTTACTTGGCTTGACATTTTGTTCCCTTATACAATGGCATTCATAGGTTTTGAAGTGCGCCTGAAGTGTCTAAATACTTTTCAGTGGCCACTTTATTAAACCAAATGCTTATCAGGACCTAAAAACTGCTTTAGGCCCCCCAAAAAATTCTCCCTGTGATTTTAATCTCTTCTGTACCATCAAGGGCTCCCGGCGGAGGCCCCTATTCCATATTCACCTCCACAGTGCCGAATTTAGTGGGACGCCGAGCAGAACAGCACAGTGCCTCCTCCTCATCAGGCCTCTCGCTCTGTGCGCCGCAGCAGAACGAATTACGGATAAAGACTGGAAGTGACGCCTGTCTGTGCGTTTGAAATCATACTCCCCTCTCTGACAGGGAGGAACCTTTGGCTTCATTTGTCTGCAGGAAGGGCCGCTACCTGAGTTTATTATGCAGTCACACAGCAGGAAGGCAAAAAGAGGGGATATGGGGAAGGGAATAGAATAGAATAGAATGGAGGTGGGAGAAGAGGAGAGTAATGGAGGAATGTGAAATGCGGGTGATGAGGAAGGCAGAATTGAAGGGAGCGATTGGGGAGGCCTCACTGACAGGCCCCCAGCAGGACCGGGGGCGGCATGTTAAACTGGGTGATGACTGATGTGATGGCTCATCTATCTTCTTTCGGAGACAGTGAACTGTCCGCCTACAAGCCCACCCGACAAAGGGGCTAAAAAAAATCTTCACCTATATCATTATGCATACACACATAGACTATCCACATGTTAAATGATGACAGACATTCCAGCTATATCTCATTTTTGGACAAGGGCAGATCAGTCAAGTTCAATTAGTATTTTATTAGGGCCCGAGCACCGATGGTGTGAGGACCCTCTTGGAATTGCTCTGTTTATTATTATTATTATTATTATTCTTCTTCTTCTTCTTCTCCGCATTGAATTGCATTTTTGAGGGCCTAAACATGCTCGAAAACTCACGAAACTTTGCACACGCGTCAGAACTGGCGAAAATTTACATCTGATATAGGTTTCAGAATTGGACGGGGCAAAACGGCTCGATAGCGCCACCTATAAAAGTTCAACGGAGTGCGCCTCCCGCAACGTTCCACGTACGTGCACGAAATTCGGTACATACATGTAATGACCTAATACCTACAAAAAAGTCTCTTGGAGCATAGCCCTAAACACAACAGGAAGTCAGCCATTTTGAACTTCCTCTCAGATTTTTGTGCAGTTTTTGCCATTTTCAGGCCTCGTACTTTAACGAACTCCTCCTACAGTTTTAATCTGATCATCTTCAAATTTGGTGAGTGTAATCTTAAGGCCTTTGCGACGTTAAATTGCGAAGATCTTGAGTTTTCGTCAAAGGGCGGGTCCTCGGCGGCCTGACAAATTTCGATGTTTCGCCATGAAACAGGAAGTTGCTGTAACTCAGGCATGGAATGTCCAATCTGCCCCAAACTTCACACTTTTGATAAGCGTTCTGTCCTGAACACATGACCATGCTCATATTCAGTTACAGTCATAGCGCCACCTGCTGGCAACAGGAAGTGACATGTTTAACACTGATATGGACTCCTAATAACATATAAAAAAGTGCCAGCAAGTGCTAAACATGCTAACAACATAATAGAAGCATGCTAAAACATGCTAGCAAACTCTTAGCTAAGTGCTAAAGCATGCTATTATTGCAATTAAATAGGAATTTGCTGTAACTCAGGCATGGAATGTCCAATCTGCCCCAAACTTCACACTTTTGATAAGCGTTCTGTCCTGAACACATCTACATGAGAAAATTCAGTTATAGTAATAGCGCCACCTACTGGTAACAGGAAGTGACATGTTTAACACTCTTGTGGTCTCCTAATAACATATAAAAAAGAGCCAGCAAGTGCTAAACAGGTTAGCAACATACTAGAAACATGCTAGCAAACACTTAGCTAAGTGCTAAAGCATGCTATTACTGCAATTAAATAGGAATTTGCTGTAACTCAGGCATGTAATGTCCAATCTGCCCCAAACTTCACACATTTGATAAGAATCATGGCCTGAACACATGTCTATGCTCAAATTCAGTTATAGTAATAGCGCCACCTACTGGCAACAGGAAGTGACATGTTTAACACTTTGATGCCGTTCTAGCAACATGTTAAAAATGCCATTGAGTTCTATACATGCTAGAAACATGTTAAAACATGCTAGCAGTACTTAGCTAAGTGCTAAACCATGCTAATTCAATGAAACATGACTTTGTTGTTACTCAAGAAGGCAATGTACAATCTACCCCAAACTTCACACGTTTGATAAGAGTTATCTCTTGAACACATGTCCATGCTCATATTTAGTTATAGTCATAGCGCCACCTGCTGGCAACAGGAAGTGACGTTTAACACTGTTCTTGACTCCTAATAACATATAAAAAAATGCCAGTAGGTGCTAAACATCCTACCAACATACTAGAGACTTGCTAAAACATACTAGCAAACACTTAGCTAAGTGCTAAAGAATGATATTACTGCAATTAAATATGAATTTGCTGTAACTCAGGCAAGGAATGTCCAATCTGCCCCAAACTTCACACTTTTGATAAGCGTTCTGTCCTGAACACATGATCATGCTTACAGTCATAGCGCCACCTGCTGGCAGCAGGAAGTGACATGTTTAACACTGTTATGGACTCCTAATAACATATAAAAAAGTGCCAGCAAGTGCTAAACATGCTAACAACATACTAGAAACATGCTAAAACATGCTAGCAAACTCTTAGCTAAGTGCTAAAGCATGCTATTATTGCAATTAAATAGGAATTTGCTGTAATTCAGGCATGGAATGTCCAATCTGCCCCAAACTTCACACATTTGATAAGAATCATGGCCTGAACACATGTCTATGCTCAAATTCAGTTATAGTAATAGCGCCACCTACTGGCAACAGGAAGTGACATGTTTAACACGTTGATGCCGTTCTAGCAACATGTTAAAAATACCATTGAGTTCTAAACATGCTAGAAACATGTTAAAACATGCTAACAATGCTTAGCTAAGTGCTAAAGAATGCTAATTCAATGAAACATGACTTTTTTGTTACTCAAGAAGGCAATTTCCAATTTGCACCAAACTTCACACGTTTGATAAGAGTTCTGTCCTGAACACACATCCATGCTCATATTCAGCTATAGTCATAACGCCACCTACTGGCAACAGAAACTGACATGGTTAACACAGTAATGCAGTACTAACCACATAATTATTGTGTACCAAGCATGCTAGAAACAGACTAAACATGCTAGCAACACTTAGCTGAGTCATGAAGCATGCTATTATCACCATTATACAAAACATTTTGTAACTGACTTTGACATACTCTTACTATATATACCTCCTTAAATGTACATTTCCCAACCATGCTCTGTCTTCCTAAAGCCACCGAGTGTTGATGGCACGGGTGCGAGGGCCCTTTCATCGCTGCTTGCAGCTTTAATTTTATTTTGAAATCACTTAGTCACTCAAGTACTATCAACAGAAGTAGCCAAAAGTCCCCAAAATAACAAAATAAATAGATAAAAAAAAATAGTTATCCCCTCTCTCTCTATAAAAAGTGGGAAAATATTTCATTTTATAAACCTTATGCGCCAGAGAAACAAGCGCGCAGCCATCTTTAGAATTTTGTCTTTGAACTTCCGTTTTATATATACAGGTAGCTCTGTATATTTCTATGGCATCGCTGTTGAAGAGTAATTAGCTGGTTAAGTGGATTTACTTATTAACATAGTTATCATGAGCACTGTAATGTTTGAAGTGAATGTCAGTTTAAAAATGAGTGGTTCATTCATAAAACGGTAAGATCTTACCTTCCTTCATGCTGTGGAAATATAAACTGGAAGACAGAACACCGCACCACTAGAAAGGTACTATATAAGGCCTATAAATCTCATTTTATGTATTAATTGACCCTTCGCAAAGACCCGCCTCCTTAGTTACTGTTGCTAAGTCCGACAAGCCATGGCGCTCTCGTGCCACACATCACGCGGAGCAAAGAGGACATTGACAACACGTCGACAGATAAGACAGAGCAGGTTACTTTTGATATGAAAGAAGTGTCAGATTATAAGTTGTGCCATTTTTTAAGAAATTCAAACAATAAATATCAGTTTTGTGTCTCTTTATTGTGCGGTGACAGGTCGCTGTAGCGCCTCATTTCAAGCGGCACGTGAGCCAATCATCTTTATTTTTTATTTAAAAAGTCACTTAATTGTATGATCAATAGAAGTAGCCAAAAAAAAGTATAAATAAAAAATATATAAAGTAATATAATTTGTTGTCTCCTCTATAAATAAAAAGTATAAATAAAAATAAAAATAATAATAATAATAATAGAATAAATAATAAAATAATATAAAATCTTTCTTTCTTTTTTTAGCACTTGGAAGACAATATATTTTTGGGGACAAAGACAGTAAACAGGACTGAAGCACATGTGCTAACCACTGCTTCAAGACTCCAACACCCAGACATTTTCTTGAACCACAGAATTCACAGATAAACCAGCTGTAGAAAAGGCGGGAAACAAGATCCACATTTAGCTTCCACCGATACATTCATCAGAACTGTTTAGTCTAAACTGCCAAAATGATGGTTCTGTCTATTATCACACACCCTGTAGTTTGGAGTTAACGGCATGGTGAGCGAACGTCTTCATGTAGGTACGGGGAGAAAATAATATAATGAAAGAACTGGCAGACACTGTCTTTGCTCTTTTTCTTTCTGTCCGTTCCGTCTTTTTATTCCGGTCTGACTCGGTTACAGAATCACCCATTATTACGCAGGAACTCTGAGCCCGGCGATGAATGAGCTACATTCAAACTCACACATGCGTGAAAAAGGCCCCTTCCACCATAGTTTCATCTAATGTTGTAATCCACACGAACACACACACACACTTCCCACACAGCTGCTATTCTCCTCTTTGATCAAATGTCAGAGAGCTGTGTTTTAAAATCGTGTGTGAGAGAAACTCCTGGTAGTATCTATTTACCTCCAGTAAACTCTTTCTCTGTGTCATACACACATTTACCCACAAGTCATATGTCACTGTAAGGAGTGTAAACCCTCCTTGAGTGACTGTTTTTGAGTCAAAGGTCTTGCATCATGCAAAAACAATGCTAAATGTCAATAATAAAATGCAACTAACCATATAGTTATAGTTAGGACAGCAAAATAAATAGGCTTATCAACTTCTAAAAGGGAGGAGAAAATGTCACACACATATACATTTACAGTATATCTGTATCTTTCTGTCTATATGACAGTAGGTGGTGAAAAGTGTTGTTCAGATTTGTTCACCCGGTTTCGCTCAAAAACCCTGATTAATTGAATTGGTGGTGCCCCATAATAAATATATATATATATATATATATATATGTTAAATTACTATACATAATACATAAATATGTAAAATGTAAAAAAAAAATCTAAAAATAAAAATGTAATAAAATTACAGATGATAATATTAATGAATTTCAATCTTTGATTAAAAGGACATTACTGCTTTTTAACATTTAATGTCAAATCTTGGTGCAATAGGAAGCATTAAAACACAGCGAACAAAAAATACATTAAAAAACTCAAGCAGGCCATACGTTTTAATGCATATGAATTAATATAAAGCTGACTGACAGGGGCAAAATGCCCTTTCAATATCCCCAGTATATGTGATCAATGCCTTACAAGGCACTCTTAGTTTGTATAGTTCATTAACTACCAGTGCAACCTGATCAGTTGTGCATGTGCGCATGCATGTGTGTGTCTGAACCTGCGAAGCTGCTCTGAGGCTCATGGCTGATGTCAGACAGGGTCTGAAGAGGGTTTGGACTGTGAGAGGACGTAGAGATGTTGCGTCTCGGTGAGGGGGGATATTGCATTGTTGTTGAATTATGCATGGCCCCTGGAAGCGCGGGCCGACGCCTGGCCGTTGTCTTATGAGAGCTGACGGAGTGTCACTTTACATCATCAACGCCCCGGTACCGGAGCCTGGGACGGGACGCCTGCCCGCCTCACGCGCAGATGAGAGGAGACGAGGCCCTGCCTGCCTGCCATGCCGAACAATGGTCTACCGTCAGTGGCACTCTCATTGACAGAATGATCTGGAAAGACACCAGCCATCCCACCAGTCTTAATGATGTCTCAACCCCCACCCCTTCCTGCCGAGACAACAAAAATACACAGGACAAGAAAAAAAACAATGCTGGAAAACTACGTTGTGTAATGTCGAGCAATGGCATGTTCCGCTATGTGTCTCTGAGGCGGATATGTAGCGCCTCACATTGAATGAATTAAGCTAAGATGAAACACTTTTGTGAACTGTTTTGACAAATCAGGTGACACCTCGGGTGAGAAGTTTTCAAAGTGACAGACACAGCGATATTCTTCATCCTGCAATAAACCTCAAAGAACAACGACTTCAGTCTGCGATTAATGACTTTAATGCGAACCGCTTCGGTTAATGACTGCGACACCGTTATATCTGGAAATGCAGCAGATACTGCAGGTTTGGAGAAGAGCCTTTGCGTGCGCACCAGCGATCTTCAAGGGGAAGTTAAAGAGAACCGTGGGGGTAGACGTATTAATGCGCTCATCTACTCGGCATCCGTCAGCCGCGGTGTCCTCTCACCTGAGTGATTGACAGGGCAAGGACTGGGACACGTACAGCCAATTCTGACTTGTTCTGCTTGTGCAGATGTTGATTACAGGGCCGTTTCCACACACAGTTTTGATTTCCCAGCATTTTATCAGGAAATAATCGTGTCCCCAAGGCCCCCAAAATCTTGTCCTACAGATGGTTCATTTAATAGGCAACAACACTTCCTGATAAAGGTACATTCACACACACACAACTGTCATTTGTAACACGTCCTTATTGGAAACAGCTGCTCATTTTCACAAGCTTTCTGACGGCCACTGTTATAGACATCGTACATATTTTTTGAGGCTCTATTGTGTTATTTGGAGTGTTATTTCATGTTAATTTGTGTGGTTGATTACTTTTGTGCGTGCTGATTCTTAATCAATCTTCCTTTGTGTATTTAAGCTAACCACTAACATAATAATATCCAGATCCAAATGGCCAGATTTTGGTTTTTCAAGCCCTTTTCTCTTCCCCTAGCCACACAGATAATTCTAAAAACCGTGAATAAAACACCAACAATCTACCACCAGCAGGAACTTTAAAACTTTATGTACCCTGCCATCTCGGTGCTCCCCGAAGAGCAACACGGCAGCAGCATGGCGGTGTGAAGCTTTGGCAGACGCTGTGTTTTCAGAAACAGACATAAAAGTGTTTTCCAGCTCCCTTTTCGCTGACTTAATGGCCCCTGATAAATCAGTCAAAACCCAGGCCTGCGTCATTAAACGTAGCATGAGCCGGCTACAGAACAAAAACAAACATGCCAGCCAGGGCGAGAGACATTTAAACGCCTTTAAACGGCCCTCAGGGGCACCAGGGGGCAGAGCAAATAGCTAAACCTCAGTCCTTGCCACACACGCTAATGCCGACCTCCACAGGAAAGAGCGGGAGATGGGTCAATTTTCACAACATGGACTCTGTCCTTCCCAAAGCGAGGAGCTTTGGATACAGCCCCCAGCCTCTCAGAGGTGGAAGTGCTTCGCCCGGATCTCAATGAATGAGAGTAAACGTGTCATTAAAAAGTGAGAGAGAGAGATAAAGTCAGACCACAATGACTGTGATTTTGATATGATGGTTCCTATTTAATATTTCTTATTGTGCTCTAGTCAAATTTTTATGCGGAGGAGACGGGGAATAAAATTGGCCCATAATGCAGGCCAGACGTTGTATAGAGTGATGCGTAAAACGCATTACCATTCTGATACATCGACTTGTAGACAACCCTACATGATTTGCTCTTCCTCTTCCTCTCCTGAATCATTTTCTGGTTCAAGCATATATGGCTGATTTAAACCAATTCTTCCACATGGATTTGTGAAAACGGTGAAGTCATGTGCATGTGTGTTACAAGTTCACACATGCGTATTACGTTTCTTGACAAAGTGACATCACCAACTACAGGCCTGGCACGCATAATCCAGCCTTTTTAATCATTTTCGCAGATCGGAATGATCGTGTGAACGGCGATCGTCTTGACAAAGTTGTCGTCTGTTTTTAGTACATCGTTGTCATGTAAACATACCCTAAGACCATCAAGTGTATCTGACTGAAAATGTCGATTATATGTTGTAAATATACATAAAAACATAAAAATAACAATAATAATAATACTTCCCCTGTAGCTTTTGAGCAATCGCTTCTGATATTGTAACCTATAAATGTGAGTGGAATGGATGAAAGAACAACTGGTATGACCACAGTGTTACACAAAGTAACAGATAAATAAGACAAGATGATGCCTTCAGTTCCATTGCTTTCACATGCAGATATGTTCAGTTCTGAGCAAAGGATTGAGAGAAAGGACAGAGCCCATCATCCCAGGAAGCGCCTCAGCTTTTCCATGATTACACAGAAGAGAGTAAAGACAGCCTGAACAATATGCCAGTTTCTCCTGCCTGATCCTGTGCTGAGAACTTTGACACCAAACAGCCTCAAATTAAAAGTGAAGCCGCTCTGTAGATGTGCTCGGCCGTCTCCCCTGGTTTCACTAAACACTTATGATATTACTCACAGAAATTACATAAATGTTGCCAAATGTGAGAAAAAGATCTTAAAGGGATAGTTCACACATAAATGAAAATTATGTCATCATTTACTCACTCTGTCATTGCAAATTCACAACTTACTTTTTCCATTGACCACAAGATGATGTTAGGCCGGATGTTTACGCTGCTCCTTTAAAAAAAAATGTTTTATGATAATATATAAAAAAAAATAAAAAAAAAATAAAAAAAAAATATTGAAATTATTGAAACTACTTGTCATTTTTGCAGCCTGAGAACTTCTAGTCCCTATTCACTTTCAAACGGCTGCATGAACATTAAACGTTGAGACACCAAACGTCTTTTTTTGTGTTCCGCAGAAGAAAGTTCATCATTTACTCACACATGGGTGTTCATGTTAGCATCTAAATCCAAAGTTCCAGGATTTTATATTGCTTTAAATACGTCCCTTGTGTGTCTCACTCTTAATCTTTTTGCTCCCAAATTCATCAGCAGGAAAAGAAGAATTCTGCATTTTTTTCAATTCTTTAGAACAACTGGGTTATGTATAAGCATACAAGTGAACGAAAACATCTGAAAGACTTCATGGCGAATATAAAGTTGGTGAGGAAAAAGTTTTGAAAACAGCCGTCTTTAAATGTGCTAGTCTTGGCACGGGCAGACCAGGCCTCCACAGGTCTGGACAGCATCAATCATAACTTGCTTTGAGTTCCCTCATTATGCCTTCCCTACATACACAGCTCCCAGACACAAGGGAGAGGTTTTGTTTTTGTGAGTGTGTGCGCAAGAGGGAATAAAGGACATAAAGAAACAGATTGAGAAGCACACCAGGATAAAGAAGCGATATACAGAAGTATTACTGCAGAAAGGTTAATCGTGACCATTGTTGCTTCCTGCACTTTGACATTTTGTGAAATCCATCCATTTAGTGCTTAAAATGTTTCTAAACATCACACAAAAGATCACAAAAGCTACACAAAAGATCAACTCTTGACATAAGGCAGATTTTCTTCCGAAGCGACGAAGTTCGGTAACTGCCAACTGATGCATCTGTACCACAAAGCAAAGTCTACAGCCAAGTGAAAAAAAGTACCAAGAATGTAACAAGAACCTGATCAAGCTTCGTATCTAACAGAAGATTCGCCGTTTTTGTAAAAGAGCCATTTATGTAGTGCAATCATTGCTAGCATGTTTATTCAACTCCTACCACTGAAAGTTCAATTACGTTGCGACTTACCAAAATGTTTTCCTGCTGAAATATTGAAAAGATCCTAGACCAGGGTGGGAATAAGGGGGTGGTGCGTCTTATCCAGCAAGATATGGGCTAATTCAACAGCTCAGTATCCAAGAAAATCATTAGGAAACCTGAAAAATGAAAAAAGTGTCTGTATCAAGTGTCTTTAATATACTGCCTATTTACTGTGGCTTATTTGAATTTTTGAGAAGAACATGCTACAAGCAACAACAAAAAAAAATATCCCAATGCATTTTTACTGTATGTTCCATTCTGTTTCTGTGCAATTAGGATGATGCATAACGCACTGAATGTAAATAGTAATGTGAACAAAATGCTGGAATTATCCAACCTCTCAATTAATTCCTGTATGTGTACACAAGCCCCTGTGCCCTGCGGTCCGCCTGTGTAAAATGACCCTCATTTGGGCTCTGTGTTTGGAGACTGCAGTAATCAATCAAACATGATTAGGTTAAATGACATAAGAAGGCGAAGCTTGAGCTGGGCCGTGTGGCGACTTTCCTCCGTGCCATGGTTACCAACCTCCTCCGTAATTAAGAATGTGTCTATTGTGCCCCAAAGCTGTGCAATTAAGACAAGCATTTAAGGAGCCGAACCTTTCTAATAAATGCTTGCTCATAATGACAATGCAGCAGCAAGTCCTGGATTGCAGTGCTTTAGAACCCCAAAGAATTCTGGTAGGAACCGTGGCCTAACAGTTAAAGCGCATGCTCAGACACATTGTGACACTCATGTGGGTGATCTTTGAACCCAGTTTACAGTGAGTGAACATCTGTATGATCTTTAAAAAATGGGAAGGAAACATATTATAAACTCTCTTAGCTGGGTTCATGAACATTAATTAGCTGTCAAAATGTTCGGCCACTGAAGTGACCCATTTTATCTTTAATTGGTGGCCAAAATTGTTATATTATAATTGTTTCCCAAAAAATGGAGGGTCACTGTAATTAATAGAAAATAATTAAAAAAATTATATCACTCACAACTAGCCATTACTTTTTGATGAGATTTTTGATGAGAAAAAACAACATCCTTGAAGAAAATTTGTTTGAGAAGCAACACTTGCAACACTCTTTCAGAGAATATACACTTCTTTTCAAAAGTTTGGGGCCATTATAATCATTTATTCAGCAAGGGTGCATTAAATGGATTAAAAGTGACAGTAAAGGCATTTAAAAAGATTTCTATTTTAAATAAACACTCTTCTTTTGAACTTGCTAGTCATCAAAGACCTTAGTTTATATAGAGAGATACAAGATACATTTCTAGTTTCAGCATTATTTGATCATCAGGCATTCTTCTTTAAACACAAAAAGTATCAGATGTTTGAAAAGTTACCCACATTTGGTTTTCGACCATTGAAAATGGGTAAAATTCAACAATTTGGACATGGAGTTGCATTGGAGCCCCCATATTTATGGAATTGAACCATATAGGGCCTTAAAAATTAAGGTTACAAAAGAAAAGTTTATTAAGAATTAGAATCTAGAAGAATATTAAAGGGATAGTTCACCCAAAAATGAAAATTATGTCAGTAATTACTTACCCTCATGTTGTTCCAACCCCGTAAGACCTTCGTTCATCTTCGTAACACAAATTAAGATATTTTTGATTAAATCTGAGTGCTGTCTAACTCCTCCATAGGCTTCTAAGAGACTGAAACTTGCTGGCCCAGAAAAGTTATTAAAGAGATCGTTAATATAGTCCAAGTGACTACAGTGGCTCAATCTTAAGTTTATAAAGCGACGAGAATACTTTTTGTGCGCTAAAACAAACAAAAATAACGACTTTATTCCACTTTTCATTTCCTTCTCTCTGGGCGTCGAGTCTTTTCACGTAGTGTTTAAGTGTAGCGCGTCTGTGTTGCACGTCACCACGTAGGCTCACTATTGGCCGACGCTGGTCGTGTGTGTGATACGTGGTGACGTGCAACAGACGTGCTACGCTTAAACACTACGTGAAAAGACTCGAGGCCCAGAGAGAAGGAAATGAAAAGTGGAATAAAGTCGTTATTTTTGTTTGTTTTAGCGCACAAAAAGTATTCTCGTCGCTTTATAAACTTAAGATTGAGCCACTGTAGTCACTTGGACTATATTAACGATCTCTTTAATAACTTTTCTGGGCCAGCAAGTTTCAGTCCCTTAGAAGTCTATGGAGAAGTGAGACAGCGCTCAGATTTAATCAAAAATATCTTCATTTGTGTTCCGAAGATGAACGAAGGTCTTACGGGGTTGGAACAACATGAGGGTAAGTAATTACTGACAGAATTTTCATTTTTGGGTGAACTATCCCTTTAAGAGATCCTCAGGCAGTTACAGGCAAGAAAACTTTTGGCACTGAGATCCATTTCTAGTTTAGACATTCTTTCTTCAGGTATTTCATCTTTAAAAGAAAAAGTGTCTGTAAGCACAGTGACCCATATTTTTTATTATTTATTTATTCATTTTATTTACTGACCACTGAAAATGTGTACAATTTACCAAAACATGGAGCCACATTGAAATATCCAAATATCCCTATATCTCTGGAAATGAACCATATTGGGCCTTGAGAAAGGTTACCAAAGGATACCAAAAGAAAGGTTTGTTAAGAACCAGAATATAAAAGGATATTAAGATACCTTTAATACTTCTTGAGGTATATAGGCATGCAAACACACAAGAAGTGATAGCTAAAGTCAACAGACTTTAATAACAGACCCAGCAATCTCTGTGTAAAAATAAAAAAATTATGCTGCCATCTTTCTAAAGATCTTTTAGATTTTTATCTTTTAATGATTTTTTTCAAATATATTTTTCATAGAAAACAAGTTTAAAAATGTATTATGTAAAACTGAGTAACTACAAAAAATATTTTATTAATTTCTAGGCCATTTCCAGCCTTGGAAATCACAATTGTAAAACTCGCTGATGTTTCCAGGCTTTCCGTGACTGTGGAAGCCCTAAGGATTTGGTTAATGAATAAAAGAAAAAGAGTTGCATATCGGAGAAGACTGTTTGTGTGGATAAAGAGAGTGGAAGTGTCAGAATTCCCTAACACACAGTTGCTATCGTCAGAATGAGCCCTTCTGACACACACCCATACACACAAATAAATAAATACATACATGCACACACAGTAAGAAGGAGCAAAAATGTGAGTAGGGAAAAGAAATAATGACAAGGATGAAGAGTAGAAGGAAACAGCGAGGAGTGAAGTAGATACAGAAAAAGAGAGAGATGGGCCAGAGTTCAGAGAATTGAGGAGGCGAGTTGTCGTCAGTATGACTGAGTTTGTGAGTGAGACAGAGCTGTTCTCCTCGTCTGCTGCCGTGATGGAGGGTGATATAGATTAATGAGCGGGCTGAAGGTTCCCGCACACAACCGTCAGCAAAGCGACGGCCTTCATAGAGTCTCAGCAGCGATGCGCGGCACACAAACACCCCGTAAGTGACTGCAGAGCTACAGCACAGTCTTTACAACACAGAGGCCTGGACTCTGCTGCTGTTGCAATGCTGTGAAACTATAGCATCAATCTTGAAGGATCCGATGGGTATTACATCACATGCTAACAGGAGCTCTAAAATCCGACTGGATGAGTTGTTGTGATTTTACACCTGTGACTGCACATTAGTTGCATTTTACATTATGCAATGTTGCTTGGCAACTGTAAGCGGCCTACAGTTAGGCTAATGAACTATATTATTAAATGGAAGAAATGTTTGTTGGTGGTTCTACATCCTGGTGGCAAGTTTTGCACTAGCAAGCATCAATTTAATTTTCTTCAGAAATCCTATCTATCTAGACTGGGGGGGGGGGGGGGGGGGAATGGTGTAGTATTTATTTAGAAAGCATTTTTTTCACTCAGAAAATTTGAGTAAATTTCTTTTGAAAGACTAAAAGTATTTTTGGTAACACTATTTTAGGGTGACAGTTACACGTTACATGTTCTATAAAGTACTATACTAATAACAGCAAATAATGCATAATTACAAGTAACTAACTCTGACCCATAGTAAGTACAGTTAATAGTTATTACTAAGTATTTATTTGTGTAATTACACTGTATACTTTATACTTACGTTATACTTCACTTTGTGTCCTTGTTACAGTGTAATTATACATTTAAGCACTAAGTAATAATAATTAACTACATGTACTTACTATAGGGTTAGGATTAGGTTTGGTTTAGGGTTAGTTGCATTTAATTATGCATAATTTATAGTAAATACTATAGAAGCTATATGTAACGTGTAACAGGGTAACAATGTAAAATAAAGTTACCAAATAAAGTGCAACCATATTTTCTTGTAAAATGTTCATCTTACAATTGCTCTTTTTCATCTTAAAAAATGTTTTATTTACAACTCCTAAAAATCTATTCTCACATAACTGAAGCTGACATTTTATAAAAGCAATAAGTAACTCAAAGGAATAGATCACTGAAAATTTTAAATAAAAGTCAGTGGGTCCAATGTTGTTTTAATTTGGATACCATTGGCTTTCATTTTATGGACAAAAACAGTTTAAGCATTCTCCAGAATAACTTCTTAATGTTCCACAGAAGAAAAAAAGATAAGGTTTGGAACAAGATGAGGGTGAGCAAATAATGATAAAATTTTAATTTAAAGTTTAAGTATCCCTTAAGGTTATTCACTACAGTGATTTTATCATGGTTAAGAAGTTGTGAGGCCTACAAAACCCCTTAACCGTTGTAAAATCACTACAACCAACAATATTGTGTGACTGATTGCTTTAATTTATCATGTTAAAGTAAAAATGACTTTGAGGACTGTATTATATTGAAAAACTGTAGACCTGAAGGCCCTGGTTAGAGTCTCGTCTCCTGATCTGATCGGCTTCAGTTGGAGTGTCAGAGCCGGTTAGTGAAATCCTGTGGATCAGATCAATATCGCGCTGGTTAAGAGAAGGGAGAGGCTCTTAGTGGCTGTCATTTTCAGGCCTGTGGGTTGTGTGTTTGTCAGTGTCAAATCACCAGCTCTGCTAAATCTGCCCCTACAGGGCCAAACACAATCACAGCAAAAACATCTTAAAAACAGCATTGGACAATATTCCTTTTAAAAGGAAAGTGTTACGATATTACGTTATTGGTTATAAAAAGAAAATGATTACATTACATTGGTACAGTACATGTTATGGAATACACGTAAAGTTACAGCTAGACTCTGAGACTGAGACTCCAGAGTGGAAGCACTAAGCTTGGCTTGTAGGCATTATTTGTTTAAAATGCTATTCATTGCTGTGGACAAGCACCCAACATAGCTAGAAGGCTATATAACAAAGACTAATGAAAACATGCGTTAGCTCATTTTTACTGCAGCACTAATGCATTTATGTCACATTTTTTTACAAAAATCTCAGGCGGGATGAAAAAAAGCTCCTCTACGTCACTGAGATGATCAAATCAAAATCAAAACAAAAACACATTTTCTGTACTTCCTGTAAGTCATGAGAACAAACGGATGAAATATGAATGGCACTTTCATTTCCAAACGATATCTTGTATCTAACAAAGATAAACTTTAATAACATCTAATAATAGTTCATTTTATGTGTTACTCTATAAAAAATAACCAATGTCTTCTATGTATGATGGCAACATTCAAGATTATTGCCCTGCATGTGGTCCGTCGCCAGACCGCTCTCAACCGTTTTGTGTTTACAAGCTCTTTTGATGATTAGCGCCTCTGTTTACAGTGCTCGCGTTTTATGTGTGCTGTCTTGTAAAACAACATGAGTGGCTGAAGCCCTGGCTCATTTATTAACACATCCCCAATGACAACAGTCAGCCATGTCACATTCGCTTCAGCTGAAACAACTCCCATTTCTGCTTTTAATTAGCGTATAGCATGCTATACGGGCCCTGCTAATGTTTAGAGCATGGCTGAACATGGCCGTGCTTAAGAAAGCATTTACCAGGGCTCATCATCGTTATTGCGCACTGATAATTAATGTATAATGAATTAAAAAAATTACCTCCTTGGTTATGAATGCTGGTGTACTGGGGCGGGTGCAAAAACAGTTTGATCAATGTCTTATTTTATGTAAACATATTAAATTTTGCTCTACTGCAAACTAAGGTAATATGAAAAGAATATTGAGAGGCCACAGTGACGGTGTTTGCCGTGGGCGCAACAAGATTTTTAACAAGAGCTGGAGAGGTCATAAAATCCACCATGCGAGAGGACAGAATCGTCTTCCTGTTGGACTAAAGAGTAAAACTGTTATTCCACGAAACGGGTGCAATTTGTTTCCCTCATAAACGTGTAAAAAAAATGACTTGGTAAAGGATCAGTAATGAATAGCCGATGCCAATTTTTTTTTACTTTTTTTTGTTGTTTTTTAACCAAAAATCCAATTTATTGTATTTTTTTTTCTTGAAAACTCCTCCTTGCTGTATCATATGTTAATATACAGTATGTTTGGATATAATATGCTTATATACATTTATGTTTAATTTATTTTTTAAATATAATTATACTAACCTCATAGTTATTTCCCAGCTAGCATATATTAACATTTGAGATGCAATTTATTAACACTAAGTGCTGGGCAATGATTAATCGCGATTAATCACATCCAAAATAAAAGTTTGTGTGTTTACAAATGTGTGTGTACTGTGTATAATTATTTTGTATATATAAATACACACACATGCATGTAAATATTTAAGAAAATGTGTTATGTATACATAAAATATTTATATTTATATATAATATAAATTATGTATAAATATATAAACAGTATATACATGCAACTATTTCTTAAATATATAAGCACACAGACGAATAATAATAATCACAACAAAATAATTATAAATAGTTCACACACATATTATTTATTTTTAACACATAACACATACTTTTATTTTGGATGCGATTAATCGTGATTAATCGTTGCCCAGCACTATTATTTGTCTGATAAAATGTTTAAGATTGTACCAAAAATGGCAAAAGTGCCTGTTTCGCAGAATGACCCAGAAGACATAATTGCTCCCAGTCTCGCTCTGATGGAAGAACTCATGAAAAGACAATTGTCATCACTATTTTATCTTGAAAAAAAGCTGAGCCATCAGTAATATTGAAGATCCTGAATTAATATGATATTCCTCTCACCCCCAATCATAATTTCCCCACCTATCATTCCGGTGTTCCGAGTCCATTTCCCAGTGTCTGGGAGTCGAGTCTTTCATCCCAGGTGGAGGTTTAATTCACGAAGAGATGAGAAATATTAAAACAGAGCGGGCGTCTTCCTGTCAGTCAGCCCTCTGCCTCGCCTCACCCGAGAGCTCCGTGCCGAGGCACTGACGGGAGGCAGTCCATTTGATCTGCGGCTTTCAAAGGAAGAGAGCAAAGAGTGGCCATCAGAAATCATTTATTTCTCCACAGGAGACTCACGGATTATGTGACAGCCACCAATCATATGCGGCTTAATTCAATATCTGCTCTGTTAATCTTTTTCTTTACGATATCGCTCTGATCGCTCGGATGAGCTTTTGTCTGCGTGAGCAAAAACTTTGAAAACAGCAATAGAAGTTTGTGTCAGAGAGCTGGTGGATGTTGATCTATGCCTTTGACATACAGGCCCATTCTGTGTGGTTCAGTGCATTTAAAGGGCAGAGGTCAGAGTCATAGTCTCTTATTGTCAGCTATAATGGCTCAGAAAACTGAAAAATCAGATTGTAAATAAAATAAAAATGACTCTAGGTTTGTGGTTAGGTTCAGCAGATAGCCCCTGCTGGTAGATGCAAGAACTACATCATCATAAGAGCAGAAGTCTCTCCATTGATGGGCAAAATGTTTCTAGTCTCTGTTGCACATATCAATTAACAAACATAAACTCAAACTCAATTGAAAACCAAAGTGGCTTTGCAGCTGCAAATCGATGTCAGTGTGAACACACCTCTTGTATTGCCACAACATGCTTCCAAGAAAATACCGTACAAGAACTGTACAGTTCAAATATTCAATATTACTGTTCGATGTTCTTAGACCATTCCTAACCAGGCACAATGCGATAAGGTTTATCAGCATTTTTTCTGTTTACAATAGTAACAGTAATAGTAAAAACATGTATGTTAGACCCTATACTGACTAAGCTATTGAAAGAGATGCTTCCAGAGGTCATAGATCCTCTTCTTAATATCATTAATTAATCTTTGTCATTAGGATACGTACCAAAAACTTTTAAGCAGGCTATGATTAAACCGCTTGTTAAAAAACACAACTTGATCCTACAGAATTAGTCAATTACAGGCCGATCTCAAATCTACCTTTTCTGTCAAAGATACTAGAAAAGGCAGTATCCTCACAACTATGTTGCTTTTTAGAAAGAAATGGTATCTGCAAGGATTTTCAGTCAGGATTTAGACTGTACCATAGTACTGAGACTGCTCTCATTAGAGTCACAAATGATTTGCTCTCATCATCCAATCGTGGTTGTATCTCTCTATTAGTGTTCCTCAATCTTAGTGCTGCATTTAATACTATTGACCACAACATTCTTTTGAATAGACTCGAAAATGATGTTGGCATTAGTGGAATTGCATTAGCAATTAGATGTCTTATCAATCAAAACTTCAGTATGGCGTACCACAAGGCTCAGTGCTAGGAACCTTTGCTGTTCACTCTGTACATACTACCCTTGGGAGATATCATTAGGAAGCATGGCATTAGTTTTCACTGTTATGCTGATGATACTCTATATTTCTTCACGCCCTGACGAAACTTACCAATTCACAAAACTAACGGAATGCATAGCTGATATAAAAGAACTGGATGACTAGTAATTTCCTACTACTTAATTCTGAAAAAACAGAGATTCTAATTATTGGACAAAAAACTTCCTCACGTAATAGCCTAGAATACTGTCTAACACTTGATGGCCGCTCTGTCAACAAGTCTCCGTCGTCGGTTAGGAACCTGGGTATGGTCTTTGATACCAATCTTTCATTTCAAAGTCACGTGTCTAGTATCTGTAAAACTGCATTTTCCCATCTTAAAAAATATATCTAAATGACGTCATATGCTCTCAATGACAAATGCGGAACAGTTAGTTCATGCGTTCATGACATCAAGGCTAGATTACTGTAATGCTCTTATGGGTGGTTGCCCTGCACGCTTAATAAACAAACTACAGCTAGAGTTCTTACCAGAACTAGGAAGTATGACTACCTGTATATTAGCCCCGTTCTGTCAACACTGCATTTGCTCCCTATTAAACATTGTATACATTTTCAAATATTGCTGATTACTTACAAATCACTAAATGGTTTAGCTCCCCAGTACTTTTTGCATTTTTGAGGTTTGCGCAGAGATAACCTTTTTTTTCAAAGATTTTCAAGGCTTGCACCTTGGAATCTATTTCAGGGTTTGTGTTCTTGAGCCACCAGGCACTGTTTTGTGCGGATGAGCGGGCCGGAATGCACTGAGTGTTTTCTGTTAGAACGGTGTCGTGTTAGCGGCCCCTAAGTTAATAACTAATGATTTTTGCAACAGAAGTGAATCAATCAATCAAAACAAACTTTAGCTGGACAATAACTTTATTCCAGAGCTGCTGTAAAGCCAAAACAATCTCTGTTACTGTAATTTCCTATTATCACTGTAAAGCTGCTTTGAAACAATCTATATTGTTAAAAGCGCTATATAAATAAATTCCTCTTCTTGTCATTTAAATTCAAATACCATTTCAACTTCCTGTGTGACATGGCCAATTTAAAGTCACCATGAAATGGACAATTCTTAGAATACTGCAGTATTTATTATAAATAATTTATCCGTGCACATGATTTTTTAATGCATGTGCCCTCATAATCTTTAATTAAAATAGCTTTCCCTCCCTCTTGCAGTGATATCTCTTCTATTCTCTGATAACGTGTTTACTTGCGTGAGGGCGTGACAACCTGTCACTCGCATAAGATCACAGCAATAGAAAACCACAACAATCCAACCATCCAATCAATTCCCGATGGACAAAATCAAGTCCCGCCCTATTTTTTTTCTTGTTCGAAATCCTTACATCACAATAGGGAAGAAAGGCTATCGCAACTTTCACCTCATGCCGACTTTAATTACAAAAAGGAAGCAAATTATTCCATTCTGAATTTGATACACTGATAATTTATCATAAAATAACACATACATCAATAAGGGGAAATTATTAAAGAGCTCATTTATAATGATGGTATATGACAAAGCTAATTTATTACCATCCCACCAAAAAAAAAATAAAGCACACGTGGCAGAAACCAGAGATAAAGTTAACAAAAGAAATCTTCTCGATACACAACCCAACGTGAAACAAAACAGACATCATAATAGTTACCTTAGCAAGGGCTGCCTTGTCTCATTACTGCGTTACAAACAGTGACATCTCTATCAAGCCTTCTTCCATTTCCACTTGACTGCCTGGGAGGAAGAAGGATCTCGGCTCCAACATCAGCAATTAAAGGCTGATCACCAAATCACCTTGGTTTCCATTCAGGAGGGCTTAATTAGCTCACTGTACTGTTTTCTCCTTGCTCACAAAGAATCAACACGCTGCCTGCCTCAAGTGTGGTTTTTGACTCCGCTTAAGAGCCGCCATATTGCTCGAGTGTTAGATGTTGCTAATTGCTGGCCATGAAAAGCTAGCAAGCCTAAGAGGCTTCATAAAAGGAATTATAAATGCGATGACACACACACATCTTTCTACAGGAAGCGGGCCTATATTAATTGTCTTCAGAAGCTCTATATACAGATGTCTCATTTTATAGAGACATAACAGCAGAGAGAAAGAGTTCTTCTGCCAGGCTATATGCTGGATGACCTGTGCTTTGCAGAAGGAGGGATTGTCTCAGGGGATCTAGTGTTGTAGTTTAGCCTGCTGAGAGACAGGCTACAGACCTGAATCATAGTCGTGCTCTGGTTTGCAATTATAGCAGAAGAAGAGAGGAACAGAGAAAAATGAAGGTGGCTTCGAGCATAGCTGCTATTAGAATGGCCCAGCGGACCGGCAGATAACACATACAGGCACATACACACACATACAAATCTAAACACACCAATGCAAACTCTCCTCGGGACACACACGCATGGACACAAACAAACACACAACTGTTGGCCCTAGGCATGTTTTGTATTGTGTTCTCCTTCTCTATGATAAATGAAGCCGGGGCAATTCATAAGAAAGCAAAGAATAAACGATCACTCTCTCTTATCACCTTGCCAGCCACAATAAAGCTTCCCAGCCCAACTATAGTTCAAACGGATGAAAGCGGAATTAGTTTTGTTTTCGCTACGCTCATCACGGGCTGTTGTTTGGGTCTGCAAGCTGGCAGAAAGTTGTGCAACTGAGAGCGCAACTAGACACTTGACAAGAACGTTACTTTCTAAAGTGCCACTTACATTATTGGATTACTTCTGTTCACTTTGCATCATTACATTTTAATAACACTTTAGACATTTTTGTGTTACTTTTTGTAAGTACTTAAATTAAATAAATTAATAATAATAATAATAACAATAATAAAATAAAGTATAAATTATTATTAATCCTTTTTAATTATTTAATTATAATATATATTAATTATTTAAATATTTTAAATAATATATTTTTTTCATTTTATAACAATATATAATTTACATTTTATATAATTGTATATTATTCATTATTTATTATATTTTCATTTTCATTATTTTTTATTATATTACTACTAATAGTTATTATTACTTTATATTAAGCTAGGATATGAGAGCCATGCTGCCATGCGTAAAAAAGTCAGGAAATAATTCAAGATCCTTCTGGAAATGTTTAAAATGCGAAAATACAGTAGCTGCTAAGCTCCTGGGCGGTCTAATATTCAACACGTTTATAGGTCGTCATGTTGCATTTCAAGATGCTGATTTAACAAAATTCCCCCAACATTCTTTCAGTGTCTGTCATTTAACCTTGTCATAACATTTTTTGCCAATGTCAATTCAAACTATATAGTTTAACAGTGTTTCTGCCCTCCAGTCCAAAGACTATCATTTGAATCCATGTGTTTCCATTAACTATTAGTTAGTGGGAGCACACTTGTGTCTTCATTAAGGTTCAGTAGTTACTAGGCTCATTGTAAAAGTTAACAGGCTCCCTTGACGCGACTGCCTTATAAACAGGTGCTCCCTCAGGCCTGCTTAAAATCGGAGAATGATAATGGCTTTGAGAGTTGGGAGACGTAATTGAAGCAAGTTTATCCCTTAAGAGTTAAGGGAACCATATCCAAAATAACTCCGTTCCTGAAGGACACACAAACACAGTGGGGAGAAGAAAAATATCCAGTGCGACACTATTGTGATTAACTGAAGCAAAACAGCACAATCACTGGCTAAATTTTACTAGCAGTTGAGCGTTCGCTGACTACGTGAAATAAAATCAGTGCCACGACAATGACATCATCCATTCAGAGACAAAAGTAGTATTTTAAAAAATATATATATTTTAAATGATCTCTCTTTTCTGATATTTGGAAATAAAATCCAGGAATCTGGCAGCAAAACACACATATTTATGCATTGCTTTATAGAATATGGATCAACCAACAGCTACCTTCTATCTACTGCTAATGTCTTGGTGCCAGATACCACAGAACACCCTCAGGGGTCTTGTAGAGTCTATGCCTCGGCGGTTGATGCCGTTTTGGCAGCACGTGGAGGACCAAAAGCGTAATAAGCAGGTGATCATAATGTTTTGGCTCACTGGTAATGTATAGGGTACAACGGGGCAAAAGGCTCCACGGGGTGATTTTATTTTCCTCTAAACCACTAGATGTCACAAAAACTTACTGCACCACTTTCCAAAACATCTGCTTTTCAAGATGCACGAGGAAATTTGGCTGATTCTTGACGTGATCGCGGGCAGCAGCGCAAAGTTGCTTCTGTGCTAATTTGATCTAATATTTGATCGATAATAAATCAGCATATCAGAATGATTTCTGAAGGATCATGTGACACTGAAGACTGGAGTAATGGCTAATGAAAATTCAGCTTTGCATCACAGAAATAAAAGATAATTTAAATTTTATTAAATAGAAAACCATTATTTTGAATTGTAATAATATTTCACAATATTACTGTTTTTATGTATTTCTGATCAAAAATGCAGGCTTGATGAGCATAAGAAACTTCCTTCAAAAACATAAAAAAAAATAGTAATGTTTCCAAACTTTTGAACGGTACGATAGGGTTTAGTATAGATTTGTTTATAGTATTCATAATTAACTTCCTATAGAAACAAGAGATGTCTATGGAAAGATCTAATTTAGACAGCCAAGTAAAAGTGTTTGTAATTACAACTTTACGAGTCTCCAGTCCTTGCGAAGAGCATTGACACGCAAATGTTTCACTCCGTAAATAACATAATTGTCATATTTATAAACCGAGAATGTAAACGTTGCTGCATGTCAGTTGCATATCAGGGTGAAGGCACTAAAAATATTAATTGGTTTAGCTAAGTTCCCAAGCCATGACTGGTCTTTAAGCATGCAGTGAAGATTAGTTACTGTCTTTTTAACTGATGACAGAAAAAGAAACAAAAATTACATTCGAAACGCTTTTGAATTTGCTTTCCTCTTTTCTTTGTTTGGATGGAATTGCAGCCGCTAATTAGAGTTGAAAAAGTGTGTTTCTGAGTTTGAAAAATCAGTGAAGTGAAGAGAGGGAGACACAAGGAGGCCATTTGCATTTCTCTCTGCCTCACCAGCGTGTCACAACAAGGTCAGCAGTGGGCTCTGTCACTAAGCCGATGATTAAAACATTCTAAACAAACGTTTTTTTTGTTTTTACCAAACTTTTCTAAAAAGGGATAAAATGTCTCCTTGCATATTCTTTTCCCAGAACTTAACTAAAATGTCCATTCGCCCCTGAGTAAATGGTTCTAAATGAGTCGACTTTAGCAACTAGTTTGAAATTACACAGTATGGGTACAGAGTTCATAAACATTCAATGAAGAAAAGCGTGTTAATTATCCATGCAAAATTCATGCATATTTAAACACAAGTTACCATAAGCCTGCACAAAATATCAAAGGAATGAGAGAAAATGAGGAGGAATAAGACGTGAGAGAGAAAAAGAAAAAGGAGACACTAATAAATTAAAAAGTCACTTCAGTAGAAACTTCACCGTGAGTGTCAATACCATATAAAATATCACTAGTTTTCTGAATATCTTAAGACTGACAAGAGCATTTTGGGTCACAGGAAACCCCTTGTTTGTACAGTCAAAACAATATTATTCTGGCTCAGCTGATTTAATTGCTGATTGGTCTGTTTAAATGAGATTAAAATGAATGCAAGCAGATTAATGAGAATGCTGGTCACATGATCAGGCTGTCTGGTGCCCATGTAAAATTTCCCCACATGGACGTAGCCCAACCAGCTGGGGCCCAACACAGCCTTGGGCTAACAAAATGTTAATTGGGCTTCAAATATGCTATTTTATTTGCCACGATCTGTATATATCATTTACCATCAGTGGAGAAACAAAAGCCTCTTTGACCCAGGCGTCCGGGCCAGCTGATTGGATGAGACCAGTGCTGTTTTCACAGTTTCCTAAGACATCATTTTTATTCATTCATTCACAAGCCACTTGACACATCAATTAGAGACAATAATCACATAATAATCTTAATGATTTTAAAATTAAAATGCCGCCTGCCTTGGAATGAAAAACGGCACAGGAAGTGGCATGGCCATTGAAGTGTGTTCAAAAAAACACAAATTTACATCTAAACGTGAGCTCAGAGACCAAGTGAAGCAGAATCGCAAAGCAATTAAATAGTACCCAACGTTCAGTAAATATAACAGTAGCCGAGACTCTAAAATGTATCACAACAACCATAATGATGGGGGAAAACACATTTTATTTTGTATTTGACATCTAATATTATCTTGATTTTCTTTCTATGTCTAGTAATAGGAAAAGGCTTACATGCCCTGATATTTTGAATGTACATACATTTGAGAACCGTTTTTTACTCAAAGCATCAATTCAAGGCTGGGCATTAACTCTGGGCATTCTTCTATTGTTCTCACACAAAGGACCCTATTCAAAGAAAGTTTTTTGTAAACAGTTTAGTTATTAAATTAAAAGGTATTAAAATTACAACATATTTAATATGCTTTGATGTGTATATTATTACGTTACAACATGGTCAAATAGTGAAATTTCTTAACTTTTCATGACTAACTGGTTAAAATACATTCTTTTTCAAATGTATTTGTGTGCTGAAAAAACTACATTATATCCTATTTTGCCTAAAATAATAACCAATGGCTTCCTAAAGTCATGTTTAAAATTGAAAAATAAAAATATATAATGACTATCAATGCCTTGGGTCTCTGACGGTTAAAACTGGCTTCATTCCCAATAAAAACTATCAGATCCATTTGTTTAACATTAAAATACTAAAGTTTGGCATTTGAATGGGCCGAACAGGTTTTAAGGCTCGAGGCAGGAGCGCTCTGAAGACGAAGCGCAGATAAATGTGTCTGATATTAGTAATCCAACGTTTTCAGAGAGGGATTGATCGGTCTATGCTCCAGGACCTGCCGGACCACGCTCTAAACTTAAGCTCAATTGTACTGGAGCAAAAATATTGTGTGACGTCCATCAAGCTGACAGTAATGCACCGAAATGGCCCATAAACAGCTCCAAGTTTCCATCTCCCTACGACAACCTATGGGGATTATTGCTGTACATTAAGACTTAAAAATGCGTGGCGAATTCCATTAATCCATCTCATTGCATAAAATTTCCATTTGATTTTCGATGTGGAATTTTAGATGAACAGGAGAGAGCCGAGAAACCCTCATTACTTCATATTCAATCAATCAGTCAGCTGCAAAAGCATCACAGCAAGCGTCTGGGCACACAGTGAGGGGCTTCAGTCTGATTATGGAGATGGACGTCGGATCATTAGAACAATGGCTGGGTGCGTGTTTGTCCGTGGTCATTCCTGAGGATGTCATCGCTTCATTATTATTGACATGCTGCATTACTTAGCAGCTACGAGTGTCCCTCTGACAGGCGTAATGCTCATAAACTATGCCTGAGTGGACCACCCCAAGATCAGAAAAATGTTAGCGGGTGTAAACATTGACATCGGCTGGCTTTTTAATTCTGAGTGCACGCACATGTGTGAATGTGTGTGTGTGCGCGCGCTCCATTGTGCAGCCAGATGAATCCCGGACCACCATATCATGCTAGATGATGCCCATTTAAATCTATTTTCCAGCTAGCCATTCGGAAATTGAATTTGAAAGTTGTAAATGTGGCAATTTACTAAATATCCCGAAATGATCTATCAACAAAGAACTGAGACGCTATAAAGTGCTAGAAGGTGATAATGGATAGCAGAGGGCAAAATGGCATCCGCGTGGGCTACGATTCACCTTGCCGCGTCTCCTCTTGATTTTTTGTCATCAAGCCCTTTCTTTATCAGCGGTTTCAAATGCGATTGTCACACTAGAGGGATCTCAGGAAGAGGAAGTGCCACACCGGTCAAAGTTTTTCAATTTCACTGCCAATTTCCTGCGTAATTACAGCTGCTTTTGATGGTCTTTTAACGGCATGGACCTGATTCTGCCTCTCAGCGGTGGGCTATGGGATGATCACACATACACACACATTGCCATCAGCTCCTGTGGTGGCCCCCCAGGTGGGGGTCAATGAGCTAGTGCTAATGTTGCACTGCAGAGAGGTAGCAGGCAAGATGGCCGCTGGGATATGCTAACTGAGATGGGCCAACACTGATTGTCCTGTGCTTCAAACGCTCTAAAACAGCATTTCCCAACCTTTTTTGGCTTATGCACCCCCACGGGCCCATCAGTAAGACTCAAATACCCCTTTCAGTAATACTTTAAAATCCACATTACAAGATTACGATGAAGACAAGCAAAGAAATCAACCTCCTTTCTATCTAAAATTACTCTATCACATTTAAAATATACTGTGATGTGCATAATTATTACAGTATTTGAATGGTCAAATAGTGGCATTTCTTGACTTTTCATGACTATATTCTTACTGGTTGAAATACTTTATTTTTCAGTACATTTATGTGCTGAATTTTGTTGTGAATTTAAAACTTTCATTTTATCAACAAAACAAAAAATAGTGGCATTTGGCAACCCTAAATCCCCAGAAAGGGTGAAAAAATTAATCCTGAATATCATCCTTGATACTACTTTAGTTGTGAACAAAATCCAGATTACAGAGAAGCAAAGAAATATACCTTTACATATCTATCTATCTATCTATCTATCTAAGTAAAATGTAAGTGTTAACGGGTCAAGTGTTGACAAAAAAGATGTCTTTAGCCATTTCTTAAAGACTCAGCTGCTCGGGTTGAGTTAGGCTGGTCATTCCACCAGCAGGGAACAGTCAAGGTAAAGGTCAGTGGAAGTGATTTTGTGCCTCTTAGGGATGGGCTCCACAAGGTGCACTTCACTTGCAGAACGCAAGCTTCTGGAGGCCACTTGAGTTTGAAGTAGTGAGTTTAGGTATGGGGGTACAGACTCAGTGGTTGTTCTGTAGCCAAACATCAGTTCCTTGAATTTGATGTGAGCAGATATATAACATAAAAGTAATGTGTCTTCATATATATATATATATATATATATAAACAATTAACCTTGTGAAAAGAAAACATTAAGTTTATATTATGATATTATTGCTTTTACATTGTTGTTATGATATAAAGCAATTATTTAAATATCGTCTTGAAAATATTCCAGTAATATTTTTCCACTATTTCTTTTTTATTTCCACAATAATATAAGTAACGTGATGTAAGCTGTATAAAAAAAACAACACAGATTTTGTTTTTATTATATTTGTGTCTTGTTTCTTACAAACTATCAATTCTGCCAACTGTTATTTCTGTCAACAGAATAAAATAATTGTGATTAATCTCATGAGTCATCCCAGAAAGGCAGAATGAAACCATAAAAATATAATATATATTATTTTTTAAATAATTTATATATTTTTGGGGACTATAAAATAACTTTTTTTTATTTGCAGATAAAATAATTAAGACTTATTTCTAAAACATTTACCATATATAATAATATATAGTAAGAATCACAGTCCTAAAAAATACATTCCCCATTCCTTCTGGACACTAGTTCGCAAACCTCTGAAAAGATCAGAGGGGAACATATGGGTCAAATATATTGGGCAACTTGTTAGGATCCAACTGTTTTGCTAATTGTGCAAAACAGTTATGTGCTAATTGTGCAACTGTTTTGCTAATTGTGCGAAAACTAACCAAATCGCACTGAACGGCCTCCAATTTTAACTGCAAGACTACACCAAGAATATTCTTTGGACACATCTGCTGATGCTGAAATTAATCTCAGATGTTCCTGGAGTAGTTAAACTTTATATGACAGTCCTAAATCATTGTATTACCCCAAATCCTACTTAGCACACCAAACACATGATTCTCTTAGAGGAGGAGGGGGACGGCACGTGATTTACCTGCACCCAGCTGCTGTTTGCAGGGGACGACATGTGGACAGAGGTCAAACAGGAAGTTGCTTTCCCCGGGGACAGGCAGGAAACAGATGAGAGGTCACAGATCATTAAAACATATCTATCAAGCCTTTCGTGGTTACTAATTCTCCCAGTCAAATGTTGCCATGTAAATATGTCAAATGGGAATGAAATTACCACCGCGCTTTATTGACTGTGATAAAATCTGAAAAGCGCCACTGAACATAATTACATACTTGTCAGAGCCATAAAAATTAGCTTTATTATCAATGGAATGGTTTTGTACAACTTCATTCCTGTTCGATGCCTTCCAGATGGGGCTGCTTTACGCACTTGAACAGTTTTTATGCAGATCTCAACTTTTTTTTAAACTCCTTCTCTTTCACTATCTCATGCATCTGTCTATGCAATGAAGAGAGGGAGGGAGAGAGAGGTTGAGGCTGAATGCTATATTAGTTCAGTTAAATGGGTTTTTACATGCTAAAATACTTGCACTGTACTTGTACTTTTAAATGCTGGCTATACTCACATTTAAAAAAACAAAACAAAAAAAAACATTTGTTATTCTACTTTTATCATATATTTGACCTGAGTTCATGCAATCTTAGATCTTAAACGAAAAAAAGAAAAAGATATGAAATCAATTTGGGTAAAAACTTCATCATTGTGCAGGCAAAAAGCATGTTTCTACCATTCAAAAGTAGAAAAAAAATTAGAGGGTTAGTTCACCAGTTCTTATGGAAACTTAAACCTGCTGCGTAACACATCAGAATGAACCTCATTTGTTCCCGCACATGCTTGAGCTTCCGTTTACCATATCTGATGTGCGTGTTGATGGAATGTTTATGTGAATAAAAGCCTAAATTCAGTTTGTTCATCATATAAAGCAGTGTTATTCAAATGATGGACTGTGATTGGTTCAATCCGGACCACGGGACAAAATCGCGCCATTTTACCGTTTCTACAGAGCAGCGTGTCAAAACGACGGAGCGGTTCACACTGGGTTGTTAATGGTATTGATCTTTCAGAGCTACATCTATCATATTTTTATCTAGAGCCAAAAGTGCTTCATTCAAGCCATTTCCATTCCGCGTGGGATCCTTCGCTCTCTCACTCGCTAAAAACGTTTAGTGCCACATTATGAGCTGCAGACAACGCGATTATTTTAACAACAGTAGCAGAAACACGGTGAGCAGCAAAATAGATGCTTTCGCTAAAACACTGTAGAAAACGAGAATGCATCTAATACAAATTGTATCTGTCATACAGATGACTCTGACCGTTTAACTAAACCAGGTTTGAGACAAGATACTTTTCTTAAAAGGTAAACCATGCACCCCAAGCATGCTTTCTCAGTCCCAAGACCTTCTATGTGCCATACACAAAGGTGTCTAAATGTAAAATAAATAAATAAAAATAGCCTGTTAAAACATCTGATCTAACCTTTTTGTATTCATATCCAGTTGGGAGAAATATTTACTCTTTTTGGTGAATTTTGGTAAAAATTCTTAGACATCATTGTTTTGGCTCTCTTGGCCCAAGATTTGCATCTTTGATGACTATTTTGAATATTAAAGTTTTAAAAAAAAATTCTATTAACAAAGTACTATGGCTGCCTCGATGGAAATGTATAACTTTTCCAAAAATGTATTGTCCAGACCTCCGCTGGGAAGGAAATATAGAGACTGGACCTCTTGGAAATGAAAACTCTAGCGTAAAGTTCATTCATCATCTCGCATTCCGAGTCTTTCTGGTAGAACTTCAATTAAATACCCCTGATATAAAGCGACTGAGTCTCTTCAGAAAATTTGGATTAAACTGCTCAATTCATATTTCATTAAATTATCTTCATTTGTGTTTCGAAGATGAACGAATATCTTAAAGCAGGTATGCCCAATCCTGCTACTGGAAATCTACCTTTCTGCAAAGTTCAGCTCCCACCCTGATCAAACACAACTAAACCAGCTAGTTAAGATCTTCAGCAGCACTTGATCATTACAAATAGGTGCGTTGGATCAGGGTTGGATCTGAACTCTGCAGGAAGGTAGATCTCCAGGAACGGGATTGTGCAATACTGTTTTGCAGATTTGGCAGGACATGAGGGTGAGTAAATAATGAGAGAATTTTAATTTTTGGGTGAACTAACCATTTAACATTTCTTCCTCCATCATATAATTTTATTAAACTAATTGAAAATGAGTTTTCTCCCTGAGGAGAAATAATAAATAAAGCAATACATTGACAACTATGTTTAAAACTGTAACAATTCCAATTTTTCCAATGTTTCACTTCCTGTGTTTAGTTCCTGTGTGTATTTGTTTCCATTGCAGCCTTGTTTTTTGTCATAGTTAATCCTTGTTTGTTTCTAGTACAATTAATTACCCTCACCTGTTCCTCATTAGCCCCTTGTTATCCAGTGTATACATACCCCTGTGTTTCAGTAGTCTGTTGTTAGTCCAGGGGTTTTCAAAGTGGGGGCCGCGGCCCCCTGGGGGGCCGCCAGGGGGCGCCAGCGGGGCCTCAGCAAGTTGGGGAAAAAAGCGGAAAAAAGTAAAAAAATATATATTTATAAAAAATATTAAATATTTGCTAATATGAGTATTGTTATGAAATAACATTATAATAATTTGTTGCATAGCCTATCTTAACATTATACTTTTAATGTTAATATTTTAGAGATGAACTGATTGATCGGCTAGTGACAAGAATTGGCCGATTTTCACGTGATTTTCAGTCTGACATATGCCGATTCAAATGCACTCGGGCGCCGCATGAATAACATGATCGCGCAACATCAGCATCACACATGCACACAGAACGCACATGTAGGAAACATTGTGAATTACGGTCGTTTCAGACCGCGAGCGGCGCGCGAGCAGCGCGATTTTTTTTCCGGCGTGCACTCACTGAGAGTGCATTCACACCGCGAGCAGGAGCAGCGCGTGAGCGTCAAGCAGGAGCGTCGCGTGAGCAGCAGTGAAGCGGAGGGTTTCGGCGCCGAGTCTATTTTTGCTGCGCTGCTCACGCTCAATTAAAGTGAAGGCACACATTTGATGGACAAAATAAATATGATTTCACACAAAAAGTACCTAAAATGCACATATTGCATGTATAGTGTGTTTGAACAAGAACTGGAGTAGGATTTTTGCCTTCATTTTCTTTTCTGACATAGCCTACTAAAGAAAATGAAGACAAAAATATTTATAGAAAATGTATTAATTTAAACTTGTTTTTATTAATCAGTTTGGGTAAAAGTGGTGTTTTATTATATATAGGCTATATTGGGGCTGGAGGAATTAACGCGTTAATCTTTGCGATTAATTTGAAATGTTTAACGCGTTAAAAAAATAACGCATTTAACGCAGCACTTTTTTTTGCCTCGTTTTAATGATTTCCTGTTGCGGCTGCTATTAAAAAGCCGAAAATATGTGGATCGGGTTTCATTCTCGAGCAGCTTTAATGAGCGGGTCTTTTCCGCTCCGTGTGCGCCGCCGCACTCTCCGTTCCGTGTGTGTGTGTGTGTGTGTCGGCCATAGGTGTCGGCGCGCTGCGCGTTCTGCTCTGTCGTTCACGGCCCAAACGCTCCAATCATGTACCGATCACGCACTGGAAAAGCAAGTCCGCTCAAATAAGGTGAAATTTCTCTCTAGACTTCTGTTTGCTGCGCTGTTATTCATGCTGGGCAACAATGTTAAAGGGATAGCTCACCCAAAAATGAAAATTCTGTCATTTACTCTCCCTCAAGTTGTTCCAAACCTGTATGATTTCCTTTCTTCTGCTAAACACAAAAGAAGATATTTTAAAGAAGGTTTGTAACTAAACAGTTGCTGGTCCCCATGACCATAGTATTTTTTTTTCCTATATGGAAGTCAATGGGGTCCATCAGTCGTTTGGTTACCGACTTTCTTCAAAATATCTTCTTTTGTGTTCAGCAGAAGAAAGAAAGTCATAAAGGTTTGGAACAACTTGAGGAAGAGTAAATGAGGACAGAATTTTTAATTTTTGGGTGAACTATTCCTTTAAAATGACCTGCTCTGATCACATGCTATGTGTAATAATAGCTTTTTTAGGACTATAGTTTATTTTTATAATTAGTAAAAAAAAAAAAAAAATTGAAAAAAAAAAATCTTAAATTGATTATGTTGATTTGATTATTGAAAAAGAATAATACATTGATATATTGATGTTTAATATTATTTTAATATAGGGCTATTTTCTGTTCCTTTTTTCTGGTGATTCTAAGTTTTAATTATTGATGATTACAAACTTGGAGGAAATGCAATTAATTGCAATTAATTACAGCAAATTGTGCAAGTAATTAGTTAATTTTTTCTAATCGATTCCCAGCCCTAATATATATATATATATATCTGATGTTCACCTAGATGTTTTATTTATTTATTTCTACACGTGCCGTAGTATTGTCGATGGGTTCAATAACACATCCTGCAAAAGGGGGGCCTTGGCCAGAACCTAGTGGTATTTGGGGGGCCTTGGCATGGAAAAGTTTGGGAACCCCTGTGTTAGTCATTAGCCCCTTTCATACAGCATTCCCTATAAATTAACCTAAAATGACCAGAATGACTTAACAGTAAATACACAAATATTCTGTTCACACAAGCAATGGATTTCTGGCTTTTCACCGGTAAGAGCCCATTCACACATCAGCACCAAAACCCTGGTAAATTCTGTGATGTCAGTCATCGGAAATTATCTTTACACAGTGAGCCGTTGACTTCATCCGCCCGCATAAGGAAAAGCACTTTAGTCTCACTATCTGTTCAATTTGACAACATTTTTTGCAGCCTGAGTGACAGGCATAAGGGGATGATCAAACAGAACACGTTTTTGCTCTTAAAACCATGAGACGCGCATAATATTATCCAACTGCAGAGCCGCAGCAGTGATGAATTAAAAAGAAGGCTGGGTCTCGAGCGCAACACGTTGAAAAGGCTGCACGACGTGATGCAACTAATGTGAATGTGATGCAAAAAGCAGCTGAGCTTACTGTTAACAGTGCAGAGTAATCACGTCATCTCCATAAGAATGATAGGTCCAACTTCTTACGTCATTGCGTTCTAACTTTGCATGTGCTCATAGTGGTAATCATTCTGCGTTCACACACAGCATCATACTGGTAATTTACAGGGAATGTTACAACTCCACTTACTTTTACTGGTATTTTTGACAAGGTCCTGTTCACACATGATCTCATGATCTCAGTAAAGACTCTATGTGCATGTTTGTAAGGATGTTGTATTCTCTTACCCTTTCTGATTAACTTGTTCTCGTTCCATGTTATGCATTTTGCTCCAGCTCCCTGTTTGGTTTATTTTTATTTGTGTTTTTTGAATACATTTTTACTGCACTCCTCCTCTTCCCTGCCCCTATGTAACAAAAATAATGTCCTCTAACTGTAGACAAAAACTCCATACATAATAGCGGCCTAAAAACAGCTGTTTTATTCCACATTAAATGGGTCGCTCAGTCGTGGAGGCTGCCATTTTGAGATCACGTGACCAGCCGTGTCTTAAAATTGTGCCAAAGTTAATAAACAGATTTCGGTAACACATTACTATTAGTTAGTTAACATTAGTTAACATGAACTAACAGTGAAAACACTTTTAAAGCATGTTAATTTCAACATTTACTAATAAATGTTTTAAATCAAAAGTTGTATCTGTTAATTTTGTTTAATGGACTTGAACTAAAAATGAACTAAAATTGAACAGTTGTATTTTTATTAAAGCCCCCATGCATAAATAATTGTATTACACCCTTGCTGCTTCATTTAGTATACGCAGATCCATGAATATGCAAATTAGCCTCACCTCCACTCACTCACACCAGCTCAGAGATCCACTCGGACAACTTTACTGTAGTAAATGCTGCACAATAGCAAGTGGAAATACTGTTTTAATTCAGCCATAGGCCTATATGTTTGAACCAGAAACTGATTCAGATGAAGTGGAAGAGCGAATTATACAGGCTTGTCTACAAGTCGATGCATCAGAATGCTAATGCGTTTTATGTATCACTCTCTACAACATCAGACACATAACGGTAATTAATATGATTAGCCTTTTGCTTGACTACTTTATCAAACAGCTAATAATGTGTTGCTAATGTTACACAAACCATGTTCCCGTTCACCATCTCAGAGTCAGACAGCTGCCTTCTAAAAATCATCACCCTTAGAAATGCTTTGAACTTATAACTTAATGTAAAGTTACCCAAATTTAGACTATTTCCTCTAACTTTTCTTAGAACTCTGATCATTTCTAGAGAATGTTAACTTGTTATATTATACAACATCAGACAGCTTTCCATTGAACAGTGACAGGAAAAAAAGTCTGACATATTATTAGCAGTAAAAGCAGTCCTAATAAAACACATACTGTACAAATCACAGTCTGGTTTACGTTTCAGGGCTGTGAAACATAAAAAAAGCATCATAAATGCTCACATGTTGAGGCATCAATGTATGTCATCCATCCAAGTCTCACATTCACACACACCAGAGTCCCAGCACACGTGCTAAGAGACGTCGACACATCCCGTCCCATCTGTGTGCGCTGTTACTCCTCTGCACCAACAGTTTTACCTCCATCATTTATTCATACTTTAATTATTATTTGTTGCTGTTGTTCCTGTTCCTCAAGCCCCATTATCATATCAATTATCGTCACTGTCTCGGGCCTACTCATGTCACATCTACATCAGGCCCATAATGCACCTCTCTCAGGCTCTGAATTATTGAGGTAACAAGTCTCAGCAGAAGGAGAGGGATTCATTTTTAAAACAGACACCTATGCTTAATGGCAGGGCTCAGTGAGTCCTGAAAATGAGGCGAGTGGCAGAGGACCCTCAACACACACTCTCACAGGAAATAGTTTTAGTTGAACTGTGGATGACTAGCGAATATTTTAGGATAATACAAGATACTCTGCTGAAAAATTAATCTCCATGATGGTCCAATCTGGTTTATGCTGGTTCAGAAGCACTATATCCATTGACGTCTTTTTCTTTCAAAAGAAAAATACATATTATATACATACATTTATTTTGTCTATCATTTTATTTATTTTTTTAAGTTGAACAGAATTATATTTTATACACGACCATTCAAAAGTTTTGAGTCGTTAAGATTCTTGAATGGTTTTGAAAGAATTCTTATATAATCTCCAAGGCTGCATTTATTTTGACAGACAGACTCAAGGTGGTTTCGGGAAGGCAAACACAGACGAAGATAAGAAATCCAAAAAGACAGGTTTAATGGTAATACCGGCAAACAGATGATCAGGTAGCAACACACTAACCAAGACGGTGAACAGACAAGGAGTGACTGAAAAGGAAGAACTTATATAGGAACACAAACTAGGTAACGAGCAACACAGCTGAACAGAATGAACTCATGATGAGGTGATCATGGTAACTAAGAAATGGCGGGAATACAAACAAAGGAAGGCATGTGACATGTGAAAATAAACTGAATGTCCATGATAACTGAAATAGAACAAAACAAACTGTGACATGGATGGATGGATGGATGGATGGATGGATAGAATACCTCCAGTAAAATAAATATATACATAAAAATATTTATTCTTTCTTTCTAGGGAATGAATATCTTTGATTAAGGGCCCTTTCACACCTACCTTGTTTGGTCTGGATTATCGGACTTTTCAGTTTTGTCCGAATCAAAATTACAGGTGTGAAACCTCCCCCGGACCACAGTCCGGACCAAACAGATGAAATTTGGTCCGACGAAAAGAGGTAGTCTCGGTCAGGATCAAACTGAACAAAGGTTTGGTTCATTTCTAGTGTGAAAGCATTTCCTGTATGGTTCGGACTTTTAGACTGTTTACAGGAAGTTCCGGTGGTTCCTGCGTAGCCTAAACAACTGAAGAAGAATATTTATGTGCAGATCTGTCAGTCCTGTCCACAACGTTTCTTCCAGCTGATTCACACGCGCGCGTGCACATACATACATACATATACATACACACACACACATTTGTCCTGCCGGACACGATAAAATGTTCGCACAACGAGGACATTCATTTGGCGAATTTGAACTAGCCTTGAGTATAGTTGGTGATGCAGGGAGTAATGCCATAATAATAAAAGTATAGTGGCAATGATATGCGTCTGTTCAGTCATCCTTGTCAAAGGGTTTTTTTCTTTTTCTTTTTTTCATTCTTGTCAAAGTTACCCGCCGAATTGACAACACTCTGACGTCAGACGCACGTCCGTTTACAAACCAATCAATGTCAAGATGCAGCCCATATAGATGAACTACGCAAGTACGTCATGTAAAGTTCTTTAGTGCGCTCGTATAATTGCAATGTGAAACCAAACCAAAACTAACCAAATGTATACAATGTATCAAAACATGACCTTGGGTTCGGACCTTGGTGCGGACTTTCAGGTGTGAAAACGCCCTAAGTTGCATTATCAAAATGTCAAAAGTGCATGGTGATCACTAGCTGTAAAGTTTAGTTAAAAAAAAAAAAAAAAAAAAAAATATATATATATATATATATATATATATATATATATATATATATATATATATATATATATATATATAAATACATATATACTAGGGTTGTCACTATACCAAAATTCCAGTAGTCCAGTATGTACCATAGCAAAAACTTTTGGAGCTATTTTAATATTTAACTATTTGAAAATAAAAAAATTAAATGAGTCTTTATGATGGTAATAATTATAAATAAATAATACATTTAAACATCATGCAGCCTTGTTTATAAGTAAACATTATCCGCTTCTCCTTCGTCAGCCAAACGCTTCTAAGGAACGGTTGCAGTTATATTTCCACTTGAGCTTGGTTGGGCACAGGACAATTACAAATCATCCTATGCAATTAAATAATAAAATTAAAATAAGTATCTGATCATCCTGTACAATGCGGTCGCCATTTACATCTCATTTCATCTGAAAAAAGAGCGTTACCAGGGCAACGACTGACGCATTTGTATTACAATGATTAAGCAATGAGAACGACGGAGGAAAAGCGGCTATTGTATATGTTTATGAGTAAACATTGTTTATAAGATGATCAAGTGAAAAATGTGTAATAAAGACATGTTGACAAAGAAACACGCTGATATTACTTAAAACAAGAGGCAGACCTTTTTGCATTTACACTCCAAGACTTTTGCACATTTATTATGACAGTATCAGATTGTTTTGTCCCGTCTGTTGCGTTGGTTACATCACTGACAATCTTTGCAGTTTCTGATTGAAATGCGCATTTAAATACAATTGTAAATCCAGAAACTTTGCAGTGTACTGAGCAGCATGAAAAACAAAACTTTTATTCCCAGTGTATATGAGTTATAAACAGACAGCTGGTATCGTCACATTTTTAAAAAAATTCAGACCATTAAAAGACCGCTAAATATTATTACTTTTTTTTTTTTGCCCATGAGTGTATGTATAAACAAAAACATCTTACACTTACACCTTAAATAACCACTAAATGCTTAAAAAATAATAATAATAATAAATAAATATATATATATATATATATATACTGTATATATATATATATATATATAATTTTATTTTATTTATTTTTTGGGAGGGGGACACTATTACATCTATTACATGTTACATCTTATCTGGTGAAGGACACTAGCACCCAACACTCAAGACATGATGGTGGCACCATCTATGCTAGTTTATGCTAGTCTGCTCATCAGGGTATACACAACACTCACACACAGCCAGTCAGATAAACAGTTTTGGAGCGACTTCAGCTGGACGCAATCTGTTCTGCTTCCAGAACTTAACTGCACTACGCGCTGCTTGAGTCATGGATGATGCGTTCATGTCCCAGAACAATACGCTGTTGTGTTGCTGCCGTTCGCTACGATTTCTGAGGCCTGCAGCCAGTCCGCACGGCAGCTGTTTCTGTTCAGGAAAGTGGCTGTTCCAGGCTGCTTGAGTCCACCGGGGACCCTTAAATCCAGTGTGCACACCTCTTATCCATTTCCTGTTAAAGACTCCTTAGTGGATTAGTCTGCCTCTGCTGCAATCACAAGACTAGCACTACACTGATGCCACAGACGAAGGAGGCCATTTTTAAAGCACAGGATGCTGTTTCACACCATCACACGCACAATTGTCTATCTAATCTTTTGACCGCGTTCTTTTGAGGATGAGCACGTGTGAATCCACTCTCCTTCACTCGTCCATTACGCTTCGGTCACATTGTCTCCACTCCCCCCATTTACACAGAGGCGCTACAAGACCCTGTGTCTGAAAATCTATACACTATTGATCTACGGCCAGTCGCCACAATTATTCCTGTGAAGGAAACACTGACAATAAATTACATGAGTGCAGGCTTTTCAGCTGCAGTTCGATAGCGTGGCCATCGCTGTCTGCTTCGTTGTCCAGGTGGGCTCAGAGAGAGGGGCCACTTACAGACCTTCTTACACAAACTACTCTGCAATGACTATATTTATACAACAGAACTTCAGATCTATAGACACTACACCCTCTTTTTTTTTTATATATAAGTAAGCACAATAAGTTTACTTTGTAACACACAATGCTATTCACAACCAATTTTACATCCGTATTGTGCCTTATTTTTGATTAAAACAGGATATTAAATGAAACAACTTTTATTGGAAGGCTTGTTTGTTAATTTTGTCTTTCACGGCTGAAAAATAGCAATTTGTTAGTATTTCTGTCACTAGCTTATAGCCCACAGTCCTTCACTAACGACTATACTGACATGCTGAGAGATCTTCTGATGTGAAAAAATATTATCTATGTAAAGCTTTTAAGCGCTCTCAAAAACTACACACTCTAAATTAAATATTTTCTATGCAAAAAAAATGATAAAATCTGTCAGCAACTTTTAGGGTGCACTCACACTAGGCACGGTTTCCTTGTACCTTTATTGATACGTCATTTACAAAGCAACTTTTTGTTTTGAAGGAAACATAGACCACCTAATAGATTTACCAGTTATGCCGCGCAGCAATTTACTTGATTGTGCTGCACGTATCAGAAGATTATTATGGAGGACTTTGATGGAGGAATTTGCAGATTTACTCGCAAACTGCAATTCCTGTTCATCAATAAGGTGAGAATCAGACCCGTTATAAACCTAAATATACTCAATTTAATTAAATGAATTGAAAAGTGTAGTATCCAAGTAGTAATAGAAGATGACAGGAGTGTGCACCTGTTCCGTGCTCCGACACAGTTAGCGGAACCATGCTCTGGTCCGCCTCTTCCAAGCGGGCCAGGGACGGTTAAACGAACCGGGCATGGTATGGAGTGATCACACTAGTCAAACGAACCAGACTTTGGAAGTCAAACACGCTCGGGCACGGTTCAGATCGCATAGTGTGAGTACACCCTTAAATGGAATGTCTTTTGGAAACAGGTGCAATTAGTACAACTACCAGCAGAGGATATATAATATACACTACCGTTCAAAAGTGTGGGGTCAGTAAGATTTTTTTTAGAAGAAATAAAAAACTTTTATTCAGAGAATGCATTACATTGCAGTGTTTCCCCTAGGTTTGCAGGTTTGGGGGGGGGGGTTGGTTGGTTGGTTCTTTGGGGAAAATTGACAGACACTATCTTTCTTTCTATCTATCTATCTATCTATCTATCTATCTATCTATCTATCTATCTATCTATCTATTTATCTATCTATCTATCTATCTGTCACATTAATTGGTTGTCTGGGAGGGTAATGCTTTGTAAAAGTTAACATAAAACACAAATGTTTAAAAAAAGTTAACAAGATATCTCTTTAAAAAAAAAACATATTTAAATCTTTTTAAAATTGACTTTTGCAAATAACCTTTGTTAAATTTATAGAAGTATTTGTTAATATTAATGGACCAGAGCTTAAATAGTTTTATTTTTTAACTAACAACTAAAAAAAGATTTATAAATACTAACAAATATATTGCTCATTCATTGTTCGTTAATGTTAGTTAATACATTTATATGACAAACAAATTTTAAATGGGCTTTTTTTGTGAGAAGCTTTTATTTCTATGATGCATTTATTGGAGAGAATAATCCTGTCAGACGCAGCACTGCTGTGAACGCGCGCGTTCACGTTTAAACACAATTTAAACAATGTATTATAATTATTCAATGCATTACTTCTATAAAATTATATATTAAGTTGCTCAAGCAAGTGGTAAAATATTTAACCATGTATTTATATTAAAATCTTTTGCATTTCAATTTTAATACAATAAATCTTGCATGTCACAAAGAACTTGTTTTTCCACCTCCACGAATGTCATTATGTCGCCTTGTTGAGGTAAATTGTAGTTTTCCTTGCTTTACCCCGGTCTTAAAATGAAAAAAGTAGTATCTAATTAAATAAATGTATGGTATAAATACATACATTTTATTTAATTAATCGCACTTATGGTGAAATGACTACATTTTCAGGTCAATCTGTGTTCATTTTGACCACGAAACATGCGCTGTCACTTTAATTCAGCGTTTGCAGCACAGCAAAAATCATAGACAGTATATTAAAAACGGCAAAAATAGACTCGGTGTGGAAACGATCGCTGCACTGTTGTATACCAGAGCCCGTGTATACGCACCGCAACTGGAACGGATCGATCATCGACGGACTGCATCCGCGTGCAGTGTGAAAGCACTGTTAACATGGGTACGGAAAACAAAACTCACCGCATACACACTGCAAACGAAATATGTGTGAAACGGGCGTTAGACTTGGAGCCGGACAGCTACTCCAGCTGCTAATCGCAGTAGAGTGAGTGTTGCCATCTTCAGTTCAGCGACATATTTCCCGCCGCGCGCTCTCTGTCCGCTAGTGCTCTGTATTTGACGCAAGTGTTTGTTTGTGTGTGAGTGTGCGCACGTGCGCACTCATTGGGATAATTGTAAACGCGCAAACACAGACAGAAAAGACATGCCATCGTGGAAATAAGATAAATAACATATTACTTAAGGGCTATTTAGTTTTTGTAATAAAATATTTTTTTTTTATCTGGCGCTATAAAGAAAATCAAATCAAATTTACTTGATCTTCAAGGGGGGCGGGGGGAGCCGTTAGGAGGGCGGGGCACCCCCCTTATATAATGGTAGGGGAAACACTGGATTGATCAAAAGTGACGGTAAAGACATTTATGTTACAAAATGTTTCTATTTCAAATAAATAGAAAAATGTATCATGGTTTCTACTAAAACTTTAAGCAGCACAACAGTTTTCATCATTGATAATAATAAGAAATGTTTCTTGAGCACTAAATCAGCATATTAGAATGATTTCTGAAGGATCATGTGACACTGAAGAATGCTGAAAATTCAGCTTTGCTATCACAGGAATAAACCGCATTTTTAAATATTTTTAAATGGTAAACCTATTTTAAATTGTAATATTTCACAATCACAATATTTACTGTATTTTTTTAACTAAACAAATAAATGCAGCATTGCTAAGCATAAGTGACTTCTTTTAAAAACATTAAAAATAAACTTTTGAAGGGAAGTGTATAGTATTATATACTATTTATGTTATTTATTTATTTAGAAAAACAGGGACAGCGTACAATAAACATTAACCTCAAGGGGAGAGATGCATAGTAACAGGTTTTAGCTCAAGAGATAATTTCCAACCGTAGTCCCTGGGCAGGCTGATGTTATAATAAAATACATAATACATCATACATACATGAATAATGAAATTTACATTGACTAAATAAATAAAAGTCTTCATATGCACAACAATCAGATCTTCACACCTTTCACTAACCGACTACTAACCGGTACTAACCGACCTAACTGCACTGTACGATATAAATATTGTTCATTACTGAAATAACGTGTACTAATGAATCGTGCGTAATAAGACCAGGAATGTGCATTATGAAAGTAAATAGGTTACATTTTGACTCAACTGTGTATATCAATAGAACTGGATTTGAATGGGATAGATGGCCCAAATGAAGATCGTGACAGTGCCACCTACTGCTACGGCGCCGCTGAGTAGATTGTCTTCTAAAAATAGTTTTAAATCACAATCCAGGTAAAAAGAAATGCTCTGTGATTCTACGCGTCAACAACCTGATCACAAAAAAGGCCAAATATTAGAGGTAAACCTCCATTTCAAAGGCAGCATGAGACCGACTGTCATATTTCAGTCTTTTATTTTGAGTTTCTCTATCTTGTTTTTGTTTTTCTTTTACCCCCAACCCCCCTGAGGAGAGCACATGTGAGTCTAATTGCTACTCTCATTAGTTCTGTTTTCACAGGAAAAAGATGGGGGACAATTAATTTTATCACTTAATTTTGTCACAGAATCGCTGCCCGGCTGTATTGATGCGCTCGCCATTTTGGGCCTCATTTTTCAAGAAAATTAATTGACAAAGTGTGAAAAATTTATCAACATATCAGTAGATTAAGCGACAAATTGAAGCAATGAGGAAATCAATTGTGGAGCTGTGGACAGGAAGCAATCCCACGGTGCTGAGTGGAGCTGCGAGCTCGCCGTGAGACTGACTGTTCGCTGCATCTCATTCATTTATTCAGCTCAAACTACCATTAATCAGAATGAGTTACAAATGACCCTCACAGTTCACAGCAGGTGCACACACACACCATACGCACTGCGTGCACGAACACGAGCATGTACACACACACGCGCGCATCATGTATAAATACACTCAAGCGCTCAACCTCTTTATGTCACACACGCACGCACTTACACACACTGAACCTCTCTAGTGCACAAAAATATACCACACACATAATGCACATAAACAAGCCCTCAACTTATCTCTGTCACTAACGCGCAAGCAGATACACTCAAAATGACTAAAAACAGCCTCCTTGGGGTTATAATAAACAAACCTGATCTAATTGTGCTCTGATTTATGTAAATTCACTGTAAAGATTAATAAGAAACAAAAAACGGTACACTATACACACAAAGGAAATGTCATGTAATTTTTAGGCCTGTCAATTAAACAGTAATTTAGTGTGATTATTTAAAAAATAATAACAACAAAGGAGATAAAAGTAATATGGAGAGTACGTAGGAAAGTAGTCTTAAAATCATGGCACTAGACAGATGTAAATAATGTCATTTAAAGTCACCATGAAATCAAAATTGCCATTATATTATATAATATTTCAAATTTATTATAAATGATTGATTTGACTGAATTAGTCATCAAATAAACCTATGCTAAATAGATAAATCGCTGCACACATTCACAGCGAATATGTTTCATTTGTAGAAAGCCTATAAAGGCCTGATGAATATTTATAACCTTGTTCGATATTTTGACTAAAGGACCTGTGAGATGGGAGCTTCTCACGTCACTGATGACAGAATGAAGATACAGGATGCTTTTGTGTACGCACAAAGGAGAAAAAAAAGCACTGGAACTAAGAAACTGTGGAAGATGCAGTACACGATGATGGCAACTAGTGTGGAGAGAGAAGAGGCAGTCATGTTAAAGCAGATGCTCCCATTACTACAGTAATGCCTCAGTCAGTGCAGCTGTTGTCTCATCCACTGGAAACTGTAATAGCAGCTAATCGCACGAGAGGAGAAGAGAGGAATCCTAGTTGATTCGTTTTACCCAGAACTGCTTTATGCTCAGGCAAATTGTTGACACTTTACACGCGCTGTGATTGAGGAAATCTTCCATCTCTAAACACACACGCAGATGCCTGTACATCACACACATTAAATACACGCACCGTATTTATTAGTGTACACAACACAAGCGCACTGTACTGGATCTGCAAAGAGATTCCACCCCCTCTTTTCCACCGAACGGCCGTCCGGCGATGGCGAATGATGGAAAACAAAACAAATGAAAGTAAAAAGCCTAATTATGGCACGTCTGCCTGGTATTGCATCACTGCTCAGACGGATTTACGGAAGCATTTATTACACAGGAGCATTAGAGCTCTTTCACACACAAGTCATCTTCTCTCTGCTCAGATTTGCATTAATCAAGGACAGCAGTTCGGCGATATTGATCACTTATTTTATACATTTTAACATTAAGAAAATTTTTATTCTAATTTTGCTTTTCATTTTGTTTGATTGTTTTCAGTTAGTGGCCTACAGACAGATCTAAACTGACTATTTACTTTATTAATAAATGTTCCTGGGTTTATTGTGCACAATTTAGCAGTCTGTATTTTGGGTGCTGGTTAAGGGGGTTTTACACTGTCTGGGGGCACCCAGAAGTCCACAAGGGGATGACAGGGGACAAAAGATTTTTACTTCAATAAAAGCCTATTTATTTCTCAAAAATGGTTGACGCACACAAGCACCGTCTCACTTTACTTAACATACAAATGAATTGTAAGAACATGACCAATACTGATGAATAAACAGTATAAGGTAAGGCTATTAAATAGCAGTTTCTGTTAATACAATAAAGTTAGTTGGTATGTGCCACAACAGTACAAAAATACAGAAAATAACAGAAAGTGATAAAAGTGTTATTTTGGGTTGCCAAAGAGTTGGGTTGACTACAGTTGCCATAGTCAACACGCAATACATTAACTGTTATACATTAAAGAATGAAATTATTTTCTTTATACAAATCCTTCCCAGCTAACACACGATGTACCCGTTACGTTTTTGTTTTGTTTTGTTTTTCGGACAATTTCATGACTAACTATGACATTACATGCTCATAATTTCATCCACTCTTTATAGTGAAGAGATATATAGCGTGTGCCTCTGTATTTTTGCTCGCAATTGAAGAGTGTGCACTAGAGGTCTTCACGGGTCCACTTGGATCTGAAAACCCGAAGTCCAACCTGAGTGGGTTCAGGTCCAAAACTTTGAGTGCCTCGGACATGGGTTTGGTTCGGTATTAGTGGCCTCGGGTCTTGGGTAATTTAAAGTAAATGTGCTTTTTCCAAACCCGAGAAGACCCAAATTCTTTTAAACTATGTCAGGCATTTAACAAAAGTTTATTATTTAAAATAATTATATGACAACAGTATTATCTCACTTTTTCTAAGTTATCTCTGAATCCGCACTTCAACGTGCAATGGACTGTACCCACAGTTGCTTCTGCATTTAGACACATTTTTCCCTACCGTTTTAACGAGAGCCGTCAACATGGGTTTTAGACTCACTGCTTGGTAGATCTTGAGTAAATAAATAAAATGAATGAAAGTAATGGAGCAGCGAACAAATCAGTCGGCAGGAGACCAGGATTTTTCCTGACTGATTGAAGGGCTGCAGGCTGTGCACACGTCAGTGGTGCTTAAGTTCGGGTCCAGTTGGGTTTGAAAATAAATCACATCGGGTCGGGTCGGACTGGGGTCTAATTTTATCAGGTCTGTCTCGAGTAGGGTTTTTCTTTAAAGCAGCACTATGCAGCTTTGCCGATTTCTTCGCTGTTTTCTCGCTTTTTGCTCGCGGGTTTCTCTATAGAGCTCCCCCTACAGCTGCGGAATAGATATTTGACAACACTGTTGTCAAAACTCGTTGGCGACTCTCCCCCCTCCCATCTTCTCCTGCTGGTAATGTGCATTTGTTTTCAAAGAACCTGGTGAACGCACGGAGCCATGTCCACTGAGGTATGTATGATACACAGAAGGCTAGCATATAAATGTTTAGATTGTGTATGTGTGCAGTGCCATTGTGGTGAATTATCCGGTAACTTTGGTGTGATGAGTCTTAGGACCCATGCAATCCGATTGGTTCCAATGATCGTGCTTTAATGGATTGGTTCCATTAAATACATTAATGACTCGTTGTAAAGTAGTACAAACGTCTTTTATAATAAAATGATTTTGTATGATTTGTAACCAGGCACTAAAGCGATTACCCATAAAATGTCCTTTGAACCAGCTTTGAACCAATCGGATTGCTTGGGTCCTAAGCCCGGACTCATCACACCAAAGTTACCGGATAATTCACCACACCACATCGCGAGACCTGATATCACGCGATACTTCCTGACGCTGAGGCTGGCGGCCCACCGGCCCAAAGTTGGTGCGAGACGACCACCATTCAACCCGAAAAATGTCATATAACCATTCCAATGACTCCGAAGCTGTTCAAATTAAGCTAAAAAAACTGCATAGTGCTGCTTTAAAAAAAAAAATATTCATGCATGTCAGGCTCAGGTAAGAAGTGAATCGGTTCGATTCGGGTCGGGTACAGCTTTTAGGACCAGAGAAGACCTCTATTGCGCACCACAAGCACAGTCTGACAGAACAGGAAAGTTTGTTTTTCTAAGGTGAGAGACTTTTTATTTAGTAACAAGTTACGAAAATAACATTAGAAAAATGACACTGACATATTGCCTGACAACATTTCATCTGACAGCAGATACTGAATCAGGACGTGTTTTATCTCAGGCACTCTTTACTTAAACTGCGTCTGACAGAAGAGTCAACAGCTTTCACGCACGTCTTTCAAAATAAAAGCCTCGCATCAGAAAAAACATTTAGAATTATGTTTTGTTTTTTTTTTGGTTTCTATGACTACACACAAATATTCAAATATTTGAATAATATTTTATAGCATAATGGCAAATATATATATATATATATATATATATATATATATATATACTATGCACTTTCCTTCAAAAGTTTGAGTTTTTTAAAGTTTTAAAAAAAAAGTCCCTTATGCTCACGGATGCTGCATTTATTTGATCAAAAATACAGTAAAAATAACAATATTGTGAAATTGTATTACAATTTTTAATAAATTAATTTCTTTCTTTCAAAAAAAAAATCTGACTGACCCCAAACTTTTGAAAAGTAATGTACAGCCAATACAATTAAATAAAAAGTCAAAGCCCTTTAACAGTTAGTGAGCACTGAGCGAATGAAATGGGATTACAGCAGAACTAGGATTTATAGCAGTAAGGCAGCAGAAGCTGAGAAAGCAAATGCAGGACCACCTGAGGGTCTATTCTCACCTTTCCGAGAGGTTAGAGGAGACAGTTTTGGTGTGACAGAGAGAGAAATAAAGCAGGAGAATGGAAAAGTGCGTGGGAGAGCAGGCGGGCGGCTGGGCCGATTGCAGGGGCTCCAGGACTGTCATGTCTGTATAAACAGGCATTGATTTTTCTGTCCACTGCAGCCACCTTCACCATTTATTCTCTGGCTTTGTGGTGGGACCCAGAGGGGCCGAGAAACTCTGTTACAGTCCACGTGCCCCTGAGGCAAATGTGAGAATAGATTTCACCTGTAAAAGAGGCAAAGCTCCGCTTATCTGGGCCAGGGGTCTTGTCACAGCCCAACGCTAAATGAAAAGCTTCACACAAACCTCGCTGCAGAGGTGCTAACCTTTCACCGCATCCCCTGGTGGCCTGGACTTAAAAGCCCAGACATGGGACTGTCAGCTGAGACAGCTCATCAACATGACCCCCCTCCCCCCTCTGTAGATGCTAAGGTGGCAGATGATTTTAAAAAAAAGTTCAAGAACACAAAAATGTCCTCTAATACTATAAATTCTTTGCATGTCCTTCAAAACTCAGGATAATAAGACTCAAATATCAGAGAAACCACTCATTTCTTGATCCAAAAACAACCTGAAATCCATGAATAAAGAGTCTTTCTCTTCCTTTAACTCAAGGCATTTGAAGAGATCCTGAGAAAGCGACCGGGCCGACATGTGACGTTCGCATTGAAAGTCTAAAAACAAAGCCCTAAATCCAGAGTTAACCACCTCTACATGCTCACCACTGTCCAGGGTTTCTTCAAAACCCACCCTTAAACCCTTTCCACTAAATGAATAAGGCTTGATCAATAATTGAATCTCTGGGCAATTCTACCTTAAATGAAAAGCAAAGGTAAATTAGAACATCCCCAGTGCCCCAATAAATCCATAAAGCTGCATTACACACAATATAACTATCATTTACATGATGTAAAAAAAAAGTGTTAGCGAATCAGCAGACTCTCAGTGACAGTAAAGGCATGTTCACAGCAAAGACGATAACTAGACCTATAAAGTTTTAATAATCGTATAAATTCTTTAAGAATAGTGAAGTCTATAGCACAGCTATAATGATAAAGCATTTTAAACCATCAGACAACATAACTGTAAAAAGAAGGTATTGTCCATTGGTGTGGACATTAATATAGTTACAGTTGATGGACCCCATTGACTTCCATAGTATTTTTTTTTTCCTATTATGGAAGTCAATGGGGTCCATCAACTGTCTGGTTACCGACATTCTTCAAAATATCTTACTTTGTGTTTGGCAGAAGAAAGAAATTCATACAGGTTTGAAACAACTTGAGGGTGAGTAAATTAATCAGAATTTTAATTTTTAAGTGAACTATTCCTTTAAAACATCCTTGCTAAATAAAAGTATAAAAAATGTACTGACCCCAAGCTTTTGAAAAGTAATGTACTGTTGGTGAATTTCTGTGAATTATTGCAGTAGCGATATCCTATTTGTGAACGAATCAGAGATGGATCTTTTCAACAAACCAGTTGATCCAGTAAACAAAACCTGTCTGAATGAATTGTTCATAAATAGGACTGATTGATCCAGACACTGAGTCATAAACTTCATTAAAAAGATCCACTCAAGACTCAAAAGAATGATTAATTCACACATTAAGCATCACAACTTCTCTCAGGAACACACCAAATACATCTAGGGTAGATTTTTTTGTGTTTAACATATTCAATTTCCATCTGTTGCTCATTTAAAGATTTTAAATGTCAAAGAAATTAGCATAAAATGTCAAAATCTGCCTCCTGTGTTCTGAAGAAAACAGAAAATCATACAAGTTTGGAAAGACTAGAGAGTGAGTAAATGATGACTTTTTGGGTGAACTGTCTCTTTAAATCTATAGTGAAGGGTGGTAAGTGTATTCTAAACACAGCTGAGATTAGCCAGGAGCCTGAATCCCTGCATCGGAAGGATGATACAGGGACAGAAAGAGAGTGAAGGAGAGAGGGAGTGAACGAGGGAGGACAGAGGACATACGCAGTGTGTCAGTAGCTGTCAGAAGAGTGAAGTGTGTGAAGAGTGTGATTTAAAAGGCACGATGAGGCAGCTGGCAGTTCAGCCCCCCTGCAGGCCCAGAACATCTTCTCTCACACACACACGCACACACAGAAGAGAGAGAGGCAGGAAGAGAGAGACCACACCACGGCACAGTGCTGTCACTCTACCTGAAAGCGTCTGACACAGACTTGTGCTATTTTCCACTGCGGTATCACAGCATGATAGGACTCTGAGAGATCTGGTGTGAAACCCAGATGCTGCTCACCTTAACCCTCATGCTAATCTAAATTAAAAAATTCCTCTAACCTTAAAATCCCCAGGGCTTCGCAAGTTACAGTCAAATTAACTGCAGTAGATGTAAGGACGTCTATTAGCCCAAACTCATTCAAGAATATCTGATTTAAGCTAATCTAAAACAAGAACCTAGTCTAGACTATGCCTTAACAAATGTAAAACTCAGTGGAGTTCATGGCCTCAAACTCAGGGAGATATTTGAAATCTGATGCGATGACGTAATTTCCATTGAAACAGGAAGCTACGGCGGGACATATTGAATGGCTCCTCCCCCTTTTCAAATAGCAAATAGCATTTAGTTTACCTCACAGACTGCAAGTCGTACAAGTCGTGCAATATCTCACCTATACATACAGTGCTATGCATAAGTTTAGACACCCATGATAAAGTTGACTAAAAAGAGGAATAAAAAATAAGCTTTTGGAAATTGAACTTAATGCCTTAATTAAAAAAAATTGGAAAAATCCAACCTTTAAGGGCACCAATTTTCTTTGTGAATGAATAATGTATCGTAAGATTGTATTGGTCATTATGGAAATTATCCAGCTGCGTCTGTGTTCGTCAGTAGATCACGCGCAAAACTTTCCACTCCCATCTGAGCTTTTTTGGAATTGCACTCCTACGCTAATTTGGCCTGTTTAGTCAATCTGGTCCATAGTCTCAGTTATGAAGAAGAAAAAACAATTAGATGAAATGTAAAAAGTTTGACATGATGAGAAATCAAGTTGCAATGTGAGGTATAAAGTACAGGGCTTAGATTAAGCTAGGAGTAGGCCTTAGTTAAATTAGGACATTTAATTAGCTTTTTTAGATGTGCCTTAGACATTACCTTAGTGCATCTTGTGACAAAACAATGGCACTGACATATTTTAAGTCTGGTACTAGGCTTAAGCCTTTTGTCTGTGAAACTGGGCAAAAGTCACATAGTGAGATATAAGTGACTTTTTATTTTACCATATTGACAACCAAGTCCCAAAAACTCAGACTATCTATCAAATATCGGTGCCACAATCATCAGACTAAATCAATTAAAAATCCACTTGAAGACAAGCTATTAACATCAAACTAGTCAGAACCTTCATGCTAACTTTGTGCATTTAAGTCACTATGGTTATCACGGTACCAAAATTTGTACAGTAGTCAGTACTAATACCAGTAAAATTGTGTGATTCTCGGTACCAATTTCTGAATAAAGTGCAAAAACTGTTAAATTAAGTACTTTAAAATAATAGTGCTGTTTTGTATTAGCAGTCAAACAAACAGACCATAGTCAATTAAAAGTCCACATCTCCAAGCACCTAACGATCACATCTTAAAAAATAAATGCCACAATTAAACCCAAAGGGCACGCAACTTGTTAACCATTTAAATTTTATTCTAAGACTGTGGATTCAATTCACACTTGAAAAAGTTTCCTGAAAAGCCCCAAATCTTAAAAACCTTTTCTTCAGACCTGTTGTCACATCACAGCAGGGTGAGATTGGACAGGTAGAGGATGAGCAAGGCTCGAGAACGCAAAGCAAACCTCCGTTGGATACGGCGGTTGAGTTGGGATGTGAACGACTGAGGTGAGTTTCCCTGAAGAGCTGAGTGAGATCTTTAATAACAGTGTTGAGGTGGGAACTCGAGTTAACATCGCTGGCATGCGCTCCCCGACCGAGCGCAAAATGATGGCACGGTTTGAAAAGTACTTATTAGCTAAACTGGGTAACAAAAGCAGTGAAAGATATAATCACATCTCGTTTGCCTGCCGACATCTCTTCACTCAGACCAGCTCTCGGTGATGTGACAGCCCACGATACTCAATTAATGAGTAACTGGCTAAAGTATTTATTGAGAATCTTAAAGTGACAATCTTGGACTTTATATTAATGCGTACTGTACAGTAGAAACACTCTATTTGCAGGAGTATTTGTCACCCTTAAGTCATTTATTTCACAATCAAAAATCCAATAATAACAGGGTTAATATTCACCTGGTCATGTGATCTCAACATGGTGACCAACATGAGGGTGGACCACCTTTATGTAGAATAATATAACTTTTTCTAAGCCTTTTTCTAAATTTGACTGGAGTTTCATCACACGTGAATTTACATCATTTATTCCTATTTGTCAAATGTACAATTTATCTATTGAGTCAAACTTTTTGGTTACACTTTATAATAAGGTCCCGTTAGTTAATGCATTAACTAACACAAACTAAAAATGAACAATACTTTAGTTACAGCATTTACTAATCTTTGTTAATGTTAGTTCATAAATGCAACTCTTCATTGTTAGTTCACATTAGCTCAGGTCCATTAAATAATATGGTAACACTTTACAATAAGGTCACATTTGTTAGCATTAGTTAATACATTAGTGAACATGAACTATGAGAAATATGTTTATTGCATTTATTAACCTTTGCTAATGTTAGTTATTAAAAATACAATTCTTTAATGTTTGTTCATAGTGCATTAACTACTGTTATGCTAGTGTTAATACATTGTTTGTTTAATTGAATGTTTTATTGGATCTTGTTCTTGTGAAGCATTTTGTGATGCTACTTTTTACCCTCTGGGGTCTGGGCTGTTTTTGGGGCCCTTGAGATGTTCTGACATGCCCTGACATTTGTGCTTTTTTCAGTTGCTTATAAACATATTAATGGCAAAGGTGTAAATTCACTCTATAAAGCACAAACAGGGCTACCATAATATGTGAGCCACGTGTATGTACATGTTTTCATTTTTGAGAGAATAATGTTTATGCATGGTTATTGAAAAAAATAAAAAATAAAATTTCTGAAATAAGGCCACAAAACACATAGTAAATATGTGTCAATAAGACTTTTGAATAATGGATGTCCTCGCCTAGTGTTTTTTCTTCAAAATTATGTGAAAATAGTCTTGCTTTATCGTTCACATAAAACAATACATTGATTTAAATTGATGTAAAACAGGTTTTGCTTGGAAAGCCAATATGCGAGGAGGCGTGAACGAGGAGTGGTTTACAACTTAGAACACCCACTCTGCATAATGACTCTGCATAATTAGCCATTCATTCAGGTGTGACACTGACTGAGCCACAATGCAAAGACAAAAGATATATTTAGAAGAAGACTTATATTGACCCTTTAAGATTTTGCTTACATCTATCTTGTAAATATATTTTGCCATTTTATTAAAAAGGTTACAATTACAACAATATTACAATTTCAACAATATTTCAAGTGTACTTTTTCTTTGTAAAAAAAAAAATGATTATAGGCCTACATTTTATGTATGTATTCATTACTTTCATATTTCGCCTGACTGTAACGTTGTTTTCATGAAATATTAGGGCATATTGTTAATTTGCAGTTTAATACGTTGCTTACAAATAGCCTACATTTTATTTCAACATATTTCAGTCGATTTTTACTCATCTCAGTATAGCAATACAGTTTGCTGAAACATCATCATTCATTCACACACGCGATTTAAATTTAAACTGTCTTTGCCAGCTGTGGTAAACAGCGCGCATCTCTGCCGTTCATTCATTCATAAACAGAAACCCACGTGAAGAAATTCACGTGAGAAGGAAAAAACTTACTAGTATTCCTCAGCTCGCTCCTCGATATACTCGCACTTCTGAGGGACATTTTCCATTATTATTATTATTCCTCACAGCGCTGCAAGACGGTGTGAACAAGTAATGATCTGAATAAACTTGTGTTTTCTCGCGCTGATATGGGGGCGTTCACAGGTTTGCGCGGATTGCCTCAGTCATTTGCGTTTGAATAGCGTGCGCTCTCCGTGGGCGGAGTCACATTACATCTGAATCAGATGTAATTAGCTCGACTGGAATCGCTCTCTTTTAATACAGATTTCACAAGATGAGAATATTTGTTTTTTATATAAATTACTTCATTAAAAAGAGGAGAATTCAAGCTTCATGCCTGTGTGACTGTATGCCTGTTTGACTGAGTATTCGCTGAGTTATTGTTCATTTTCGGACGCGTTTCAGAATGGACTACACTGGCAGAGAGAAGGCAGAACTCGCCTCGTGTTTATTTTTCTTTATTTGGCAAAAAGCACAACACTTTGTTTTTATTGTGAGTATACACAAAAATAATACACATTTAACAGAATCGATTGATGTATGAAACTTGTTTTGTAAAATCAAAGTCAAAAGAGTATTTCGGGTCTCAATTCAACTCATAAGGAAAAAAGCGAACAGATCACGCCGGCGTGATCTCCGACCTCTGAGGGTTAAAGGCGCTATAGAAAATAAAGTATTATTTTTATTACACAGCTCTGTGAACTACTTAATTCTGATTGGTCAATCGCATCATCCAGCGTTATGTTATTCCCCGATAACAACCGGTAAAAACTGATTACACAGGCTTATCCGGGTAACTGAAGCGCTATACACTTGCTACAGTAGGAATGCTTTTCCTTTGTGGAAGTTTTGCATTTGGTGAGTTAATAAAATATTAAAACTCAAATCAATATTTTGTGTACTATTATTTAATTATGTCATCCGGGTATAGCAGACTCGCTGTCTTGTTTCATTCAAACGCAGCTGCTGCCATTTTGAAATGATTGTTTTGTACACTCTAATGGATTATAAGATAACAATCAGGTAAGATTTTTAAAACAACTTCATCTTAAATCAATATCTGTTATCCCCATATTATTTATGTAGCTAAATGCCCTTAAATAAGTGGCATGATTGTACCGTATCCCTTAAATGTTCGTCTAGTTTGAACTTGTCGCTTGCTAGTAACTGCTTTCTTCGTGAAAGCTTGCATTTAAAGACCTAATCAAATATTTCCACTCAAGTCAATATTTTGTGTCTAATTATTTACTTATGTGGTAAGTAGTCGTGTAATAAGCGGGATAATGTACGTTCAGACAGCTGTTATTGCAGAATAAACCCCTTCAGGGGGATGTACATTATCCCTTACTTAACAGATACAACTTTTGATTTTAATAATGTATTAGTAAATGTAGAAATTAACAGCAACTAAGATTAATAAATGCTGTAAAATTATTGTTTCTCATTAGTTAATATTAACTTAATGTAGTTAGCTAATGTTAACAAGTGAAACCCTATTTTAAAGTGTTACCATTAATATTAACAGATACAACTTTTGATTTTAATAATGAATAAGTAAATGCTGAGATTAATGTTAACTAAGATTAATAAATGCTTTAGAATTTATACAATTTTTCATTGTTAGTTCAAGTTAACTAATGTTGTTAACTAATGGCAACAAATGGGACCTTTTTGTGAAGTGCTTCCAACTTTTTTAATCACATTTAACACGCATACTAAAAAAATAAATGAGAATTAGTCTGGCGGTGATATTTTTTTGTGTAAATATTATGCTTAACAGTC